>NC_137875.1:41804863-41877363 GCF_963924005.1 Protomyctophum bolini
CAAGCCCCTAGAGGACCTATAGGCTTGTTTCCATTGTGGCCCTCTGTATAATATCGGAATTGGTCAGATTTGGTATCGGCAGATATGACCCTGCAAATAATGGGAGATCGGATATCGGTCATTATAATTTCATAACTGTGCACCCCTAAACAGTATTATAACATAATAGTAGTAGTAGTAGTATTGTATCATAGTAGTACAGTAGTAGTATTCAGGGCTCTCATATTCATTACATGTGTACATGTTTTCCTGCAGTGTCTGCTCATCCGTGCCAGACCAACAATGGAGGATGCAGTAACCTGTGTCTGCTCTCACCTGGAGGAGGCTACAAGTGTTCCTGTCCAACCTACTTCTACTTGGCAGCGGACAACAAGCAGTGCATGTCCAGCTGCACTGCCAGCCAGGTGATTCACCTCCAGTTCACTTGTGTTATACGCGTTTATGTCTTTATAGGTCTCGTGTCTGCTGTCGATAGTCATTCTAAAGATGTGTGTCGTCTCTCCCGTCAGTTTGCTTGTAAGAACTACAAGTGCATTCCGTTGTGGTGGAAGTGTGACACGGCAGATGACTGTGGGGACGGCTCAGACGAACCTGCAGACTGCTGTGAGTAGAGACTCAGAGACTAAAACACATCTTATACATGTGTTTACACTGATTACACTTATTACTTTGTACTCCAATGTCCTTTAACTGTTTCTGACACCTGCATTAAATATATAACTACAAATGTCTTCTAATTCATGACAGTTTCTTAAAATCCTGTTTCTGTATGTCAGTAGTGCTCAAACCTTTTCATGTCAAGGACCCCAGAATAATATGCATTTGGCCGTGGACCCCCATCTGAAAATATGTTGTTCCAAATATTTGAATTAAAAATGTTCACTTTGAAAGAATATAATTATAGTTAAAGATTTGCACCACATTTTCACGATTTTTCAAAAATAGCAGATCTACAAGCTCATAGCGCGCGGCACTCTGTGTCGTGCTATGAGTCCTTTTTGAGTACAATATATTGGTAAAAATGAAATGGAGGTCCATTTTAAAACAACCAACATCCAACAGACCATACAAACAATGTAAAAAAAACAAAAAACTAATTAATAAAATAGCCTACTAATGTAAACAATTAAAAACAAATGGCTTCTAAATCCTAAAAGTTTTCTGTAAAACATGTGTTTCTATGTCAGTCATGGTGCTCAACATTTTTCAGGTCAAGGACCCCCAGAATTATCTGTATTTCGCCATGTACCCCCATCTGAAAATATGTCTTTCCAGGGACCCCCCAGAAGCAAAGATTTGAGTTAAAAACGGTCTGAAAGAATATATATTCAAAGATTTGCGCCACATTTTCACGATTTTTCAAAATTAGCAGATTTACAAGCTCGTAGCCCAGCATTCGGTGCCGCGCTATGAGCTTGTAGATATGCTATTTTTCAATAGCTAAAGTACAACATAATGCTTGAAATACCAAAAGGGGTTCCCTCGTCCTGAATTAATAGGCCTATTTAATAGGCATACCATATATATAGGCATTTAATTGGTATTTGTTTATAAACATTTGGGATTTGTTTATAAACATTTGGGATTTGTTTACAAATATTTTGGTATTTGTTTATAAACTATTTGTAATTTGTTTATAAACTATTTGTAATTTGTTTACAAACATTTGTAAACAAGCTGTCAAGATGAGTTAGTTAGTTATGTATTTATTTAAAGCAGTGGCTCTCAAAGGTGTGATCCAGGGACCCTCATGGTACCTTGAGGGGGTTCCAAATGGACCCATTATAGGTCTGTAACTCTGAGAGTGTAACATATGGACCCAAATGGACCCTTACAGGTCTGTAACTCTGAGAGTGTACGAATGGAACCAAATCATGGACCCTTACAGGTCTGTAACTCTGAGAGTGTACTAGTAGGCCTAGAAAAGGAACCAAATGGACCCTTTTATAACTTTTAACTCTGATACTGTACAAATGGAATCAAATGGGACTCTTATGGGTCCATCTGGTTTTACTCTCAGAGTTATGGGGGTCCTTGAAATTAAAAAGTTTAAGAACCTGTATGCAATGGCTTATCTCTTGTAAAAAGAGAGACCAGCCTATTCTCCAAACCATTATCTTATGCTTTGCTACTGTAGGTTGTACAAAATAATATTGGGTCAATTTAATTTGCAGGACTCACCTCGCGCACAGCTGCCTTGTCTGTGTTGTTGACATGACATGGGCTTGCAGGACAGAACTTTTATTTGTGACAGACACATAGTTCCTTTGCAGACAATACAATCTGCTTCTCATTGGTCAGTCACAAAGTTAAGAAAACAGTAGCCTACTTTTTCTGCATGTCAATGATGATGAGATAGTTCTTTGGCATGTCAAGCTTTCCTCACGGAGAGCACAACAGTCTATCTGCAGCCAGCGGGCCTTTCTCTGCTCTGCTCTGCGGTCGGGACCAGTGCTGTCAGACTCAGCGCGCAGCGCATGCAGAGTTATGAATAATACACATTCCGGGGTTCGAGCTGAAAGTCCACCTCTCACAGTGTTTTTACACTACGAACCATTGAACGTGCATTTTAATACACATTGGTCTGAATGGTCTGTGAGCGTAGCGATACATATACAGGCGATACGTGGTGTAAAACCCCGGACATTTGAAGGAATTTATAAAACCCCCCCGGACTGCCCGGACAGCCCCCCAAAAGAGGACGTATGGTAAGCCTAGGTTTAAGGCCACATTTCGGTCAAGTCCATGCACAGTGCACACACACATTTAGAACTGATGGGCAATTACTGTTGGGCAATTACAAAAGAACTTTACACACAGTGTTATGAAATGTCCTGTGACTTGTAATGTTTGGACTAAACAATTCATTATAGTCAGTGCATTTGTAGAAAAAAAGCAGAGATCCGGGAACACTTCATTTTATTAAACCGACATGCTTCGACTGAGTTTATTGATGATTGGTCCAACAACAGTGGTGACCTAGCACAGCAGCTGGCCTCATGCCATCACGGTTTATCTGGTAAGACATCAGTTTATGTAGGATACTTCTGTCTGAAAGCCAGGTGATAATAAATGTCCTTTAACGACACACAGCAGAGATTTTTCTTACTCACTGTAGCCTATACTGTTTGATGGTGGCCGTTTGAGGTTTTGAACTATAGGCTATACATGCTATGAAGTAATACTATACCGTAATGTACCGTGAACAATCCTCAAATATGAAGTGTGGCAGGAACTTCGTGAAACAAAATGTGTCGTCCGTCCATAGCTATATTCCAGGAACAGGCACAAAGCAGATATCCACCAATACAAATATACACATAGTTTGGGGAGTGGGACAACGTCGCTGCATTGAAACACATGTATTTTAGTGGTGGGCCGTCAGGGCCAGCAAGGCCTTCTCTGCTGGCCTTGCACTTTCCTGATGCAGATTTCCTTCGCCAATCAGATTTCAAGTTTTCCCTGCTGGGCGTGTTCTTTCAAGTGCCAGGGCCAGCTAGCTGGCCTTTGGTGACGTTAACGTCTTGCGTGGAGCCCATCGCTGGGGGAAAATATTGTCCAATGAGAAAAGAGAACTGGGTGTTTCCATCTGATTCTGATACTCATTCTGAGGTGGGCATTGACTGTGTGGGTAGTTGTCATGATCCAAGGAATCCAGGGAATGTCAGTGATTGTACAACCTTTGATTCAAGAGTTACGGGTCGAAATGTAACGCCCGACCTGGTGGAGACAATGTAGTAATAGAGACAATCCACGTTATCTGTTGTGAAGCTAATTGATTGTGTTATTTGTTTCCCTTCAGCTCTCCAGGCTGAACAAACACACAACACAGTAACAACAACAGGTAAACAAAGATTACAAATCATCATAGATTATAGATAGACCAAGAGCTTCTTTTAATTAAATCTCTCTCTCTCACTCTCTCTCTCTCTCTCTCTCTCTCTCTCTCTCTCTCTCTCTCCAGAGTCTGTGAGGTTGGTGAACGGGACCAGTGTGTGTTCAGGCAGAGTGGAGGTGCAGTCTAACCACTCGTGGGTCTCAGTGTGTGAAGATGACTTTGACCAGCAGGACGCGAAGGTGCTCTGTAGGGAGCTTGACTGCGGGGCTCCTTCAGTCCTCCAGGTGGCGCTCTATGGAGAAGTTAACGCTTCAATGTGGACCAAAGAGTTCCAGTGTAAAGGCAGTGAGTCTGTTCTCCTGGACTGTAGAACCTCAGACTCGACTAGAAACACCACCTGCTCACCTGACAAGACTGTTGGACTCACCTGCTCAGGTAAATTTATATATATATATATATATATATATATATATATACAGTATATATATTCAGCTTTAATATTCTCCCCTCATCCCTTCTCGTAACCTATAATGGAAAAAGGACCATGCATGAAATAAACCTTAGTTAAGTTCATAAATTGCCACAATGACCACTTCATAATTTGCTGTTAAAAAGAAAATGGTTGCAACTGTCATCACAGTTCATTACGCTAGGTATGGAGGGCTCTGCAAATAACACACAGCCCACAGGCCCACAGCCTACGCACAGACAGATGAGAAAAGAGGGTTTATGCACAGATGAGAGAGAGGGAGAGTTTTCCACGTTCATAAATAAATCGTTTAAAGCGTTCCTCATGCAGTTATATTGGCCTTTTTGTGACTGTTTATGGTTAAATCAATTTATTTCATGTCATGACATATTGGGCTTGACAAAACAAGATACATATTTTACTATAATATAACACAAACGAGATACATGAGAAATAAATCACACCCGTGTGAACTGAGTGGTGCAACTCCCCCCCCCCCCCCCCCCCCTCTCTATCTCATTAGCAGGCAACTGCAGCACTCTCTCTCTGTTTCTGGCACAACAGCGCCCCTACTGGTACTCATTCTCGTGCTCATTAATGTCATTGCTGGTTGTAGGAGTGGTTGCACCACTCAAAAAGTATCAACTTAAATATATTGAAGATATTCAAAAAGACACTGAACTCTCTGAGATAACGTCACCTTTAGTTTTTGATGAAATAAAACGTTGTTGTACTACTTACTCCCTTGTCTCTGTACAGAGCCTGTCAGGCTGGTGGGAGGAAGCAGTAAGTGTACTGGTAGACTTGAGACGCAACACCAGGGAGACTGGAAACCTGTGGATGGTCGGTCTGACTGGAACCTGCAGTCATCCTCTGTAGTGTGTAGGCAGATGGAGTGTGGCTCTGCTGTTTCAACACGATTCAACACGAGTATTGCTTCAACACAACCGGTATGGAAGATGACAGTGTCCTGTGATGGATCTGAATCTTCACTGAGGGAGTGTGGAACAAAGACGTCTGATACTTCCAAAATGGTCCTGGAGGTATTCTGTTCAGGTAACACTAACAATCACTTCAGCAATGACTGTAATCTGTACAGTTCATTTAATTGGTCTGTCTGTCTGTCTGTCTGTCTGTCTGTCTGTCTGTCTGTCTGTCTGTCTGTCTGTCTGTCTGTCTGTCTGTCTGTCTGTCTGTCTGTCTGTCTGTCTGTCTGTCTGTCTGTCTGTCTGTCTGTCCGTCCGTCCGTCCGTCTGTCTGTCTGTGTCTTTGTTGAAACTCATGTCCGTGTCTGTTATGCACAGTGGTGGACAGTAGCAAAGTATGTTTACTTGTATTGAGTACTATTACTTAAGTACTTCTATTTTTGTATACTTTTACTCCACTACATTTCAAAGACATCTCTAGGAAGGGAAAAGTTTAACCACTTAAATGCACTTTCAAATACAGTGAAAATAGCAGATCTACAAGTTCACAACATGTTCCGATGTGACACATTGTGAGCTTGTAGATCTGCTACCTTCACTATCCTATCCTACTATAATAAGGAAACCGGTCAGTGAGTCAGTCACTCCTGTCTGTTCTGGATGGTTCTCCTCAGTGGCTTGAGCAATTGCTCTGCACACAGGCATTGACCATTAGCATATACACACAACCACAACGCCTGCTTTTAACATTTAAGTTGTTTATTAGCGTTTCTGTGTAAACACCAGAGATTCGGATCGTAGCTGCTGGCCAGACACTGGCACACAGTGAACACCACACACACACACACACACACACACACACACACACACACACACACACACACACACACACACACACACACATGCTGCAAACTTATAAAGGGCTTTAATTTACGGCCCGAGTCCAACATATGTTTTATGAGCGGGAGGGCGCTTTGGGATATCATCCTCATAGCACTAGCACGTAACTTAACACAGCACGCCGGTCAGTTGACTTAACTCACAAAAACACATTTATCATCCTGTTTAACCTTCAAATAAAAATCATCTGACAATGCATACAACGACACGTTCGTACTGCATGTATGCACGTTCTGGCGCGTGGCTATATGGAAAGCTCACTCCTCCGTTCTTCACTTGACGTGTAGATTTATGAACGAACTTGACCACTGAATGTACCGCTATTGTTGACGGCTGCTGTCTTGTGTCAAAAGCATTTTAACACAGTTTTAAATTGAGTGACTGGCTGTAGGCTATTTATGTAATCACGGGTAACAGGGCTTACAATGGGTCCCTAATTTGACGGGTGGGGCGTGTCTGGTTTGTATTCTGATATAATCGCTGGTGACTGCATGGACGGTCTATGGACCGTGCAGGGCACGGGTTGTCAAAATTGGAGCCCATTCACTGGGGGTCTGCGACAACCTGCCCCACAAAAGTGATATTTATTTCATCTTAGACTGTGCCCATCAAAAGCTGATTTCCCACTGCATGGCTACTGCTTTGCCTAGCTGATAACAGATCAATAGCCTCCTGTAACAATGGCATACTTCGTTCACGCCTTCATTCTATTCAAATGAAATGATTCTCATTAATGTTCTTGATTAAAATGATCTCTCTCTCTCTCCCTCTCTCTCTCTCTCTCTCTCTCTCTCTCTCTCTCTCTCTCTCTCTCTCTCTCTCTCTCTCTCTCTCTCTCTCCAGAGTCTGTGAGGTTGGTGAATGGGACCAGTGTGTGTTCAGGCAGAGTGGAGGTGCAGTCTAACCAGTCGTGGGTCTCAGTGTGTGAAGATGACTTTGACCAGCAGGATGCAGAGGTGGTCTGTAGGGAGCTTGACTGTGGGCCTCCTTCAGTCCTCCAGGGGGCGCTCTATGGAGAAGTGAACGCTTCAATGTGGACCACAGAGTTCCTGTGTCAAGGCAACGAGTCTGTTCTCCTGGACTGTAGAACCTCAGACTCAACTAGAAACACCACCTGTTCACCTGACAAGACTGTTGGACTCACCTGCTCAGGTAATAATAAAAAATCACACCCGTGTGTAAGTGAGGGGCGCTCTCATCATCATACATCATCACATTCCGGCCAATTACAATTTGCGTCCTCACATTTGTCCTCAATGTTTGTGTTTACACACTTTTGTCCTCAATGTTTTGGTTTACACACTTTTGTATCCAATGTTTGTGTAAACACTGAAAGCTGGACATAGCTGGACAAAAATAGGACAGCTTTACAAACCAAAATCTTATTTGAAAAATCACACCCATGTGAAGTGAGGGGCACATCAGCATGACGTAAAATTTGACACATTGTCTATTTGCTCAGACACTATGACACGACTATGGACACAGACACAGGGAGGGGCTAGAATCAGTTAAAACAGAAAACAAACACAAGGATATGGTTTCGATAGCCTGACATCTACAGTTCTACACTCTTTGTTAGGATCTTTTTGTAAGGAAAAGTAATAGTACTTTGTGTAACTGTACTTACGGTATTCTCACTTGTCTCTGTACAGGGCCTGATGATGTTAGGTTGGTGGGAGGAAGCAGTAAATGTACTGGTGGACTGGAGATCAAACACCAGAGAGAATGGAGACGAGGGGTTGATCAGTCGACTGTCTGGAACCTGAAGGCAGCATCTGTAGTGTGTCGGCAGATAGACTGTGGATCTGCTCTGTCGACACAAAGTAGATCTGCTGATGATCATACTGATGTATGGTCGATTATATCTTCCTGTGATGGTACTGAGTCTTCACTGAGGGAGTGTGGAGCAATGAGCTCTGACGAGTCCTTTGACAGTCTGGAGGTGATCTGTTCAGGTAACACAAACAATACTTCAACAATAACAGTAATCTGTACAGTCTGCTATTAAATTGATCTGGCTTGTCTGTCTGTCTGTCCCCATACGTCTGTCCATCCGTTGATTCATGTCTATCTGTGTGCGTCCGTGCGTGCGTGCGTGCGTGCGTGCGTGCGTGCGTGTGTGTGTGTGTGTGTGTGTTATGTATTTGCTGTATCACCGTGTTGTTCTTGCTTACTGTAAATCGCTCTGGATTAATTTAACCCAATTAGACCTGATGACTATTTTACAAATGAAAAACCTACGTTTCTAGTATGTCAGTGGTTCTCAAACTATTTCATGTCAAGGACCCCCAGAATTATATGTATGTGGCTGGCATATCTGAAAATATGTTGTTCCAGGGACCCCCCCAGAAGCGAACATATGAAATGAAAACGTTTGCTCTGAAATAATTTAAATCCAATGATTTGCACACGTTTTCACGATAAAAAAAAAAAGCAGATCTACAAGCTAGTGCTGTGCTTTTCAATAACTAAAGTATAACACAATGCTTAAAACACCAAAAGGGTTCCCGTCCTGAATGGGTTAAGAGCGTCTGCTAAATGCCTACATTATAAATTGTGTGTGTGTGTGTGTGTGTGTGTGTGTGTGTGTGTGTGTGTGTGTGTGTGTGTGTGTGTGTGTGTGTGTGTGTGTGTGTGTGTGTGTCCTCATGTTTTCATCTGTTGTGAATAATGAATAAAAATGTTGAACACACTTTGTCTCTCTCTCTCCAGAGTCAGTGAGGTTGGTGAATGGGACCAGTCTGTATTCAGGCAGAGTGGAGGTGAAATCTAACCAGTCGTGGGTCTCAGTGTGTGAAGATGACTTTGACCAGCAGGATGCAGAGGTGGTCTGTAGGGAGCTTGACTATGGGCCTCCTTCAGTCCTCCAGGGGGCGCTCTATGGGGAAGTGAACGCTTCGATGTGGACCAAAGAGTTCCAGTGTGAAGGCAACGAGTCTGTTCTCCTGGACTGTAGAACCTCAGACTCAACTAGAAACACCACCTGCTCACCCGACAAGACTGTTGGACTCACCTGCTCAGGTAATCAGGGACGTGCAGAGGGACCAGGAGAGCCAGGGCTGTGGCCTGATTCTTTTCTTTTTTTACTACCCAGATTTAGAGGAATATCTCATTTTAAATGAACACTAGGATCTAGAACAAATTGTAACCAGTGCAATGATGCAGTAAAGCCAATATATACTCAAACAAAAAGAATACTTAAATACATTCATGAAACGAACAACATCAAATAGAATAGAACAGATACCAGGTCACTTTCCTATATCAGCTGAATCTCATCACGATTGCAAATGCTTTCCCCACACTGAAAGTACAAAAACTATCATTTCATTGGCATGACCACGATGGGCCGCAGAGACATGAAGCATCATTCCAATCACTTTAATTAGCATTCTTTTCAACATGCGTGTGATTTGCTTTAAATGGTAAATGGTGCTTTTATCCAGAGTGCTTTACATAGATTGTGCATTACATTCACCCATTCACACACACATTCACACACCGCTGGCAGAGTTAAGGTCCCCACACACCGAGCGTGTTTTTCGGATTTTTAGCTGCGTTTCTATCGATTTTCCGAAAAACGCGGCCGGTGTGCAACCACCTTTAGTGTCTAACCTACTTAGAACCTACACTAACTCTGGGGGAACCCGGCATCGAACCGGCTACTCTACCGGCCACTCTACCCCTGACCCACTGCCCCTTTACTTACTCTGATTTAGGTTGACAGATATTTTTGGAACGTACCGGTGGTGCTTTCTGTGTCCCCTGCAGGACAGACTGTGTGTAAGACTCGGCCACAGTTTTCACAAACTTATCCTATATGATCCGACTACGAGTATGTGTAGCATCTTTTGTGTCGATTACTTAAAATGAAAGTAATGCATTTTCTAATTTAGCTTTTGTTTTTACTGCTTACTTTCGTCTCTGTACAGATGTCAGGTTGGTGGAAGGAACCAGTAACTGTGCTGGAAAACTTGAGATGAAACTCCATGATGAGTGGAGACCAGTGGATGATTCTGACTGGACCCTGCAGTCATCATCTGTAGTGTGTAGACAGATAGCCTGTGGTTCTGCTGTTTCATCACTAAGACTGGTTGGTTCTACAAATCAACCTGTATGGTGGATAACATCTCCCTGTGTTGGCTCTGAGTCTTCACTGAAGGACTGTGGAACAAATGCGTCTTATACTTCAGCCCACAGACTGGAGGTGATCTGTTCAGGTAACACCTGTTCAGGTGTCTGTCTGTCTGTCTGTCTGTCTGTCTGTCTGTCTGTCTGTCTGTCTGTCTGTCTGTCACACAGAACACACACCTCCCTTGCCACTGAGGGCTACACGTTCTTTAGTTGTATTAACCTAAAGTACAAAATAAAGTACCACCAACAAAATGCTCACATATTAATAGGTTACCGAGTCCTGACTGTCCATTACAGAGACATGTTAGGAATTATGAATACACAAAAGTTAGTTATTACATTTCGACAACTCCTTATTTGTGCGCAGTGATGTTGGAAAATGTATTCTTGAATGATCTCAACTAAGATCCCCACTCTTAAAAAAATGGCATTTCAGAGATGAGCGGAGCAGTCCTGGAAAAGTGTAATGTTCTATGATTAAAATGATCTCTCTCTCTCTCTCTCTCTCTCTCTCTCTCTCTCTCTCTCTCTCTCTCTCTCTCCAGAGTCTGTGAGGTTGGTGAATGGGACCAGTGTGTGTTCAGGCAGAGTGGAGGTGAAATCTAACCAGTCGTGGGTCTCAGTGTGTGAAGATGACTTTGACCAGCAGGATGCAGAGGTGGTCTGTAGGGATCTTGGCTGCGGGGCTCCTTCAGTCCGCCAGGGGGCGCTCTATGGAGAGGTGAACGCTTCGATGTGGACCAAAGAGTTCCAGTGTGTAGGCAACGAATCTGCTCTCCTGGACTGTAGAACCTCAGACTCAACTAGAAACACCACCTGCTCACCTGACAAGACTGTTGGACTCACCTGCTCAGGTAATAATAATCATAAAACTAGAAAAGAACATTTCAAATAATGTGACTGGTTTGTGGTCACCTGCAGCCTGGCATCATTCACTTTCCTGTGCAGTGAGTGGAATGTACTCTAGCTGCAGACACTGTCATGTCTGTGATTACTTTGATTCTGATGGGATGAGAAATCACATCCAATATAAGCACATGGTTGTGAATCACCAAGGTGGAAAAACTGGAGCTATTTAGGCTATTACCTTGTACTTCCTGCTGCCACCGTAGTCCAATTGAATTGTGGAATTGGTCGAATTGAAGAAGTAATCCAGCACCGCACCACAAAGCACAAGGCACCACAAATATGTTATGCTTAGGGCACCCAAATGGCCAGCAGCGGCCCTGATTACCTCTATAGTAATGTCATCAAGGGAGACTTGTCCAATATTTCACATGTCATCATGATTGGATAAGATTGACCTCTACTATATTGCCCTGTGCTCAGAGGAGCACATATTTCTAGTTTAGAACATGAAAATGACATTGCTAGCCTGAGATAAAACAGTAAAATACCAACTATACTTGTAATTCGCATTCCTATTTAACAATGAAAGTAATAGTAGTTTATTTTCTTTTTTGCCACTGTACAGAGCCTAGTGACGTCATGTTGGAGG
The DNA here is from genome assembly GCF_963924005.1 of Protomyctophum bolini. Lineage (NCBI taxonomy): Eukaryota > Metazoa > Chordata > Actinopteri > Myctophiformes > Myctophidae > Protomyctophum > Protomyctophum bolini. The sequence goes on from NC_137875.1 coordinate 41,816,632, forward strand.
GAGGAACAACCAGTAACTGTTCTGGTATCCTGAAGGTGAAAAACCAGGAAGAGTGGAGACCAGCGGGTTCTATTTATGACTGGAACCTGAAGTCATCATCTGTAGTGTGTAGACAGCTGAACTGCGGCTCTGCTGTTTCAACACAAAGGAGGTCTGATGCAACCGTTGAACCTGTGTGGAAGATTCCATGTGTTGGATCTCAATCTTCACTGAGGGAGTGTGGAGCAAAGGAGTCTCATAATTCCACTGAGAGACTGGAGGTGTTCTGTTCGGGTAAAACACATAAACAGTGACCTCCACTTCACCTCCACAACTCTTCGTGTGTGCGTGCATGCACATGCGTGTTTAATAAGATACATGTACATTGACACCCCCCTTCTCTCCCTCCTTCCCCCCCCCTCTCTTTCTCTCTCTCTCTCTCTCTCTCTCTCTCTCTCTCTCTCTCTCTCTCTCTCTCTCTCTCTCTCTCCAGATTCTGTGAGGTTGGTGAACGGGACCGGTGTGTGTTCAGGCAGAGTGGTGGTGAAATCTAACCAGTCGTGGGTCTCAGTGTGTGAAGATGACTTTGACCAGCAGGATGCAGAGGTGGTCTGTAGGGATCTTGGCTGCGGGGCTCCTTCAGTCCTCCAGGGGGCGCTCTATGGAGGCCTGAACGCTTCGATGTGGACCAAAGAGTTCCAGTGTGAAGGCAACGAGTCTGCTCTCCTGGACTGTAGAACCTCAGACTCAACTAGAAACACCACCTGCTCACCTGACAAGACTGTTGGACTCACCTGCTCAGGTATGATCTAATAATTTTAGTAATGTCCTCAAAATATGAGGAGGGAAAATGACCATCTATGCCGCCAAAATTTGAGGACGAAATTGCAGCAAAATTAACCATGTATGGCGCCGACATTGGCGATGTTGTTGGCCGTTGTGATTGGCTGGAAGCTGTGCCGTTATTCCCATTATGTGCTGTGATTGGCTGAGCATGGCATAATGGGTGTGATATTCCGTGCTCAAACTTTGAGTTTTGAGTTTGACGTTTGGTCATTTCCGTTACAAGAAGTCACCCGTTTGCCGTCTTGGGAGTGACAGCTCACCATGTGTTAGTGTTAGACAGTGTTAGGAAAGTATGCTTTTCTGTATTTGGTTTTATGGGTCCCTCTTGAAAATGAGATGCTGCATCTGAAGAGGCTGTCCCTTCAATAAAAATCTGAAATCTGAAATCTGAATAGATCCCCACCATCTGTTAACAGAACGGGTGCATGCTTTTGGTTAGACATACCATTGGTCTGATATCTCAAACCCTCACCCTCACCCTAACCTCCCACGGGGCAGCACACCTATAGTAAGTAGCCTTGCCGAGCCATGAGGCCCATAGGGCAGGAGCTTAACTCCTGTTTCTGTAGCGTGAGGCAGCTTGATGTACACCCCCTGGACATGACGCTAGTATGTCGCAGGGACTTACCCTCTACTCCAACCCTTGATGCTGAGTGTCAAGCAGGGAGGCATTGGGTCCCATTTTTACAGTCTTTGGTATGACCCGGCCGGGGATTGAACCCCGACCTCCCAGTTTCAGGGCGGACACTCTAACCACAAGGCCACTGAGCTGGTGCAGCACACTTAAACCTAACCTTAACCCTCTCCCAACCCTCAACGCCCCCCTCACCAACTTTAATCCGGTCGTCTTAACGCACCCCTCACCAACCTTAACCAATGCTATGTCTAAACAAAGTATGCGTCCCAACAGAACACCACCATCCATTAACATGGAGTGGGAGAACTGAACACTTTCGGCTCACAAGTCATGTCTGCTCTAAATGGTTTGTAACGGTCTTGTCTCTGTACAGAGCCTGATGACGTCAGGCTGGTGGGAGGAAGCAGTAACTGTAGTGGTGTACTGGAGATGCAACACCAGGGAGACTGGAGAGCCGTGGATGGTCAGTCCGACTGGAACCTGAAGTCATCCTCTGTCGTGTGTAGGCAGATGGACTGTGGCTCTGACGTTTCAACACAAAGGAGTCCTGCTTCAACGGTTCAACCTGTGTGGTGGATCACAGCTGACTGTGTTGGAACCGAGGCTTCACTGAGGGAGTGTGGAATGACACTGTCTGAGAATTCCACTGTCACATTGGAGGTGATCTGTTCAGGTAACACAAACAGTGACGTCCGTCTACTTGCCTACTCACTTAACCTATACCTATCTACAGCATAGAAACAGGATGTTTCTTTTTCTGAATGAATTTAAAATAACTTTTTTGCATCGTCTAATTTCAGCAAAAGCCATACAATATGTTGGATCTCTAATCTTGGTTCCATCTCATTGGCTACTCTATACTGTAAATATCTGCTGTACTATAATTCAATCACTCGTGTCTTGTTACAGATCTTCTGTTTAAGCCAAACATCAGCGTCTTCCCCACTCTAAACGGGGTTTCTGAGGGCCAGCTGCAGGGGCATCAGGTGTCTCTAAACGGGGTTTCTGAGGGCCAGCAGCAGGGGCAGCAGGTGTTGGAAGGTTCCAACTTCAGCATCAGCTGCTCCATCCTGCCACAGTACCCAGACGGCTCCTTCCACCTCACCTTCACTGGAGCCAACAGCACACACAGCCACACCCAGCCAGCTGTCAATCACTCTGCCAACTTCCTGTTCTTCGAAGCAGGCCCCGGCCACCAAGGGAATTACAGCTGTGCTTATCACGTCGACGTTGTTATAAATCACACCAACGTGTTTTCTTACAATGTCTCCTCTGAGAGCGACATCCTCTCTCTCACCGTCACAGGTAACCTGAATGAAATTACCTTTAAACCATTCTGGGCGGGAACCCCTTTTGGGTGTTGAAAAATAGCAGACCTACAAGCTTGTAGCGCGTCACCGAGTGCCACGCTACGAGCTTGCAGGTCTGCTATTTTTGATGAATCTTGAAAATGTGGCTCAATTCTTTGAATATATATTCTTTCAGAGTGAATGTTTTTAACTCAAATCTTTGCTTCTGGTGGCAGGGGGAGGGGGGTCCTTGACATGAAAAAGGCTGAGCACCACTGACATAGAAACACAGGTTTTTCAGAAAACTGATTTAGAATCGGCCTCAGGTCTAAATGTGTTAAACTCACAATATGAATCTCCGTCAGGCATGATTCAATCAAACATGAAGGTTTATCAAATGTTCTTACATGATTTGATGATGTTTTATTTTTCACAGTCCCTCCTACAGTCCCTCCTACAGTCCCTCCTACAGTCCCTCTGACACCTGAGGACAGCAGCAGAGTTACAGTCACTGTGGTGGTGCTGCTGTTGGTGCTGCTGTTGGTGCTGCTGGTACCCATCCATGCCCTCTATTGTCTCTGGCAGGTAATACATCTTTACACAACACAAGACTGGAATGTGTATAAATCACAGTTAAACCAGAGTTAGGAGAGAGATAGGAGGGTTTTCAGCCAGATGTGATTCAGTGACTTAACGTTGGGTGTTTCTGTGTTTCTCCAGGCCAGCAGAAGACATAATGCAGGAGTGTGGGACACTGCGACGGTTCATTATAATGTCGGAAATGAGAACATTGATATCGAGTATTATAATGTTGTTGGTTCTGATTCTGAAGCTGGCATCGAGTATGAAGTGATAGATGAACAAGTAGTTGTTGAATCTGGCTCCATTGAAGAGGCAGACGACTCAGACTATGAAGAGATAGATCAACAAGTAGTTGTTGAAGCTGCTGGACCCAGTGAGGAGACAGAATACCACCAGTATGAAGAGATAGATCAACAAGGAGTTGTTGAAGCTGGACCCAGTGCTGAGACAGGAGTCCAGGCCCCATAGACACTTGAGACGCTCGGGTGGCACAGTAAAGTAGCTGTGCCCGCCATTGCGGAGTCTAGGGGGGTTCGAATCCACCTCATCTGGCTTTGTCGAGCATCTACACGAACACATTTGGCCCATGTTCGGGGTAGAGAAGCCGGGCGGGGAGGGTGATATATACTGTATATAGTCACTGCACATAATCCTAAGTAGTAGTAAGATGAAGGCTCTACATCCTCCCGGTATGATCTCCATTCTCCAGGTGAGGTGACAATGTACAGATATGTGTGTGTGGGGGGCAAAAAAAGGGCAAAAAAAGAAAAGAAAACAAGATTGACAGGAACAGACAGACAGAAGTACTGTACTTTACCTGATGTTTGTGGTTGTAAATAGAAATTTGGGATAAAAAGGGGCAAAAAAATAAATAAATAAATGATTGACAGGAACAGACAGACAGAAGAACAAGTACTGTACTTTACCTGGTGTTTGTGGTTGTAAATAGAAATAATTCCTCCCAGTCCACACAGATCATAGCTAAACGAGGACAGACAGAAAATGTGATTTTGAAACGGAAGCCTTGTTGCGTTTTTATTTAGCTTGTTATGGGGGCATGGTTAAATCAATGTATTTAGTGTCACGGTCAGTCATCCATGCTGGCGCTGTATAATACTACAAATATTAGCCGTCCCAAACGTCAGGCCCAACCGCCGCCTATCCAGTCAGGATGCTCTCTGTGGTTCCTCTATGGAACCATGCCCCGAGAATTAATATCCCAAGCAGGCAACAGGAACACGTAACTAGTCGTGTAGGATAATTAAAATAGTCAACTTGATGAAGGGCTATAGTCAGTGGTTGCTATACAATTGTTATGTATGTGTGTATTGTGTGGCGGCACAATGTAATATGAATAATCTTGCTTTGTCATTCAAGCTAATGTGTAATCCCTCCATTTTTTGCTTTGTGTTTTGTTTATATATTTTTTTTACAGAACAGTGTTTGTTATGAGCAGTAAGCCATAGTGTAAATAGGAGGTTATTGTTCCAAAAATTTTTATGTATGTGATATATTACCATGTTTTTGTTCTTTTTTTTAAGATTTAAAGACTTTTTTTAAATCACAGTTAAGCAACTTTACTTTGTATTGTATCCTTTTCTTTGTGTTACTTATCTCTATTGTTGGATGAACACCTCATTGAAGTTGGTATACTGTACATATAGTCCATTATGAAGGCATGAAACCCATTCAAAGCGCATTGGAACTGAATGCACCTTCATTACTGTAAAGTCGACGGCTGTCACTTAACTATAACTATTCATACAGTTTTAAACAGTTGAATTGATGAGATAATGTAATGTTTTTTTCTTTGTGCCTTTTGAAATAAAGACAAAAGTCCTGAAAATGAAGAATGTTTCTCCACAATGTGTTGTGTGTAGTAGAGGAAGCTCCTATCGGTTACCATGAACACAAACGCATCCAACAGCAGCAGCAGAAGACAAGCTGCTATGGTAACTAAACTGACATTTTAACATAGATTAAATACTTTATTGGCAAAAAAACGAACCCTTTTCAAGAGGGATTTGGCCATGAAAGAGCCTCGTCAAACACATTTTCATTCAAAGCAACACGGAAACAATGAATGCAGAGTGAAGACATCACAATAGCGCACACGTTACACCAGAGCAAATAACAACGAAGAATCATAAATAATCATAATACCTCTCCATCATCTTCAGGGGGGTTCCTGGCACTGAGGCCGGGGCCACTGGAAAATATATGCAAAACATGTGTTCATTCTATCTGATAATAAATGCATTTTGTTCTCAGTCCCCCTGGCCAAATGAGATAGCTATGACCTTTTTCATGAAAAAAAATGAGTAGTGATATGGCTGACTGAGTAAAATAAAACAATCTACCTGAAAAAAGATAGCTATAACTGAAGAGCAATTTCCGCAATTACCATTTCCGCAATTTCCTCAATTTCCATTTCCACCATTACCATTTCCGCAATTTCCATTTCCGAATTTCCGCAATTTCCATTTCCACCATTTCCGCAATTACAATTTCCGCAATTTCCATTTCCGCAATTTCAATTTCCATTTCCAACTATTAATGGCAGCTGGGTTTCATCATTCAAATAAAATAGAATTCTGTCCGTTTAGCTATAAAATTATGTCAGGGAATAGGGATACACAGTATATGTCTTTCATTTGCATTGCATCCCCCCCCCCCAAGCTTTTATTTTCGTTCGAGTAATAGTACAACTCTAATAGTATTACTTATAATAATGTAATTAAAGATAACTTCATTCAGATTTATTTATTTTTATTTCATTTTCCAGATTTATTTTTCTTCTTTTTTTTTTAGATTTTCATTGGTGGGCCAGTCATAATGGTCCCGCGGGCCTGATTACTCTGTCCCAGCAACACACTCTGGCTGAATCTAGCACCAGTAACCATAGGACGTCAGCGACATACTGTATGCTGCCCCACGTCTGCCATTTGTAGGATTTGTGGCTCCAATCAGGATGGACCATCTTCCTAAATATAACAAACTCTGGCTACAGCCACTGACATGTAGAAGTTTATTATATTGTTTAGATTAACTGCAGACAGACATGGAAATGAAAACAAGAGTCTCGAGAAGAGTTTTAATCAGTCACATCAAATGGATTTATGCAAAAGTGGGAAAGGAAGCAAACACCGGGTAATCATGTTCATCACACAAAAAATAATGTGGGCAAATTCTGCACATCCGGGAGTATTCCAGGCCACCTATATTCCAATATGTCTAGTGCCATGTCTAACAGTACAGTCAATATATCATTATGTAACAGTAGGCGTTTCACTGTAGGACGTAGTGCTGATCTAAAACAAGGAATGTCATGTTCTAGTGTGCCTAGGGCTATATATGGATCTGAGATCTACTACTGTGTAAACATGTTTGGATGTAGCCATGGCACACAACTGCAATATGTGTGACCTGGAACCACACCATTATCCATGTCACTTCAACCGCCACGTACTGTATGAATGGCAGTCAATGGACACCAATCACGCAGTAGGAATGGCTTCCCATCAGAGTTATTTTGGAATCCTAAAGACCCCGCCCCCCACGTTGTCCTCCATAAATTGGGCAAGGGAAGCAGGGTGATTGGCTAATTGATTGCTCCATGCAGATTGTGATTGGTCAGTCAAGTTTACCTTTTTTTCTCTGTAGTTCTTTGTGTTGACATGCTTTGAAATGTTCATGTTTGTGTGAGCATGGCTTGAAGCAGTAAGGCCAGCATTTGGGTTGGTTCCACAGTACAGATGTCACTGTTGGATCTGCATGCTGCTCATTTTACATAGGTAGTCTTTTGTCAACATAGTCAAAATGGCAGAGAACAAAAAAAGTCCAAACGGTTGTGGAGTCCTCAGAATCTGGTCTACAAGCTCTGTGTGAATGTTGGCACTGTTAGCAGTGTCTGTGGAGACTAGTGCACATGTAGGAGTTCATCACACCCAAGGACATGGCAGTGCAATTTGCCACAGGAGTCCCTTATAGAAAAGAAAGTGTCTTTTTAAAGAGAGATTTTAGTTTGTTTCCTTGATTCAAGGAAGAAAAGAAAACATAAACAAAGGAACAAGGAGAAGGAAGTCACTTTCCTCTACCAGAGTGTCCTGTTTTTTGTTTCGTTTTTTTTTTAAGTGAAGAAAGCAGAAGGAAGAAAGAGCTTTACAATCGTTTCTCACTTGGAAGTGTCAGTAGAACAACTCTACTAGGCGTCAGACACACTGTTCCAAGGACACTTTTCTGAGTCCCACGTGGAAGGAAGAGTAGAAAGTCCAAAGGCAGAGACAGGAGAAAGATAGAAAAGGAGGAGAACAAGGTTAAAGTTCAGAGCATAATAGCAGTATAGACAGAAAGGCAAATGTACAGACAGACACCAGAAAGTAGCCCGATTCTACATGCACTATGCGAGGGGGACAAGGGGGAAGGATTTCAGCGTTACACTGAAGCCATGCAGTAGGACAGCAACAGGAAGCACTCGTGCCACAAACTTGAAACATTGACACGACACACTGATTTGGTTTCTTTCAAGTAGATTTTTTTTTTTTTTTTTAAAGAAAAGAAGAAAGAAAGAAATCTGCTGTCACCATTACACAAACTGGATAACTGGAGGGAAGGGTGTGATGTTCTCTTTGAATCACTACAGGACTTCTCACAACGGGGCATCGTGTACAGAGAACGGGTCCAACAGTTACTCATCCATCCGACAGCGCATAATGCCATGCAGATCAGAATCCTGCCATGCCCTTTGAGTGTGATACAGTAGGACGTTTTGGCACCTGCCAGGGCAGTGGGTCTCAGGACAGGGGGGGTGGGGGTATAGTGATGGACAGGGCAGCAACGGGAGCTCAAGACAATGTGAGGGAGAAGCAGGTGCAGCGGACCGAGATGGACGACATCTGTTGCACCATATTTCAGACTCCCAGGAGTACGTGTCCCCCCTTGGCCACCTTTTCCCCTTCTCTGTGCCAGACTCTTGTGGAGGTGCGTTCACTCACCACGCGCTCACAGAACGGTAGCGCACAGTCGACAGGGTGGACTAGGAGTTTTTCTGTGCCTCCCCACTCCTGCTTTTTGACTTCCTGCCTTCCACATCTGCAGGACAAAGGCAATTAAGTTACATCATGAAATATTTAAAAGGCAGTACTGTATGTCCAACGTTGAGGGTTCCAAGTACTGCCTTATACTGTATAGAGAACATCAAGATAAATACAGTGGAGCCATTTCAATTCAGTGTATAGAAAAACAATAGCGGAAATAAATAAGGGTCTACTCTACACTATACATAACATGACACTGCTATCAATATCAAAGCAGTGCCGTCTCTTAGTATAAGTTAAAAATGCTGCAAACAATCTGTACAAGATCTTGTCTAAAATACATTAAGTCATCAAAGATGATCCAATCTAAATATGCTGTGCACGTATATTGTATGGTTTCCAATGGACCCTTTTCACAGTTGCCAATTTTGGTAAATGTAGCTGAAGACAATAATGTCAATAGGTGTGTTTTACCGTATTCAAGTGTTTAAACTGTGTGACAGCATGACGTTAAAGATGGAGTGCCGTGATAAAAAAATAAATATATACCTTCTCTGTTTTGTATGCGTCTATGGAGTTAACATTACTCTAATAGACCCCCAGGTGTGGTTAAAAGGCCCAAACGAAATACCACCACTTTAGTGACATCATCCCTCCCCTAAGCCCTCTCCCATTATTATACAACAGTGTGTGGACGAGGCATGAGTTCTGGTGGGTGGTGCTAAGGTGTAAACCACGTATACTTAATGAACTGGTGGGTGTGGCCACATTAAAACATCATTTTGACACTTTCTCGAAGAAAAAAAAGGGGGGCACTCCATCTTTAAATATACACAAGCTGGCACACAGTAAGCCCTAAATGAAACGTACCCACAATGCATGTCTTTACCTTCAGCTATAATCAAAGGATTCTATATTCAAATGAGTTAAAGTTGGCTTCGTTCACAAAATGGTCTGATCATCGTATAGTTAGATAGATAGTGTTTCTTCATCACCACAGTGCACCTACAACTCACCCAGGACATTCATATTCCCCACCTATTCCCATAGGGTGTCTGCATCACCCTCCTCAACTACAGCTGTCCCCTCCCATCGTTTTGCGAAGGAAACCTTTTTGCGTTAACTATCTAACCAATCGAAACCCATCAGCACGGTCTGACTCATTAATGGTAGATTAATTAAAGGAGATTAGAGGAAAAAAAAGGTGTCAAATAAAACTAAGAAATATCATCAAAATGAAAACAAAATGAAAACCACATTTTGATGTCGGCAATCAAAATGAGCAATTTGGATCGGATCAATACATAATTAAAGCCATGCAGTTTAGTGGTACAGTAGAATTAGGTTGAACACAATGTGCTTTGAAAACAAAAGACAGGATTTCCCCCCACATCAATACACCAAAAAATAAAAGAAGAAGCAGGAGTTGAATCTATTATCTGACACATTGGTAACGAGCTAAAGGATTAAGATCCTCCTTGACATAGTGCATGGAATTAGCTCTTTGGGTTAAACCTGAAGAAACCAAGGGGCATGTTAGCCACAAGTCCTTCCTTAGCTTGCATAGGAGAAAATAGTAAAAATCTAAATGTCAAGGATGCCCTTTAAGATGTAGTATTTCGTCCCTCTAGACTTGAGACAACAAATAGATTTTGTTGGGGGGGTTATCAGTAGTCTGATAAAACTTACATTTTTATCAGACTACTGTTTAAGACTGCAATGACTCAGCAAGTGACAAGTTTTAGAGACGCTTTCATAAAAATGGTCTTATTTAAGGGTTTTTTTCTAAATGGATATAACCAGAGCTTTAACTGAACCAAAATAAAGCAGATAATAGTCTTGGTACAATGTTAGCCAGCCAAAAGAGGAGATTTGATGAGGTGAAGTAATGATATGGACTCATACAAGGAAAGACCCACCACACAGAACAGAACCAGAGAAAACAGTAGCATGTGGGGGAGATTCACCAAACAAGAAACAGAATGAACACGACAGACAGATGGTGCTCGGATAAAAATAAATCAAATAAAAAAAATCATGCAGAGGAAGAGTCCAGTCCTTCATTCATCCCTTCATTCTCCCCTCTTTGTTTCAGTTCAGCGAGCCTGAACCCCCACCCATGTTATTCAAATACACCCATATTCATACCATAAGGACTGGTTATCCTCTGGGCTGAGAGGAGGCGATTGGTCAGCATCAATCCCACAATCTGGATTCATGCCCTCATTGTACGTGCTCTGATTGGCTGAGTCGGGTGTTATTTGACCATTTGATTGGCTGTAAACCAGCTGGGATTGGGCGGGAGAATGGCTGACATTAGGCTGATGGTGCACTTTATTTTGAACCGGGGGGCCACTGATGTTACTAACTAGAGTGGGGTTAAGGGACAGGAAGGGGAGGTTTTGGCCTGCTGACTCACTAAAGATGGAGTCCATGAACACCGACTCCACGGTGAAGGAAGGGCCAAGGAAGGATTCTAGGGTGGAGAGGTCTGGGTCCTCCAAGCTACGACAGGGCAGGCTGACTGACTTGGGGAAGGGGAGCATGTCGCTAGCGGGTCCATTCAAGGACTGAGCATGAGGGAGGGGGGTGCTGTTGTGGCGGTACTCACTGGCCCCGGGGGGAGTCGTGTCAATAGACACAGGCTGCCGGTTGTCCTTGGACAGCAGGTCGTGGATGCTGGTGCGCCGGGTGGTGCCCTCCGCCGTGGAGATGACGCTGCTGGCCCGGGGCAGCGTGGCGGACGCCGTGACGTCCAGGCGCTCGGAGACGGACATGGCTTTGCCCTGAGACGACAGGCCGGGACGCACCTGGACAGAGCCCCTCACGCGAGTGCTCTCCGTCTTCCGCAGGCCGGGGCGGCCCGGCTGGCCGCCGGACCTCGGGGGGCGGTCCGAGCTGACCGGCGCCGCTCTCCCGCTGGCCGAGCGCAGGATGCCCCGCCCCTTTGTGGCAACGCGATCCTTCTGCACGTGCTCAGTGGAAGTGGAGAGGTGCGGAGAGTCAACGGTAAGGCTCTCCTGGCTGCCAGACTGCAGGGTAACAGTACAACGTGTACATGAGAATATGATCATGTCTTTTTCAAGACTTACTCAAAAGTTGACAAAAGTTGAGTGAAAAAAGTAGGCCGGTTGAATTTCAAGCCAGAAGCTCACATCCAACCACTGATAAAATACATTACTTGCCCAAACATTAAAGACATGGGTTACATCCAAAATGACTACTACTACATGCTATATTCTAATCAGTATGCTATTTCTCAACATACTTTTGAGTGCATACAACAACAGTATTGTTGGACATACTAATGAGATCACACAGAATGTTTTGAAAGCACCCCATCTTGTGACAAAGGAAGGTACTGCGTGTTCCCTTTCATCACTGTGTATAGCTTTTCAACTAATAACTACATTGTATTATGTGTTTAATAGAAGCACTAGGACGCTGCGATGGAGGTTTGTCCTTCATGTAAATTCTGGTGTGTTTATGTTGTCGCATCATTGCATTACACTAAAAACATGTAAGGAATGGAAACAACATATAAAACACCAGGGCACGGAGCCTAGAGGCAGAGGCTACATTCATACACGTAGCAGCGTAGAATACACCGTTGCATAATGTAACCACATAATGTCCCGCATTTAGCATGCATTTCGTGTACTACGAGTGAGTGTGTGTGAGTGTGCATTATGTTATGCTTTAGCTATTGAAAAATAGCAGATCTACAAGCTCATAGCGCGCCACCGAGTGGCGCGCTACGAGCTTGTAGGTCTGCTATTTTTGAAAAATCGAAGAACGACTGACATATAGAAACATAGCTTTTTCACAAAACTGTCAGGATGTAGAATTTTGTTTTAGAATCTGATCTCAGGCCTACAAATGGGCTAATTTGACACACTAATAGCATTATGTTGGTATGGTAATGAAATTAGACTATGATTGAACGGGAAACAACGGGTCCTTCACCTCAGCAGGGTCAATGCCCTCGTCCAGGAACTGCTGTAGCGAGAGCACCTCGTTGGCCCGCGGGGACCCCGTCTTCCGTAGCGGTCCTCCGGGGCCCCCCGGGGGGGTGCTCGCCAGGCCGGACGGGTCCATGGACCGGCGCAGCTGCTGGGGGCTCTGGTGGGAGGAGGAGCGTGACGCTGGGAGGGGCTGCTGGACAGGACTGCTGCCATTGCTGGACCACACCTCCTGGTCCAGACTCAGACTGAACTCCCCGCTGCTCTCACTGTGGGGCCTGCTCAGGCTGCCGTTGACCGCGCCTGGAAGGGGGAATGTGGGAATCAAGTGGGAATTACTCTTTACAGTTCCAACGACCATAAACATGAATCCAATGACCCTTTTCCCATAGGATATACGATACCAGCCTCGCATAAAAAAAATATTATAGCCCGACAACAAAGAGAGAGCATTTAAATCAACAGGAGAAAGGGAGTGAGGGAGGATGGAAGGACAGGAGGTATAGTTAGATAGGAAAGAAGAGGAGGAGAAGTTAAGAGGTGAGAACTGGATTAGGGCTTGAGAAGAGTCTATACCTTTGCCCTCCAGGGGAGAGGCGAGGTGGGAATTGTTGTTACTATTACTACTGGTGGTCTTGTTGCTATGGAGACTGGAGGGTCTGGAGGCTGGGTGGGGGAAGAGAGGGAAAACACACAATATATAGTTAGAGGACAGACACAGACACACACACACACACACACACACACACACACACACACACACACACAGACACAGAGAACACTTCCTGCTGGGGCAGCAGATGGTACATGTCAGGCAGGAGAGTCAGCACGGTGCCAGGACACAGCCGCAACATGTCCACTCCACACCACAAGTCAACAATAGAAATCTCCCTTCAAAGGGACCTTTTGTCAATTTTACACATCACAATCTGTTAGCTTGCCATGGAGTATTTCAGTATTACGCAGCATGTGGAGAAAACTAAAAAACAAAACAATTTAAACAGTTCTGTGCCCGTAGCGTGAGTCAGATTACAGACAGTGATGAGACTTTCCGACCGTTTAGGCACCAAAAAGTTTAAGAAACTTTAAGACATAAGACGAGCAAACGGATTGTAATGACTAAAATCTGTTAAAAGTCCTTTAAAAAGGAGGGCCCAGTCCCACAGTGGTATTATATCCATGTGTAACTCTGATACAAATGGAACCATATTAAGGATTTTACTGTGTATGTGGTACAAGCACACAGGCTATAACAATGAAGCTGATAGGAGGAAAGGAGAGGAAGCAAACGAAGAAGAGAGGAGAGGCTGAAATCAGGGTAGAGGACGAGGGAGGGGATTTCTACCAGGAAGCTTAACTTAGGTCGCCTTCACACCTAATACGTCGGTGAGCGCGCTGAGCACAGACAGCAGCAAAAATGTTTATCGAGATGAAGAAAATCCCTATACTCCCCACACAGTGACAGCACACCATGTTCACGCACAGACAGGCACAATATTCTGTAGGCTACACTGCAGTGTTTTTATATTTATTCCTTAAGCAATTGATTAATGTACTCGTACTCGAACTGACCAACCTATGAGCCCCTCCCCCTCAGAACGCAGCAGAGAACACCGACGTCACCAAATGTGGAGCGACGCCCTTCTGCACCGCTATTGGTTTAGCCAAATACAAGGTTCATTCCCAGTCCTATGCCACATTTCCTACTCGGCTCGCCCGGGCTCTTTTTTCCTTTGAAAATAAAACACCTGCAGGTCCCGAGGCTATAATGAGCTCGACCGTTGACCACATAATGTCTAACCAGTTCATCTTCCTTTGTGACCAAAAAAAAAATGTCATGAAATAATATCCACAAGGCCTTTCTGAGATATTGCGTTCACAAAGTCGGGAAGGACACATGGATGGACGGGACGGACATCGCCAAACACATAATGCCGTCTACCGGCAGAGCCATGAAAACGCTGAGGGAATTGTTAGTAGCCATTAAAGGAAGTGCCGGTCATAGCACTAAGCAGAGTGGCATCTACATTGTAATGTATACTCGGGCATCAACATCATCAAGTGGGTGTGTGAGTGGACAGTAGACTGTGCCTAATGGACACTCAGACCTGTCTACGTGAACCGGGCTGCTGCTAAAAGATATTTTACATTTCTATATTGATATAAACGTCTTAAAACGTGTACAATGTCTTTAGTGTTAATAATAGGCGGACATTCACTGGAAACAGCAGCTCTACAAGCTCACGGCTCAAGCTTGTTGAGCCGCCTTGTGCGTCTTGATGAAATTGAAAATGACGTTCACTTTTAGTTTTACTGCTCTAAACATGACGACCTAAAAGGGATATTTTGGTTAATAAGATGTCTTATATCTGTGAGGAGCTCCTAGATTGAAATGACCGCATGTAAAAAATGGAGATATGTTTTGCCAAAGGGACTTTTGTTGTGGCAGATTTGAGTACTCTGTATATACATCTGAGTTGTAATGTAATGAATTATGTAATGTAAACATGCTGTAAATGCAATTGTGAAATGGTGTCTTATATTGGGGCACATTGTGTGCAGGACACGTAAATAAATAAACAAACAAATCAATCAAATATATTGGCTTTTTTTTGGCAAAGACCCCGGTCAACAAAGTATACTATAGGTCCTATACTAACTACAGGCCCTGGCCTATAGTATAGTGGACTTCCCTACAGTATGGAAGATGTTAATCTAAGTGTGGGGTATTGGTAGGTCTGCTTTTAAAGCCATTTAATCCTTCCTCGTCCCGCTGTGTGTAACCTTCCTTGACTTTGGGCATTGATGGCTCCTTACCTTGACGTCTGGGATCGTCCGAGGACCCTGCTACATCCTCACAGGAAGCGTTGTCTGTAGACACACAAGATAAGACAGAGAATGTTGTGTTGTTATGAGGGGCTAGGAAACTGGGGGCACTCGGGTGCCACAGGAGTACGGCTCTTTGCCCACCACTTGTAGAGACTAAGGGTTTGAATGGTCCACTGTGCAGCCGGCTTGGCCGGACATACCAACAAACAGGGAGGCCGGGCAAAAAGGGCGCTCTTTGTCACTGCACTAGTAGTGACTCCTACAGATTGGTTCGAGGGCATCTGTAAGGGTGTTGAACTATGAGGAATAGGGGGTTCCCTCCACACGCCATGTCCTCCTGGCAGGTGAAAAGAAGCAGCAGGCCAGTGTATCGGAGGAGGCATACCGTATGTGGTTTCAATAACATCCCCAGGTCAGTAAGTACGTGGTTTCAATAACATCCCCAGGTCAGTGAGTATGTGGTTTCAATAACATCCCCAGGTCAGTAAGTATGTGGTTTCAATATCATCCCCAGGTCAGTGAGTATGTGGTTTCAATATCATCCCCAGGTCAGTGAGTATGTGGTTTCAATATCATCCCCAGGTCAGTAAGTATGTGGTTTCAATAACATCCCCAGGTCAGTGAGTATGTGGTTTCAATAACATCCCCAGGTCAGTAAGTATGTGGTTTCAATAACATCCCCAGGTCAGTGAGTATGTGGTTTCAATAACATCCCCAGGTCAGTGAGTATGTGGTTTCAATAACATCCCCAGGTCAGTAAGTATGTGGTTTCAATAACATCCCCAGGTCAGTGAGTATGTGGTTTCAATAACATCCCCAGGTCAGTGAGTATGTGGTTTCAATAACATCCCCAGGTCAGTAAGTATGTGGTTTCAATAACATCCCCAGGTCAGTGAGTACGTGGTTTCAATAACATCCCCAGGTCAGTGAGTATGTGGTTTCAATAACATCCCCAGGTCAGTGAGTATGTGGTTTCAATAACATCCCCAGGTCAGTAAGTATGTGGTTTCAATAACATCCCCAGGTCAGTGAGTATGTGGGGAAAATCAGGGAATTGGCATAATGACTGAGTTGGGACAAAAAGGTGGGAAACTGACACACAGTCTCCCTCTTTTTTTGTAAATGAATTAACCCATTTTGACCCGAGATGAGATTCTAAAAATGTCTTCTACATCCAGACAGTTTTCTGAAAAAGCTATGTTTCTATGTCGATTTTTCAAAAATAGCAGACCTACAAGCTTGTAGATCTGCTATTTTTTCAATAGCTAAAGCATAGCATAATGCCAACACCAAAAAGGGGTTCCCGCCCCCGCAAAATGGAATAAAACATTAATATGCATTATGAATTGCACTTTATGATACATTAATGTACAACTGAAATTCACTGTACTAGTAAATGTGTCTCGACCCCTAACCTTTAACTCTGTGGCGGTGTTTAGATCTGCTGTGGCTGGCAGTAGGCAGGGTGAGGGTGGCAAAGTCGATGGCGTTGGTCGACAAGGCCAGTTCCTTCATCCGCTGTCCACTGCGCCCACTCGCTCCGGCCTCGCCCGTCCCCTCGCCTCCTTCAAGGTTCTCAGTGCTGCCTGCCCACTGGCCCCCGGGGGCCCCCGCCACGGCCAGGTTCTGTAGTAGGTCATTCATGGCTAGGACGGACGGACAAGAGTGAGGAAAATAAATTAACCCGTTCACTCAATCATGCGTGTCCCCTATAGCAGGTGCGGTATAGGGGACAGCTAATAGAAATGCGCCCGCTCCATCTTTTTTCAACACTGGGTTCATTAAGCTGAATCGGATGGAGTGGTGCAGTATGGCATGCCGAGCGTCTGCAAGCAGTGAGTGGCATACGTGGAAGATGAGATACACGTCCATGTCAAGCACAAGGTCTGAAATGCAGCCCAGAGAGATAGCCGATATCGGGGAGGGTAGAGAGAGGCAACAGTACAATAGAGGTAGAGAGAGACAGTATAGAGAGAGAGAGAGAGAGAGAGGGAGAGGTGGAAAGAGAAATTGTGATGGAGGCCGGCGAGAGAGACAGTGAGTTAGGGAGAAAGAAAGAGAAAGAAGCAGTAGAGAGCAAGACAGCAATACAGAGAGACAGTGATGGAGTTAAAGAGAGACGGTGGTAGAGGAAACAAAAGCTACAGGCGGTTCCATGTCAAGTCCTTCACATGACGAGTGTGAGCGGCGGTGAGAGAGAAGTCGTTGGTGTGGTGGTGAATGCTTAGTCATGCCTGCAGAACTGCAAGCATGTCTCTCTTATATACACACACACTCTATAGTCGTTTACATTGCACACAAACATACAACCAAACAAGCACACAACACAGCTTCTTCAAAAAGCTGCACAACGACCCACGTTACTGCACCAGACACCAGGACTAGATGAAACCCGGGCAGACTTAATGTCAATTCAGGCAAACTACACAAAGAAAAACTTGGTCCATGACACAACTAAAGAAAGAGAGAACTATAGAGAAACTCCAACCACAACACAAATGTATACAAAAACAAAGTTAATCAAATGAAATGATTTACTACAGTAGCACGACAGAACATTAGTAGCAGGAAACAGAATGTCTACGAAGTTACAATTAGGTTTTGGGAGTTAAAGGTCATGTATTGAAGCCACAAATAGATGGTGTTCTATAGCAGAGAGTGGTATAGTGGTGGCAGGCACACAGACCAGAGCAGGTGACGGGGAGGAGAACACAAGGAGAGGTCATTGATGTCGACCGATGTTAAGGCATGGTCTCTCTAGGTTTGCTTTAACCCATTCTGACCCGAGATCAGATTCATACGAGGTTTCCACTGGGCACACACTGGACTGATTAACCCATTCTGACCCGAGATCAGATTCTAAAAATGTCAGTCGTTCTTCGATTTTTCAAAAATAGCGCGCTACGAGCTTGTAGATCTGCTATTTTTCAATAGCTAAAGCATAACATGATGCTAACACCAAAATGGGTTCCCGTTCAGAATGGGTTAATACCTTTATTTATTGTAAAGAAATAAATCGAATCTCTCACCCAAGAGACATCGATCAAAAGGCTTCAATTTGTAGAAGTGTTTCTTTCTATAAACCGAAATCTTGCTATGATTATGCATATGGCCTACTGTACGCAACATCACTTACTGGATAGATAATGCATTCATTACCAGTGACTAGTGACACATACAGTGACTGTGACAACAGTTTGATTCTGTCTGGAGATGTGCTTTGCATGTTGTTCCCCGTCTCTACCCCTATGCATGCCTCTACACTAACAACAAAGCAGAGATTTCATGTTGAATAAATGAACTGCTCTCAATATCAGCTGGACACAAATCTCAGGTCAGGTGGCAATGGCGTCAAGACTGTGGGAAGGTAGAGTGACATATAGCTGTCGATGCAAACCACAATGGTCTTATCGATGGTTCTTGCCACACAGCTATAGGTTTTAATCTAACGCACATCAATGACCATTCCTTATTTTTGTGGTGATGAAAGAAAGGGGAGAGTGTGTTAGGGAGTCTAGCGCGGCGGCTCTCAGAGGTCTTACACATGGATCGTCGGTAGATGGCCTTGACCTTGTCTTTGTCCTTGGATTTGTTCCTCATGAAAGGCAACCTTTTCAGAGCTGTCAGTGCGCAGCCAGGATATAGACAGACAGACAGACAAAGACAGACAGACATTGGAGAGAATGACAAAACAGCCCAGAAAGAGGTGGAGGAAAAGAAAAGACAGGAGGGCAGAACAGACATGATGTGGTTAATGTTGAAGACAGCCACAGGGAGGGAAACAGAGAGAGTTGAACCTCTGGACACTCAGCTGAACAACACAATCAATCGGTACACACAAATACATACAATGACTTAAAGGACAGGTCTTAATGAATCTCACGGAAGATCTTCAAGTTTGCCCAAAAACCATTTGCACCCATGTTTTGGTGGTTGTTGAGACATCAGAAGCAGACGTTGTTCATCTAGGTTAGCAATGCCACAGCAAATCAATGGCAGTGCCAACCAGTTCATGATAGACATCACAGAAAAAAAGCCATTATTTCCGACAAACTGTGTCTCTCACATTTACTTGTAGCGGCATTCCTAAAAAAAAAAATCCAATTGTAAATATTGCACCAACCACAGTAATAGTGCAAGTGCTTTTTGGATGGAATTAAATGAGGATTTATTAAACAAAAAGTAGACATTAACCAAATAAATGTAAATGTATATGCCAGTATGAATTCACTCACACATACACACTCCAGAAAACCAGATACTTTATCTACACACAGTTAATGGTCCACGCACACACACACCTACAGTGTACCAATAAACACATACGGAAAACATATGAAACGGTGCAACCAGGAGGGTGAAGTGAGATCAAATAAGTCCTGGTAAATAACAGCACCAGAGGCGTTACTTGTCAGCTTGTTAAAACCTGACAAACACCAGCAGTATGGAACTGTTGATTTGATTATACAGACTCGTCTTGCACATTTCTTTCTAAATGCATTTCTAAATGATCTGTTTTGAAGATCTGTTTTGAGTGCCAAGTCTGTACCATAAGCATGGGATTCATTTCCCTGTCCCCAAAGTAGTAACACTATTAAATTGTTTTCATACATTTTTGCCAAAAGAACTATTATCTATATATCTGTAATCTAGTTTAGTATTTACATAACTGTGCAGTTCTTTAGCTTTACTGAAAATTGTCAGACTTTTGTTTTTTAGGGTACTCGAGTGGGTACTGGGTAGGCGAAACTGATAGATTAGTATCATCAACAACACATCTGCAGACAGTCTAACCTTCAGTTTTTTCTTCCTGGAAATAAAAACATCTGGGTTTCCAAGAGTATTGATTGGACATGGTGAGGTATAATGCATTGCACCTTTTAACCCATTTTGGACTGAGGTCGATTAAAAAAAAGGCTTCAAAATAAAATAAAATAAATCAGAAAAACCCATGTTTCTATGTCAGTGGTGTTCAACCTTTTTCATGTCAAGGACCCCCAGAATTATCTCTATTGGGCCACGGACCCCCATCTCAAAATATGGTGTTGCAGGGACCCCCCCAGAAGCAGATATTTTAGTTCAAAATGTTCGCTCTGAAATATATATTCAATGAATTGCGCCACATTTTAACGATTTTTCAAAAATAGCAGACCTACAAGCTCGTAGCGCGGCACTCGGTGGCGCGCTATGAGCTTGTAGATCTGCTATTCGTCAATAGCTAAAGTATTAGCTTTGTTAAAACACCAAAAGGGGTTCCCGTCCAGAATGGGTTAATTATACAATGCAGGAGGGTGGTGGTTCTTTGCCGTTTACAGCAGAGCTGTGCACATCAGCAGGTTGACATATTTGGGCACACAAATGACTGAGATCTCCGTGTCAGTTTGGACAGGAAAGCACAAACAGAGGCGGTGAGCAGCCCAACTCACCAGAGAAAATAAATCACGAATTCCTACAGGATGTTTTCCAGTAACTGAACCAATTGAGATATGCTATAAATTAAACCAAGGCAGGTGAGATGACACTTTTGCATAATATAATATGCATAGGAATGCTGTGCAAGTGGTGTCCCAACACTGCAGGAGTGACTTGTAAGTAGCTGTACCCTTTTGATAGCTGCACCAGTGAAAGTGGTGCTCGCTCCTCCTCGAATTGAACCTCTCCACTTTCTCTGCTGGGATGAATTCAGCGCAACATTTCAGATTAGATTAGGAGTTAGAAGTCCTCTCCATGCGACTTATGTCATAAACTATATGAAAACACTGTCCATGGTCATGTCCATGGCCAACAGTCAAACCGGTCTCTGCTGCACAGCTCTGCTGCCGGCTTCAGACACAGCGACATTGTCCAAATGGAACAAAATGGACCCGGAAATGTTTCGCAGCGTAAGCCGATGGACACAGATGATCGACTCACGGAAAACATGGCCCCAATGACGGGACAGTGTTTGTCCGACAACATCCCACCCACCCTACCGATCTACGGCATACCATTGTTGGAGCCCTGCCCTTGGTCATGGGGCTGCTGCCCTCTCCTCCCTTCCGCAGAGAGAAAGAAGTAAAACGAATGGTTAACCATTCATTTCTACTTTATAGCATACTGCACTTTACTGCACACACACACACACACACACACACACAGGGCTGTATTTTGCGTGTCTGTTTAGCATCAAATGCTGGATGAGTGAGAACTTTCTCAAGCTAAATGAGGATAAGACAGAAGTTCTAGTGAGCAGAAAGAATCAATAATAAGCAGACTTGGCAACCTGACTGTAGTAAAAGTACAGTAAAGAACCTGGGGGTCATTATTGATTCTGAATTTAATTTTAATTCACACATTAATCATGTTACCAAGATTGCCTTTTTTCACCTTAGAAATATTGCACGAATCAGAGCCTATTTGTCTTTGGACGATGCAAAAACGCTAATCCACGCCTTTGTTTTTTCAGGACTGCCTAAGAAAACAACTGACAGATTACAACTTGTCCAAAATGCAGCAGCCAGAGTTTTAACTAGAACTAAGATGAGAGAACATATTACTCCAGTTTTGGCTTCACTGCACTGGCTTCCGGTTGTTTTTAGGATTGATTTTTAAATTATTTTACTTGTGTATAAAGCTCTCGATGGTCTCGCACCTTCATGACTGCCTGCCTAAATATGTCCCAAACCACCCCCTAAGGTCTTCCACTGCTGGCCTGCTCGCTTTGCCTAAAAAAATGGCAACTAAAAAACACGGGGAAGCAGCTTTTTGCTTCTATGGGCCGACGGCATGGAACAAGCTCCCACTGTACCTTCGTCAGGCAGCCTCTGTAGACATTTTTAAAGCACAGCTCAAGACCCACTTCCAGGCCAAAAGAGCATTGATCACGCCTCCAGGTCTTCAGTTTACTCAAGTTAGGGAATAAGACCTGGTACTTAAGACACGCAAAATAAAGCCCACAGTTTATTATGTATGTCAAAAGCATGTTTATTTCCACACACGCCAATTGCTGCGCATGGTATTTCTTTGTGCATACAGTGTACACACATGTTTGTACATATGCATGCAGACCGTGAATCTGCGTGCGTGCTAGGGCTGCAACTAACGATTGTTTTCATAATCGGTTCATCAGCCGATTATTTAAACGATGAATCGGATGATGACACTAGCTATTACCTTAAAAATATATTTTAGGTTATTTTAGACATGTTCTAACTAACACAAAAGATAATTCATTCAAAAATACATTTGATTAGCTGCTGATTAGGCTGCTGTTCAAATAAAAGACAAACTAAATGAAATTGAATTAAAGCAACTCATGGTGTCTTTAGGCTTATTCCGACTGCATACATTTGATTAAAGAACAGCTACACATGTGTCAGTCTAAAAGGAACAGTAATAAATATGTTTTGTTCTTGATACTATAATCATCGTGTCATTTGGCTTTGCAGTCGCTATCAGATTGTAAGGGAAGAGCGATGGCTCACTATGATAAA
Source organism: Protomyctophum bolini (assembly GCF_963924005.1). Classification (NCBI taxonomy): domain Eukaryota; kingdom Metazoa; phylum Chordata; class Actinopteri; order Myctophiformes; family Myctophidae; genus Protomyctophum; species Protomyctophum bolini. The sequence goes on from NC_137875.1 coordinate 41,839,264, forward strand.
CTGCAAAATAAACTTAGTTTGCCGAGTGCCAGTGCGCGTGTGTGTGTGTGTGTGTGTGTGTGTGTGTGTGTGTGTGCACTCACTGCTGCTCCTCCTGTGTGTGAGCGCGTCGTCCAGGGAGTTGGACCCGGAGCCGATGGAGGAGCTGTCCTGGCTGTCCTGAGGAGGCAGAGGAGCCGTGAGGCCCAGGAAGCCCTCGGTGGACTCGGAGCGACACGGCGGCGTCAGGGTCAGGGAACGCTGCCGCTCGCCGCCGCGGCTCTTTGGCTTGATCAGCTTCTTCATCTTCAGCGTGATCCAGTTCCCACGCCTGGTGTGTGTCCCCAAAAAGAAAACACACAGTGAGCGAAATGCGTCGTCGTTTACGTCCCCGATTCCATACGCCGCCTTGTCTTTGTTTTGAACTGTCCTTTTGTTGTTCTAATACTTGCACTTGTCTTTTCTGTACTAGTTAAAAGTAACCCATTCTGGCCCGGGAACCCCTTTTGGTGTTAGCATTGTGTTCTGCTTCAGCTATTGAAAAATAGCAGATCTACAAGCTCATAGCGCGCCACCGAGTGGCGCGCTACGAGCTTGTAGGTCTGCTATTTAAAAAAAATCAAAGACATTTTTTTAGAATCTGATCTCAGGTCAGAATGGGTTAATAATGAAACTGTCAGGATGTAATAGACATTTTTAGAATCTGATCTCAGGTCAGAATGGGTTAATAATGAAACTGTCAGGATGTAATAGACATTTTTAGAATCTGATCTCAGGTCAGAATGGGTTAATAATGAAACTGTCAGGATGTAATAGACATTTTTAGAATCTGATCTCAGGTCAGAATGGGTTAATAATGAAACTGTCAGGATGTAATAGACATTTTTAGAATCTGATCTCAGGTCAGAATGGGTTAAGCGTTCTAGTGCTCAGGGGGAAAAAAATCACCCCTGTGTGAACCGAGTGGTGCAACTCCCCCCCCCCCCCACCCACCCCACCTCTCTCTCTCATTAGCAGGCAACAGTGCAGCACTACCCCTCTCTCTGTTTCTGGCACAACAGCGCCCCTACTGGTACTCATAGTCATATACTGGTGCTCATTAACCAACACATGGGTGGGCGAACAGCACGGACATTGCTGTTCCTTGGAGTGGTTGCACCACTCAAAACAAAAGAAAAAAAAAACATGCTAATGCTTTGTAAGCTTTTCAAACAGACATATATAGCATCTACAATATCAGTGTTCAGGAGATGAACCAGTTTACCTGCGTGGAGGAGACGGGTCGTAGAACTTGTACTGGTCCATGATCTTCTCCTCCAACTTCTCCTTCTGTCTTCTCAGCTCATTCAGTTTGTCTCTGAGCGGGACGGAGGACAGAAGACACAGTCAGACAGAGGCGGAGGAATCACCTTAACCTCAAGCACATTTATTTCACTTTTTATTTATTTAACTACATTGCAAAGATAATCGCCTTCCTTGATGTATTAATGAGCATCAATAACGACCATCACCTGGGGCACTGTCACAGACACATATACAGCTCCCCTCTCCAGGCCGCTCTACTGTCTCATTTCTCTCATGTGAATATGATGACAGCTGACATTTCTTATCACACACTAGACCCCCCTTCTGTGTGTGTGTAGTAGTTACATGTACTGCCTCTGTTCCACGTGGAACAGGTCTTTGCTCTCCATGGTCTGCTCCAGCAGGGTGCGGTTCTGCAGCATCAGAGTCTGGATCTGGTCCAACAAGTGACGGTTCTCCTCCTCCAGGTTCCCCTTCAGCTGGCTGAGCAGCTGCACACGCACACACACACACACACACACACACACACACACACACACACACACACACACACACACACACACCTATGCTTAGCCACTCAACTCAAAATGTAAATGCACTACTGCTGGTGAAGTTCTACATTTCAATACTGTGACCAGATTTGACTGAGAGCCTGCCATCGCGCAAATTACAGCTTTTCACCAGAGGAGATTTATTTATTTTTTTTCCCAAAATGAGTTAATAGCACAGGCAGACTCTTCACATACTATAGAGCATGTCTGGATAAGTGTCGGAGCTGAAATCGACATGTCAATATGAAACAAATGCCCAAACATGTAGCTATAGGTGTAATGTTAGAGACCACAGAAGTGAACCTTTCAAGCCCGTTTGCTCAACTCGCTGTTTTCTACAAGACATTACTCTATAAGGCCATATCTCCAAAACTGGTGGGTCAAACTGTACATCAAACCAATATGTCAATTTGAAGCTATGATTCCCTGCTTTCGAAAAAACGGAAATTAAAAAAAATCCAGTGTCTCAGTCAAATGTAGTCACATTATTCAGACAATAAAACATTACAAGAGAAAACGTGTTACCTGCCCCCCCCCCCCCCTTACACTGATGTTGGAAAAAAGTGTTTACATGCCAATGTCAATATCCAGAGAGTACAGTACCTTACCGGGAGTAAGATCATATAGTATCAGCGTGCTCCATACCTCACACTGGTTGGTGAGCTTGGTGGAGGTGATGTCCAACTGCTGGAACTGTTCCTTCAACTTGGAGAACTCCGCCTCCAGCCGCGTCTGCTCCAGTGTGGCACTGTTCAGCTGACTCTTCACGCTCTTATGGTCCACCTGAAGAACGTCGTTGTCCCTCACCAGCTGACGATATGTGGAGTTCAGCCTAGAGCATGAGAGAGAGACAGAGAGAGAGAGAGAGAGAGAGAGAGACAGAGACAGAGAGAGAGAGACAAAGACAGACGAGCATGAGAGAGAGACATGGATGGACGGTTTTATTGTTTGTTACATTTTTTTTTATCCCACGATTTTGTAAGCCATATTTCACCCCCGTGTCAATTATCATCATACATCACTGAGGATACGTCCCAGGTGCATCCATGCAATGTATTTTTTAGTTATAGTTCTTCTATTCATAGTGACTCATAGGAATAGACTATGTGACAGGTATAGTCTGGTGACCACCGGAGAGACGGCACCAGGGTGAACAGTGTGGGTTAGCGCCCCAGCCTGTGTCCTCCGTGAGGAGGAAGCCAAACAACCCTCGGTGAGGCCTGAATGAACTGAATGAACTGTCTGGTGCTGCATGGGACTCTCGTGCAACGCACAGGTCCTTGCTCTACTCCTGGTGAGAGCAGGAGTGGACCTGGTGAGACGTAGGAGGGGCCCGGACAGGAGACAACCCATGTGCCAGAAGTGTACCTCCCAGCCCTGGCAGAGTAGTTCTGGAGTAGTTCCAACGGATTGATACTGAGGATACGTCCCAGGTGCATCCATGTGATGTTTTTTTTTAAGTTATCTAATGTGATCCTGGGCTCTACACACCCTCCGCCAACCTGGGGAGAGCAACAGACTTGAACTCATGCTTCCTTCCTTCACACCTGACAGGGGGGAGTTTCCCTGGCGTGGAAGATACACGTCATTCCAACCAGTTCCTTTCCCCTCCATCAGGCGCACCGGCTGGCCAGGGGGAGGCAGTTTAGAGACCAGGATTACTGCATGTTTTTTGTGAGGGTACCTACCCTAGGGGACACGGGGTAGAACATGAAAACTCCACACAGAAAGGCCCTTTCGCCAACCCCGCCTCGGGTATGGGCACTGAGGAGCACGCAGGGGAGAGAACACGCGGCCAGCGCCCACAGCGTCCCCAGCGGGAATCAAACCCAGGACCTTCTATAGCTGTGAGGCGACAGCACTACCGACTGTGCCACCGTGCCCCCTATTGTTGGTTACTTTAATGCAGTTTGTGCATGTTTACAGAAAATTAAAGAACTGCACATTTTCTTCCTGAATTATGATCACACATTTTAGTTTTGCTTGTGTGATCATAATTCAGGAAGAAAATGTGCAGTGATGTTTTACTGCACTATACAGTACAGACCTGTCATTCTCCTCTTTGAGTAGTTTACACTGGTCCGCTGTGGCTTGGTGGGACTGGTTCTCTGACACCAGTTTCTCCTGCTGCTCCTTCAGAGCTTGTTCTAGCTCCTCCAGTTCACCTTTACGCTGCAGAAGCTGCTTGTATCTGCGCACACGCACACACACACACACACACACACACACACACACACACACACACACACACACACACATGCGCGCGCGCACACACACAGACACAAACATTATTTTGCACTTGCAGCACAAAATGTCCAATAACTGTAAAGGTCAATATATTAACCAATATATAACAAAAAACCAAAGCATAAGCCGAGTGAACTGATACATCCCAAATAGTCTCTATTCCACAATCTCCGCATGCTATTATAGTCTGGAACTAGACCTTCCGAAATCCGAGTAAGTAAGCTTCCCTTCAGGGAAATACATTTTAAAATATTAGATTTTGATTTCCATTTCCATTTCCGCTAAGCAGCAAGCTTTATATGCTTAGACGATTGCGATTTACATCAGGATAGATTTTTTTTTTTTTACTTAAATTTTTATTGTTTTACAAGACAAGACAGAAAAAACAAACTTACAACAGGCATCGACATTGCGTTTTTAAAAAGTTACTTTATCTTTCTAGACATTCACAGTTGTCTCTCATTCCCCTATACCCTTAAATATTGTCCATTTATACCATTTGTCCTCCATCTTTTCTTCTTGTAGCCTCAGACTGTGTGTTAGTTTTTCCATAAAATGAATCTCCTGAATCAAGTCCTCCCATTGTTCCTGTGTTGGAGGTTCCATCTGTCCCCATTTTCTTGTGATAGCTTTTTTTGCTGCCGCCAATAAAATGTTTATCAAATAACATCAGGATAGATTTACATCAGGATAGATTTACATCAGGATAGATTTACATCAGGATAGATTTACATCAGGATAGATTTGCGTGACTGTGAAGACGGAAACGGAAGTGGGGGAGGAGGCTTCACTTCCAGCTTTACTCATGATCAGAGCTTCCGTTGCTCCAGACTGTACGACGGAAGCATTTATATTTTACTCATGATCAGAGCTTCCGTTGCTCCAGACTGTACGACGGAAGCATTTATATTTTACTCATGATCAGAGCTTCCGTTGCTCCAGACTGTACGACGGAAGCATTTATATTTTACTCATGATCAGAGCTTCCGTTGCTCCAGACTGTACGACGGAAGCATTTATATTTTACTCATGATCAGAGCTTCCGTTGCTCCAGACTGTACGACGGAAGCGTTTGGAAAAATGTGCGAGAGACAACAGTATCTGGGGGCCCCACGTGAGACTATATACACAACCCATCCGTGTGCACCACCAAACACTCACCGGTCCTCCAGGTCACGGTGCTGCTGCTCCAGGCTCTTGTGCGCGCTCTTCAGTCCGCCGTGCTTGCCGATCAGCGCCTCGTACTCGGACGCCTGCCTCTCGTGGAGCGCCGCCAGCCTCTCGTGGTCGCGGAGCAGCATCTCGTAGGAGGAGCGCAGGTCCTCCTTGTCGCGCAGCGCACACTCGCGCTCGCCCTCCACGCCGCTCTGCTGGCTCTGCAGCTGGCCGTTCTGCGTCATGAGCGCCGCACTCTGGGAGGTGAGCGTGGAGCTCTCCACCTGGAGAGAGAGAGAGAGAGAGACGAACGGGGGAAAAAAGAAAATTGTGGGGATATTTCAAAGATGTCACAGGGCCATAAAGAACGTGAACCCATGATGTACACCAGTAGAGTAAGGGCAGGAGCCTATCTCCTGTTTCTGTAGCGTGAGGCAGCTGGATGTACAAAGTACACCCCCTGGACATGACGCTAGTATGTCGCAGGGACTTACCCCCCCAATCCAACCCTTGATGCTGAGGGCTGTATTTTGCGTGTCTTAAGTCTTATTCCCTAACTTGAGTAAACCGTGGTCAATGCTCTTTCGCCACTCAGAATAGCCAAATGGCATTGATCACACGTTCAGGTCTTTAGTTTTAGTTAGGGAATAAGACCTGGTACTTAAGACACGCAAAATACAGCCCTGAGTGTCAAGCAGGGAGGCATTGGGTCCCATCTTTACAGTCTTTGGTATGACCCGGCCGGGGATCGAACCCCGACCTCCCAGTCTCAGGGCGGACACTCTAACCACAAGGCCACTGAGCTGGTACACCAGTAGAGTGAGCAGAGTTAAATTCAGCTTTTTGTCTTTAGGGGGCACTGTGTGTCCATTCCATTTATTCACTCTTCTCTTTAAAATAGCTCCCTCCCCACAGGACTGGGATTCTGGGAGATGGAAAATGTCCTTGCAGTGTGCCTGCTGTGGTCACAGTGGGTTCAGTCAGGTCCAAATCCCTCGTCGGCCATTACTAGGAATGTATATTTACATTGTGGCATGCATCAACAGAAATAAATGCGCGTACGCACACACACGTTTCGTCCACATATACCTACCTCGTTTACACACAAACACACAATCTCAGGCGTGTGTGTGTGTGTGTGTGTGAGCCACGCGCGCATTCAAATGTTATACAACATTATAACAACATTGAGAACGTGCCGGCAAAGCGTGTTTTTTTCCATCCTTTCTAAAGTACGTCTAAAAATCTCACTTCCCATGACTCCGCTCACAGATCCGTTGAAACCCCATGGCACCTCCCTCCATCTTAAAAGAAAATTGCCGACCACATCCCACACCCATGATTTCCGACAGTGGCAGATTTTCAAGTGCAAGAGACTACTTCCAACTGCATGTCTGTAGCTGCCTGTATCTGTGCGAAAATGTCAGAACCAAGGTAATTGCTAGACATACACGACCTAGCTAGTGGCTAAGTTTCTCTCACTCTATAATTGCGTATCAAAGGAAAGGCACTACGGTATGTTTACCCAGGGTAACTGGACTAAGCTCAAGAACTTGTTTACAGCCATGGCCCTGCTCATAGAACATTTCATGGTAGGGGTTCAATGCCTCTTCGGCGGTGGTAATTTTAACGTGCCGGTTCCGGGGATATACGAACTATAGCGACCTTCCGATATCAAGACCGCTCCGCAAACCGTTTTGGCCACCGCTGCCCCCGCAAAAAAAACAGACCCGTACGGTTTATTAATGCTAGCAAATACCTGTAGCTTGGCATTCTGTGTCTGCAGCGTGGTGTTGTTCTCCTGCAGAGTGGCGGTCTGCCGCTGGAGGGCCACGATCTGAGCCTGGAGGTTGCTGCTCTGCGTCTCCAGCTGTTTGAGTTGGCTCCTCAGGGCTGCCTTCTCAGCCTGCAGCGTAGCGTTCTGGGAAATGTGCATACACGAACGCGGGGAGATTTAGATGATGGGACAGATTTCAAGAATGAACGGATGAATGCATGCATTCTATTATGCATTAAGTGCTTTACAGACAGGTTATAAAACGGTAATCATAAAAAACATCAAAACAACAAAACGTCAAGACAGCAGATATAATAAAGCATGAAGAAAATAACAGGTCAATGAAACAAAACCCCCTTATGGCCAGAGACGTAATTTGCATATTAAATCATTGAAAACAATATTAGGAAAAACACTTGGCATACAGATGCGTTTTTAAAAGAAGGCACTGATTCTGCTAATCTAAGAGCCGAGGGCAGGGAGTTCCAGAGAAAAGGTGCCCGAGCCGCAAAGGCCCGCGGTCACCCCGAGTGACCAGACGCGTTGCAGGAGGAACTGAGGGAGCGCACAGGGTTATGGGGTCGCAGCAAATCTCTAAAATAAATGGGAGCTATATAAGAAGATATATAAACACGAATGCATTGCACCTTTACCGTGAACCGATGTCTGTCCACACAGCTAATCTACAAAACGTCTAGACTGATCAGCCTCATAGCAGCCCAAGGATCTCAATTCTTCAATACTTCAGATCATCAGCTATGTCATTTGATTTGAATTTATAAATCAGAACTAGCCAATCACAGCAGGCTATGGGAAGAAGCATCAACGAGTCTGAGTAGAACAGCTGGATGACCTGGTGGAAGAACTCCCATCCAGAAGAGGAAAGCGCAGTGATAGCCGTCATTATTATAATCACTACATAATTATATGAAAGGTGACTCATTATTACTTCCAAGATTAGCTTGGCTGTTATAAAGCTCGCACAATTTAGTTTTGCTAATGCTTACTGTAGCTAACTACCGTAAGAAGACACAGTTTTGCTGTTGCCGATTTGTAAACACACACACACACACACACACACACACACACACACACACACACACACACACACACACACACACACACACACGTTTGCGGTGAGTTGGCTGTGAACATACATTCCTCTCCACCTCGATGAGTCTGTCTTTGACTTTGAGAAGTTCCCTCGTTGCGTCGTGGCTCTCTTTCTCCCATCTGCGGACGGACTGCGGGTCCTCCTCTCCTCTAGGTGGCGACGTCTGCACCGTCCTCTCCTCCTCCTCCCGCTGACGTAGAGCCTCGTAGTTCTTTTTCACCTGGGAGTCACATAGGCTGCGTCCGAATTGCTAGGGTTGTTCCCTACTCCCTATCCCCCATACGGGGATCCAGATTCTAGTGGACTCTATAGTGATGATTTCGGACAATACTCCCTGTATGGGGAGCACCGACTCTGACGTCAATATCGATAGAGGGCGCTGTAGTTCCGCGGGTTCATGTACTTTTTATTTGCATGAAATCCCCATTAGGTTTTTTCAGATCGCCTCATAAAGAAGTTAAGAACTGTTTGAAAAATAAACAAATCATCCCGGCCATTTCACTCATTTGGATATGAAGAATCAACTGACTACAAGAAACCAATCAAAACGCTGCTGCTGAATTTCCGCTAGGAACAGACTGTATCAAATAAGTCTGGCTGTCACCTCCCTGCAAGGACAGTTTGTAAAGTTATTTTTAAATTCATGAATGAATAAAGGAAAAAATAGGTTAATGAAAATATGTTTGCAGGCATTTAGGCCTATATATCTATGATAAAAAGGTTATTTAGGATAATGGATATAGTCTAATATTAATTTATTGATAATAATCATAGGCCCATTGTTATGGGAAAACAGTGCACAACCTTGACAATATATGAAAATATCAGCAGCATGATTTAATCTTAACCACATGAACCCCCGCTAATCCTGTGGCGGGGGGGATACGGCAAAAATAGCCGATCTAAGCAACGCGCGACGTCCGTGTTGTGAGCTTGTATACTTTTACTTGGGTACTTTTGGTAAAGAATTACCAAAAGTAGCCGATCTACAAGCTCTTCTCACAATACGGACGTTTGGTGTTAACAGAAACAGCAGTCCAATACATGACTGCCTACACAATGAAGTTGCAATTTATTGCAATTCAATGAAATAATGTTAGATAGCATATTCATGGCAGGAATGAATGAATATTAATAAAACATATGTTCGGACACAATTAATATGTGTCTCACATGCATGTATTTAGCCTACGTTTGTGATAAAGAATCTCACAAATATATTCTACAGCAAGCAACTGATTGCTCTCCTAACGTCATGCGCTGGGCCTGGGTGATACAATTAATCAGATTAGTAATACTATTGCAAACGAGTAGATTTATTATAAATAAAATAAAACAATTTCAAATAAATGCACAGATCATTTGTCTCGAGATCTGTAGCTTCGAGATCCGCCAGGGAAGAAAAGAGGGGAAAACGAAAGTTTAAAAAGTACATTAGTGTTGATTTCTTTCGCTGGTTCAACTTCTGCCTCTTCTGAGTTGGAGCGCAATGAGCGCATGCATGCAGAAGCAGCGCACGTGCGCAAACGCGTGCATGTGCGCTCAAGAGCGAGCTTGCGCAATGCATTATGGGGCAGATTTGCTTCGCTGTGTTTTTGTAGTGACCATCGGATGCTCCCTACAATTCCCGGTGCATTGTGGGATACTTCAGTCCACTACGTTAGGGTGCAAAAATGCTCACTACATATTCGGACACTATAACAAAATGGCGGAACCTCAAAGTAGTGCACTATATGGGGCATAGGGAATGATTTCGGACGCAGCCATAGTAATATACAAAGTGGTTCATGTCAACGACCCCCAGAATGCATCAGTATGACCACAGACTCCCTTCTGGAAATATGTTGTGCCAGCAGCCCCCATACAAGATTTGTTCTGAAAATATCAGATCTACAAGCTCAAGACCTTTAGATGAATTTAAAAATGTTCATGTGGTGTTTTAGTTTTGGTCTTTTTTTATGTTTATTAGACAGGCTTGATGTTTGTTGCACTGCAAGTGGCTGAGGGGTAACAGTATTTCAGTACAGTACATAAGGAAATTGACAAAAAGTGATTCCTGAAAACCGTGTCACGATGCATCGCGTCCCCTCAAGGACCCCCCGTGAGTCCCCGGACCGCACTTTGAGAATGAGAACCACCAACATACACCGAGGCCCATTCTGGAAAAACACCTTCCAAATCCTGACCCAAGTATTCTGAAAAACTAGTAACAGCTAAGGTGTAACAACACGTGGGTGCTCCAGGTCTAAATGGGACGAATCATTATTAAAAAAAGCACTCCATGCCATGAGGAGGAAAGACAAAACCGCCTGGATGAAGGAAACGCTTTCTCTGCATTTCCCAGACGCATGTCACCTCATGAATAGATAAAAACCCTCCACAGAAGATGAATAAATAATGTGTGTCGATGAGTGTTTCAGTCTGCAAGGGAGAGGCCTGAGAGCACAGGTCTCTGTGAGATGGAAGAGGGACAGTTTTTATCTTCTGTGAGGTGGGTGTCCGTGTGTGTTGTTGCTGTATCATTACTGCGTGCATGATGGCCCCTGGCCGGTGTATGTGTGTGTAGCCGAGTATCTACCGTACTACCGGTAGTATGTGACTGTGTATAATGTATATGCATGTGTATATGTACTGTACATGGGACTGGCTCCTCCTGGCTGGCGTGCGTGCGTGCGTGCGTCTAGCCTACAGCTATGTGCAAATGTGTATCCAGAATCTCTTTTACATCGCATGGCACCGATTCGACGTGACTCAACTCGCCGTCGCGCAAAAGTAGTGCCTGGCCCTTTTTTTTGGGGGTGTCACCGAGTGAGAATCGAGTCAAGCCGCTGCCATGCAGTGGAAAAGCCCCATGAGAGTGTGTTGCTGGATTTAAAATTCCCCCAATGGGATCAATACATATCCGTTTGTATGAGCGTGTTTGTGTGCGTGTGCATGCATGCGTGTGTGTGTGTGTGTGTGTGTGTGTGTGTGTGTGTGGTGTGCTGCTGACCGTCTTGAGCTCCTGTCGGAGTTGCTGGTTGAGGTTGGAGGACTCCTGCAGCCTGGCCTCCAGAGCAGCGATCTTTTCCTCCTTTATCTCCAGAGAAGACTTCAGAGTCGATTCCAGCTTAGACTCCAGCAGCTTAAACCTGAACACAAAGTCAGTCACGTTTAATATTCAGTGTGTGTGTGTGTGTGTGTGTGTGTGTGTGTGTGTGTGTGTGTGTACTGTGTGTGTGTGTGTGTGTGTGTCATACGCTCACTGCAAATGCGTCACCGCCAAAGCCATACCCCTTTTTAACCCATTTTGGGCGGGAACCCATTTTGGTGTTGGCACTATTTAATGCTTTAGCTATTGAAAAATCTAAGAACGACTGACATTTTTAGAATCTGATCTCAGGTCAGAATGGAAAACTGTCAGGATGCAGAAGACATTTTTAGAATCTGATCTCAGGTCAGAAATGGGTCAATAACGTCCTCCCCATTGTAAAGCCAGGTTTCCACTGCCTCACACCACCTGTACTGCTAGGAATTATCATACTTCTTATCAACATCAAAATACTCTATATAGCATTATGAATACAGTTATAATCCATTATAGTGTAGCTGTAATACATCATAATACTTCATACTGCATTATAATTATCACAGTACCCCTCTCCTGTGCACTCGTCTACATTGCATGTGTTAAGTTAACACACCAAGAAGCAATGACCTCCACCTCCTAAGGGGGGCGTCGATTCCCCCCAGGAAGGGAGGGGAGGGGAGGGGGGTGCTGCGAGGTTGTACTATATTTGAATGGAAACGGTAGATATTTTGATGCGGTGTGGTGTGGTGTGGTGTGGTGCCGTGTGGTGTGGTGCGGTGCGGTGTGGTGTGGTGTGGTGTGGTGTGGTGTGGTGTGGTGTGGTGTGGTGTGGTGTGGTGTGGTGTGGTGTGGTGTGGTGTGGTGTGGTGTGGTGTGGTGCCGTGTGGTGTGGTGCTAAAGCTGCCTAACTTGTTTTTTTATATATTTTGACAGAACTATCCAGGGGCTCCAGGGGATTAAATGGTTTTAAGAATTGCAGCAAGTGAGTAAAGATTGTGTGTGTGTGTGTGTGTGTGTGTGTGTGTGTGTGTGTGTGTGTGCGTGTGCGTGTGTGTGTGTGCGTGCGAGTAACCTGTCATCGGAGCTCTGTTCATCCTGCAGCAGCCTCTCTTTGTTGAGTCCAATCTTCTCCAGCTCGTGGGTTAGCTTGTCCAGATCATTATTAACCTGCTGAGTCCGCACCTTCTCACTCACTAGCTCCTACACACACACACACCCCGATTTGCTCAGACAAATATGACGTAAATTCTCCATTCATTGTCAATGGCATTTAATGTTTGTGTTCGGATATAAACTACACTATATCTGAATATACAAAAAAAGAAAAACCCTTTCCTTTCATTAATCAATATTTTATTTAAACTCATGATTTAGTCTGTTAACCAGTAGCTCTCAAATCTGGTCCTTCGGTACTTTGGATAGAAAAACAGCAGTACTAGACGTTCTGGTAGGATAGAAGATGTTGCATTAATAGGCATTCTAGTAGGACTAAAAGAAGGCTTTTATTTTTTAATTATAATAATGAATTGCATTTTTATAGCGCTTTATACCAAGTGCTCAAAGCGCTTTACAATGGTTCATTCATTCATACATTGGGAGGTGAAGCGGCGAACAGTCGACGCCAGCGTCCTCACTTCCCACATTCACACACCGGCGGTGGCGAGCTCACACCGACCGACTCATTGGAGGCAATGTGGGGTTCAGTGTCGTGCCCAAGGACACTTCGACATGTGGACAGGAGGAGCCGGGACTCGAACCGCCGACCCCAGGGATCATTGGACGACCTGCTCTACCTCCTGAGCCACAGCCGCCTAATTCAACACCAATACAATTAAAGGTCAGAATCATCGACACCTTCTGAACGAGCAAACTTATTTTTAAACCATTGCCCAATGAAAGATATTGGAGGGGTGGGGAGGTCTACTGTTAAGTTCAAATGACGTATGTTGTCAGTTAGACAGAGAGAACATGGATTTTAGGGAGTCCTCTTCCTTTCACACTGTTGAGGAGTAGGACACAAGGACAATTCATATTGTTTGCCATTTCACACTGAAGTTAGCATTCAAATCAGCATCTTATGTTCCTAAGATTTGGTTTATTATTGTCCAGCTCTCAGATCATGAGAAAACGTCTCCCACCATTCTCACCTCTCGGAGGGCGGCCAGGGTCTTCTTATCGATGGTGGCCAGTTTGACTAGCTCCTTGTTCTCTCTCTCCAGGTCTTTAACCCTGGTACACGAGTCTCTGAAGAAGATCATCTCCTTGCCCATGGTGCGGTTCTCCTTCTCCAGGGAGCTCTAGCTTGGAGTCGCGGATCTCCGCCTGCTGCCTCAGACGTTTGTTTTCCTTCTCCAGGAACTTCTTGTCCTTCTCCAACTGAGAGGTCTCGTGCTCCAGGGTCTTGTTCTGGGTGTGAGTTTAAAAGAGATAGAGATTGAAAAGATGGAAGGATAAGCACCATTTCATAGAGGTTATAGAAAATATGTCTTTCTCTCGTATGCATTTCTTGTTTGAGTCCTGGCCGAGACATTTCTCCTGGGAACCACTGGATTGAACCCACCTCCTGCTCGAGCTGCTCCAGGCGTTTACTGGAGATCTTGAGCTCCTCCAGGTTGTGTTGGAGCGTGTGGTTCTCAGCTTCCACGTCCTGCAGCTCAGCTTCCAGCTGCTGGATCTTCCTGCTGCTGTTCTCCAGGGCCTTCTGCAGGCGCTGGTTCTCTGTGTCCAGACCCTGGTAACTGACCTGCCACAGGAGGTAAGGCAACACGTCACTAACCTGTTCAACCATCATTCCATCAACTGGTTGCTGGAACTCTCAGCCCGCTTTTCTACTGCATATACAGGTCTTGAATCGGAATGATTTTGCTTTGATGATAATCAATTCACTTTTTAAACTCAACTTTCTTGGACAGGCTTGAACCTGGAAGACCTCATCATGATCAAACGTTCCATACCATACTCGTGTGCTTTTATAATTTGCTGGTACATAATGAGTTTTGCAAGCAGCATCGATACCATTGACTGAATAGTAACACTCGCATTACTCGCATCACTACCGTCTCATCGTCTTGCAGAAGGAAGATCTTAACAGCTCTAGCCTATCTGCGCCCTCCGTTGAGTCCTTTAAATCACAACATTTTTATATTCACAAGCTTTTCCACCACCGACATGATCCTGCACCTTTTCTTTTAGACTATTCTGTCCTATTTCTGTTGTTTTATTATTGACGTCTTCTACACTGTATTATATTATATTGTATTGTATTGTATTTGTGAAGCACTTTGGCACAATGAGAGTTGTTTTTAAATGTGCTATATAAATAAATTTGATTTGATTTGATTTGATTTGATATATTTTCTCGACAACACTGACCCCGCCCACCCACGGAAACGTATCACATCTCCGGCGTTTTTTTTACGGCAGGCGTTCTCGTATACCTCCAGTCTCTCGTTTTTTTACGGCAGGCGTTCTCGTATACCTCCAGTCTCTCGGTCTTCTTCGAGGACGCCTTGAGCAGCTCCAGGCTCCGTTTCAGCTGGCTCCGCTCGCTCTCCAGCTCCCGGTTCTCCGCCTCCAGCTGGGCGGCCTTGGCCCCGGCCGAGCGGAGGCCCTCGGCCGAGCGCCGGAGCCCCAGGTTCTCCTGGTCCAGCTGGGAGTTCTCCTTCTCCAGGGCCTCCAGCTGGAAGGACATGTTCTTCAGAGTGTCCAGGTTCTTCTTCAGACGTCGGCATTCCGCCTCCAGCTCGCCGTTCTCCTTCTCCAAGGAGGACACCTATACGACGTGGAGGGTTAAAATCAGTAGGGGGCGCCGCCAGCACCCACAGCGTACCCAGGACCTTCTAGCTGTGAGGCGACAGCACTGCGCCGCCAGCACCCACAGCGTACCCAGGACCTTCTAGCTGTGAGGCGACAGCACTACCAACTGTTCCACCGTGCCCCCGGGGATCTCACTTTAGATCTCATCTAGATTACCACTCAGGATTTTGATAAAATTATGTTCAGACTAACAGATGTTTGAAGTCAGGGTGAACTTCTCAATGTGGGAAGGGCACGCACGACAGACCCCATATTATCCTACAGTAGCACTCTATACTAGAGCCAAGATTACTCTTACCAATGCAGAATTCTAAGCCTTTAGGCTGGAAGGAGAATATGGCACATCATACTTTCTATGAAATAATAAACAGAAGCTTTGAGCTCTCTTTCTCACAGGCTGATGCAGACAGCGTTGAGAATATATATATTTTTTAACTCTGCAAGTTTTAACTAACTAACATCAGGGTGGGCAATCTGTCAATGAAATACCTTGGGAGAAATTATTTGATTCTTCCAAGTCTAGCTCTCGTATATAATATGACAGCAAACTAAACAAGTTCAAATTAAAAAAGACAGTCATGTGCTACATTGTCCTGAAAAGAAAAATGAAGCCCAAACACAGCAATGTGTAGCTCATAAAGCAATTATCTTCATTACATTTGGCATGCCTTCTTCATAATGGCAATGAAGAGAAGGCATGGAGACTTAAACATAATAAGGTAATTGCTTTAGGAGCTACATAGCAGTGTGTGGACTTTATTTATACCTGGTCTGTCAGCTAAATTAAGTCCTGCACCAGCCCAACATTTTTAATACATGCATTCTATTTGTTTTGTTTCTCACTAGGACCAGGCAAGGAGCTGACACACTAAGTACAAATGATTGTTTAGGGCACTAGGACAAGGCTTTGGGATGAGGGATTAAGAATAGCCTAAATGAATATTAAGGGCACTAGGAGGACCAGGCAATGAGATGAAAGACTAAGTATAAATGAACACTGAGGGAACTGGGACAAGGCAATGAGGGTATAAATGAGCATTTAGGGAACTAGGACAAGACAATGAGATGAAAGACTAAGTATAAATGAACATTTAGGACACTAGGACAAGGCACTGAGCTGACAGAACAACAGACCTTTTCGCAGGTGATGCTCAAACTAGACACTTTCTTCTGCAGGCTCTCACTGTCTCTTTCCAGTTTCTGCACCTGAATCTCTAACTCCTCTGCTTGCTCGCCTTTTTCCTTCAATACCTCCAGCTCTTTACCTGCAGACAGACAGACAGACAGACAGACAGACAGACAGACAGACAGACAGACAGACAGACAGACAGACAGACAGACAGACAGACAGACAGACAGACACTTAATGAAATCATTTCTGGCTCCATTCAACAGATGCATAACAATAATCATAATAAAATGTATAAAGCTATTTTCATCTACGGTATATACATTGCATTCACAAACATTAACTGACTGGTACAATAACACACGATAATATCCTAGATCCTAGAATATAATTGTATCATAAAAGATAAAAGGAGAGTAAAACCAATGACAAAAACACAAAATAGATCAATATAATCACACACAGACATACACAGAATAATGTGCCTCAGGAAGTAGTGCTTTCAAAGTCTCTTCTGCCATTTCTCAGAGGAACAACAAGGAAGTTGTGATAGCAACATTATGAATAACACATGCTTAGCAATGCATGGAAATGCTTTGCTCAGTATTTTCTTGGCAAGAAAGGGGATACAAAGTCATTACATCCTTCTCGTGTGTGTGTGTGTGTGTGTGTGTGTGTGTGTGTGTGTGTGTGTGTGTGTGTGTGTGTGTGTGTGTGTGAACAATAACATAAGAGATCTAAAACAGAAGCACGTCACTCACGTAGCTGCTTCCTCTCAAACTCAATGCTATTGAGTTTGGCACTGGTCTCACAGATGGACTCATGGAGGACACGGTTCTCCTTCTCCACGTCTTTGACCCGCGCCTCGGTGCCCACCTGGCACCGCTGGCGAAGGGATGCCACCGTCTGGCCCAGGTGCTGGTTTTCCTGCTCCAGACCTTTCAGCTGGAGAAAGAGAGAGAGATCATTTGTTGGCCAAGATATCGCCACACATGATAGAACGACGAGAATTTGAATTACATTAAATTATATTCAAGGAGTCAAGGAGTTGCCGATGGCCTTGGGTGCAGAGCTATATTCAGCGAGAAATTGCATCACTAAGAGGCTATGCTTATTTTATTTATATAACTATTTATATAACTATTTTCTGCAGGGACTTTTCCACTAACTTGGGTGCATTAGTACTTGGTGGTAGCAGAGAACAGTTGTGGAAATTAAAACACACTTTTCAGTCGCAACGAAGGAAGACTAGCGCCCACTTTGTGGAAGCTAATGGGGATATCAGCGTAATAATAAAGAATAAAGAACGCAATGTGCTTGTGTTTTCATTCACGGGGATGAACTAAAGCAGGCATGGTGTCTACAGAACGTTAGCCTGGTTGTTAACAAAATGTATATGAAACCTTTAAGATAAATCCTGAATAGATTAGCTTTACATAATATTATCCCTTGATAAATCAAATTATCTGAGCTAATCAAAGCTGTTAGAATTAGTACGGATCCCTTGAGGCGTAAGACAGCCATCTGTGTCAGTCGCGCACGGTAGCAGCAATCTGTCTAGTCAATAAAACATAGTCCCTGAACCACCCACAGCTATCTGTGCTGCAGGGGAAGGAGAGACAAAACCACACAAAGAACTCTCACTGCTAAAGGAAATCTGATCCACACTTTGATACAGATAATAGCTTAGTCATGCCGTTTTTTCACAGACTATCTGGGAATGAGTCTGTCAATTCTTTGCCAATTGAGATTCTTGGTTCAAACCAGCTGCACCGACTTGTATACAGTATGTTGAAGTATCTGGGGATTTACATGCTAACCTGTATGTAGAGCATATGCAACAATAATGGAGACACTTTAATCTGCTACGTACGTACATGATGTAAGATTCCACACTGTATGTTGGGAAAGCCATTTTAGTTTGAGTAGAGTTTGTAGAACATTGACCTAAAAATGTTGTCAGTCTAAATCATATAGTGACACATAGCTTTTGTCCTTTGACAGAGGGGACATTCCTGTAAATATTCTGTTAAGGTTGTCGTTTTTGACTTATCAATTCCTGCACTCGGATAACATGGAGAGGCAACATTTACAGGAGCGACTTGGACAAGAGCTGCATTTAGTTTGTCTTTGGTTGATATACAGTAGTAATCACAATGATGATGATTGAGTAAGGGTATAATGTAATCCTCTGAGAGAAAGAAGGTGGGAGAGGAAGGTAATTGTGTGCGAACGGGTGTACAGTAGTAGTGTGTTGCTTGCGTTCACACAGCAACATTCCACAAGCCATTTTCAATGGAGGCCGGAGACAGGATGTTACAAACTTGATGCTGAAACTTGTCACTGTGACCCTACATTAGGCCCATTTTGGGCCGGAACCCCTTTTGGTGTTAGCATTATGTTATGCTTTAGCTATTGAAAAATAGCAGACCTACAAGCTCATAGCGCGCGCTATACGAGCTTGTAGGTCTTCTATTTTTGAAAAACCCGTGAAAATGCGGCACAACTCTTTGAATATATATTCTTTCAGAAGACATTATTTTTTAATTTCGACGTCAGGCCTAAATGGGTTAAAGCATGCGTGGTTACAACAGACACACTGTGCGATAGAGAGAGAGGGCGACTGACCTGTCTCTCAGAGTTCTCCCGGAGCGTCTCCAGTGTCTTCTCCAGCAGGGCTTTCTCCTTCATCAGGTCTGTGCCGAGAGACTCGGAGCTCTGCATGGACTCTCTGTCTGCACACAGCTCTCTCTCTAGCTGCTCCAACTGCATGCACACAGACAGTGAAATTAAACACATCAAATGGGAGCGATCTCCTTGTAGCATGCCTGTATAGTGTGTCAAAAACCGCATAATCAAAATGTCCACATGCATTTCCTTCGTGGCATGCCTACGGCTTTGAACCTGTCGTGGTTTGCCTGTGTATTCACACCGCTGAAGTTTGATCTAAAAGCAATGCTGCAGTGCACAGTGATTATTAATCCATGATACCAGACGTATTTAGAATTCAATGCAGCACCCCATTCTGCTAAACCAGCTCATGCGCACGCACGACGTGCACACACAAAGACACACAAAGCATTAAGAGTGCTTCTATTGTTCAAGAGTCCCAGAAAGCATTCACACCTTAATGTGCTTTGAACCAGACCGAGCCACCCAGCAATAAATTCCAAACTGTGGGTTTCAAAGTATTTATTTATTATTCCAAGAGCACACAGAAAGGCTTATACTGAAAATAGCTAAGAGTCTTCTCTTAGTGAGGGGCACTCGGGTGTTAGAGGCTGGCAAAGAAAAGGAAAACGCTGACCTTGCCTCGATTTACAGCTTTGCTTTCATCCTCCTAGTATATGCCCTTCACACTCTGTCTCTTTTTACCTCTTTTCTTTCTCTTCCCCTTCTACGAAGAGTCTGAGCAAAATGCGTGATATATTGATCTATATTCTAAAGAAGGGCTGGTCCCACATGCTAATGTGGATGGTTAATGGCAAGTTTCACGAAAGGCTAAGCCTAGCACAGCTGTGTAAAAGCACAAACAACAGAGCAGAAAGATTGTTGTTCTCTATTAATTACTCACCCTGTGAATTTCTCACAGGGTGAGAAAGTAGTTATTTATTTTGGAGTTATACGCTGAAACCCTATAGTCAAACCGAGGAATAAACACATGATTTTAGACTAATTGCTCCAAGCGAAGCGCACAATTGCTATATCATGGAAGAATATTCAAAGACCAATGGCTCAGAGAAATGAGCAGTTGCGGTGCTATGGAAAGGACAAAATATTCTGAAGAGGAAAAGTGAAATCTATGATACCAAACTCTTATGTTGTTGATGTGTTGGACATGCTTTGAAAGGATGACAATAGAAATACCTCATGCATCGATGTGACTTTATGCAATCTATTAATGGACACTGTTGCATTTGCCCTTTGTGTTTATTTAAATTATCTTCAACACAATGTTTTATTTTACTGCTTTCCGTTATGTGCCTGGTCTTTTTTGGTTTTGTTTTCTGCTTCTATGTAAAATGATGTCTAAAGATTGAGTCTTATAATTTTGTTTAAAAAAAACAACAAAAATATTGTGAACACATTCCCAGCATGAATTAATACATTCACCCGTTAACCGCCAGCATTTTTCAGTGAAACCCTTGAAGAATCCACCGGAAACACGGAAAACCAGGACCGGATGTAGACCAACAATGTGTGTTGTGACCATAGAGTATAGAGAAGGATAGAGACTGAACTGGCGCGAAGCTCCCCCCCTCCCCGTCAGTGGAAGTTGTTCAGTGGCGTTTTGAAGCACCCGGAAGGACCGTCTCAGAACGTCTACTTCCGCATTTGACCACCACATTTTGGTGCAACCGAGCGCTAAATGTTAAAGCCCAGCTGCGCGGGGTTTCCTCGTCATGAATTCACGGGCCCGCCTGCAGTCCTTCCTCTTACCACTAGGGCCCAGACAGTGCTTCAACGTTGGAGCGCCTCACTGGCCCCTTGGTTGTGACGGACACTACTATATACTTTCACTCGGAGAAGTATAGTTTTACCGTGACCAGTTCATTGGCTGTGGGACGTTGAACGAAGCTAATTTTGACCAGGGGCGCAGTCTGGGAAAGGAATCCGAGATAAACATTTTCTGTTTACTTAATTGCTTAGCAACCCAATGCTACTGTATGTAGCATTACGACAGCGATATATCATAAACCACTATAAAAGAAAAGGACCATTTGACGCAGATCTACGTCAATGCCGGCAGAATTAAGATTTGCCGCAAATCTATGTCAACGGCGGAAGAATGTTCATTTGGTTACATTTGCTTAAATATATGAACACTTAAATTGTCTTTTCTTTTCTGTGTCGCGTGTGGTGTGGTCCCCCTTACCCTCTGAGTGAGTCTCTGGTTCTCCTGGTTGGCCTTGGCCAGTTTTCCCGAGGCGTCCTGCCCGGCTGCTCCCCGGAGCTCCTCCACCGTCTTCAGCAGTGTCTGGTTGTCCTTCTCCAGCTTCAGCAGCCGGCTGGACGTCAGCTCGTTCACCTCCTCGCCCAGTGACTTCTGGGGAGCTGCATGTGCAGGACACAGTCGCTCATTTACTACGGAGTACGGAACAACGTTTTATTGTTTCCTCTAATTGGCTGGGTAAAAAAAAGAATACTACAGAGACAACTGTAGACAACTCACCCCGGTGCTTGCTCGTTTTTCCTCCCCGGAATTTTCACCAGTGAGGGGGATAACTTTGTAATATGCTATTGGCTGTTTATTCTTTTTGGAAAAATATAAAAAGATACTCCTGTGGAAAGGCTATATTATTTTACTTATATTGACACTATAAACAATGTAGTATTATTTAGTATATGTAAGGTTTTGCCCACTCAAATGGTACCTCGTCAGATAATCCCCACATATCCTACAACAACTTCTGTGAACAGACTTCACTGTAGTAGCTTTTCATAAATTATATTTGTACTTAGGCCGTCATGAAAGTTTATAGTTAAAGAAATTCAAAGTCCAGCCGTCTGCTGTCCAGCCAGCTCCCACCCCTCACTGGAGGAAATTCTGGGAGGAAGTTGTCTTGTCACCAAAAAAAACGAGGCCGTACTATAATCACATTTCAGCTTTTAGCCATTAGACGGCACCATTTGCCACAAATGGTGCCGTCTTATAAAATGGGGGTTGTCTTATAAACGGCAACAAAAGTTCAGAATCTTAACTTTGGTTCATTATTTCCCCACTTTAATAATACCAATTGGTATTGTATTTTATATCTATATTATGTTAATCGTTGATTAGTCACCTTTACAACGAGGTATAGATTGTAAGGATCGGGTGTTTGTGGAATTAGCAACACAGCTAAACGCGTTGGTAGGGCCAAAATGGCAAGTGGTTGGTATTCACCCTTGCTTTGAGTTGCTCAGTGGATTGGATGATTGCACTCTCACACAGTATTAAGGAAAATACAACACTATATTTACATTTTATTCATTTTACACTCAGTGAGACTCAGTAGCATGTGGAAGATGGGGGGGGGGCGAGCGACGTCATCCTGGAGGATGGCGTTAGGTCCCAGATATGGGATCGCCACTGGCTCCAGAATCTCATCACGATATCTCACTGTCATCATTGAAGGCAATCTCAAATGCAATCTCAAGTTCTGTCTCGTCTCTTGCCTGTGAGAGAAGATACTGCCCCATACCATGCCAAGCTGTTGCAGCTGCTTTTGGATCTTCCACCCGCTATACCGAGTTCCCTAACACTGAGTGTAAAGTTAATAAAGTGTAAAAATGGCCAATATGTGTTGTTTTGTCCTTATTACTGAGAGTGCAATCATCCAATCCACTGAGCAACTCAAAGCAAGGATGAATACCAACCACTTGCCATTTTGGCACATTTTTGGCTGTGTTACATTTTTGGCCGTTTAGCTGTGTTGCTAATTCCACGAACACCAGATCCTTACAATCTATACCTTGTTGTAAAGGTGACTAATCAACGATTACAACGATATAAAATACAGTGCCAATTGGTATTATTGAAGTGGACAACTAATGGAACAAAGTTACGTTTCCGAACTTTTGTTGCAGAGTTTATTTGGCACAATATTGTACATCATCTTATATCTTTGAATCATTGAAGTGTCGTTTTAAATAAGGTCTTTAACCAGATCCCTGGCTACTTATTATTCAAGGGGTGTTGAATATTAATTATCAGACTTGATCGCGTGGAGAAAAAAAAAAGAGTGGTCCAATCTGTCACGGATGTACCACAGCCAGAGCCAAAGACCAAAGTCTGTTTGTTGGTGTCTCTTCACCTCAACTACACTCACACAGTAAAATAAATAATTCTGAAAAATAAGTTACAGTAAATTCATCATCACCGATGGAGGCCTAGGGAAGAAATGTTTGTCGTATGAGTGTCTGACCCTTACTTTCTTTTTTGAAATTCATGACTGCTCAGATTGTTTTCAATGCAAAGTGTTAATGTACTGTGTAAACTACAGTGTGGTTTTGTGAAATCGATCCACTCTAGGCAGACACCATGGAGGCTACGGGAGGCAATCTGTGGCAACGCAGAATAGAAATGGAATTTTTTCTGTAAAATAATTAATATTGATGAATTCTCCTACCCAACAATGAACCCCCTGATCCATCTGCTATGCTCATCATTCATCCAATTTACAATTTAGGCATTTAGCAGACGCTCTTGATCCAGAGCGACTTACATTTAAGCAAAAAACTAAAGCATGGCATACATCACATATATAAAAAGTAGTTATCATGAATCATGTATAAACTAAGAGTGTTACGTACCAGTGGAGTATCTATGTCAACTATACATACTATACTATATTATATATTATCCAATATACATGTGTACTATAAAGTGCTATGACTACATAAAATGCAATTCTAGTGCTGTCTACGTAACGAGCTATAAGTCTGTCTAAAATACTATCTAAGTCTACATAAAGTGCTGTCTAAGGGGCTAGGCTAGGGCAAGTGCTACGGGCCATGGTGGAGTTTGAAGAGGTGGGTTTTCAGACCATGGCGGAAGATTGGGAGTGAGGCTGCAGTTCTGACTGTGATGGGAAGTGCATTCCATAGTTTTGGAGCCAGAAGGGAGAAGAGTTTGGGACGTGTGGAGCGTTGTCCCGGCGTTTCTAGTGAAGGTAGCTTCCCTGCGTTGGTTGATCCAACTATTTTAGCTGGTCAACTACAGTGGTTGCCTCCTGTATTCTCTGGGTCACCCATAATAATAATAATAATAATGATGGTGGTCCTTAATTACCTTCAGGCCGCTCCGGGGTCTTGGAGAGTTGTTCCAACTCCCAGCCCAGGTGTAGGGATTCATCCATGCTCTGTTTCTGGGCCATCTCCAGAACCAAGTTCTCCTCCAACAACTCATCCATGCGCTTACGGTCCATGTCCCGATCCTGCATACAACAAGTAACCAGTGTTTAGGGAGTAGTACCCATTTTGGGTTCCCTTATTTGAATTTTTTTTTTTTTCTTTCTTTTTTTTTAAAGACAATTCAAAATTGTTCCGAAAAAAAGCTAAACGGCGAGCCGGCCCGCGTCCGAAACCGTCGAGAAATGACAGAGTTACCACTTTTTACAGTTTACACTATTATTTCAAGCATTGTGAGCTTATACATTGGGTATTGTCCCTATTCAATAGGGCTTAAAAAAATATATAGTTAATGTATTTATTTTCTGTACATTTGGGTCCCGGGGAGACATCAAATTTCTCTTTTGGGTCTCAAGCTAAGTTTGGAAACCATCACTGCTTTGTGGTCATCTCACCATCTCCAGGTCATGCATTCTAGACTTGAGCTGCAGGCTCTCCTTCTCGAGGAGGTGCAGTTTGTCAGAGCGAGCTCTGCTGCTCTCCAACTGTTCCTCCAACATGGTCTTGGTCTCCAACAAAACCTGGTTGTCTTCTTTCAACTCCTAGAGAGACACACAGTACACAGCAGAGCAACACGTCAGAACAAGTCAGAT
The DNA here is from genome assembly GCF_963924005.1 of Protomyctophum bolini. Taxonomy (NCBI): domain Eukaryota; kingdom Metazoa; phylum Chordata; class Actinopteri; order Myctophiformes; family Myctophidae; genus Protomyctophum; species Protomyctophum bolini. The sequence continues at coordinate 41,863,893 of NC_137875.1, forward strand.
AACCACAGCGCATACACTTTACGCAAACTTTTTACAGTTCTTCAGACATTAAACATTACACAAATTATTATAATCCCTACTCTCACATACATGTAGTATCAGCAGAAGCAGTGTTTAGTTTCACTCTGAGTTTTCCCCTGAAAGTGTAAATTAACATCATTATTGGTATATAAATATGGCATCTCAACAATGCCATGTTTAATTCACAGGATCCATTTCAATTTGCTTACAAGCAAGGTCGCAGTACAGAGGACGCAGTTTTCACACTGGTTCACTTCATCTCGACAAACCAAAATCCTACGCTGGAGGACTTTTCCTAGATCTTTCTACTGCCTTCAACACAATACAGCCGGACTTGCTCCTCGCTAAAATGGTTCCTTGGTGCACGGGTGAACCTGTACAGTTCACCCTTTACACGGCAGACTGTAACACTGGCGAGTCAAAAAAAAATACTCGGATGACTCTACTTTAATGTCTCCGATGACCGACAGTGATGACCCGAAACAGTACCAGTGTAGCCCGTTGACCGGCTTGTAGAATGGTGTGACAAAAATTAATCTGAAAACGGAGGAAATTGTCTTTGGTCCTGCTCCCGGTGGTAAAACACCGCCGGTGGCAATCCATGGTTCAGCTATTGAACAAGTTCCATCTTATAAATATCTGGGGGTGATGATAAGATGCCATCGTATCGTGGTCCTCTCATATTGACTATATTTGTAAGAGGATACAGACCTCTTCAAAAATAGCAGACCTACGAGCTTGTAGATCTGCTATTTCTCAAAAGCTAAAGCATAACATAACCCGCCCCAAAAAGGGTTAAGTAAAGTGCCAGGTCGCTTCTCGTCCTCGGGCGTCTTACTGGTAAGTAATACTGGAAGTAGGAGCAGCATGTGTGCATACTGTATGTATACCTCCACTCTGGCTTTGTAGAACTCGATGTCATGCAGTCTGTCTTTGTATCGACTGAGCTCACTCTCCAGTTTCTCGACACGGATGGCTTTCTCTCGCAGGTGGTCGAGCTCGTCTCTGTACGCCCTCGCCGACCGAGCGTCCGACATCAGCTGGTAGCTCTGTGGGGGATTGAAGTATTAACCATTTTGACCATAAAAGAACTAGAAGATGTTTCGAAAATAGCAGATCTACTATACAAGCTCACAATGGGTCACAATGTAACACATTGACAAGACATAGGAAGTGGCACGTAAAGTGGTTACGTCTCTGTGTGGACATACTCAGAACATCATGTGTTGTCAGTAAAAGAACACTTGTAACATTGTTTAAAAAAACTGTTATTCACTTAAATTGGTATGCTTTATGATGAATACAGAATGTAGGGTACTCATTGCATTAACAGTCTAAGTGAGAAAGCCTGCAGTTGTAAAGATGCCTACGAGTAATGCAACAACAAAATGATAACGTCAAAGAAATTCGATAAGATACAATAAGATGGCCTTCTCTGAGGGGTAAATGGTAAAAAAAAAGAAGAAAAAAAAGGAATACAAATCTAAATTAAATAAAAAGACTAAATTAAACAGCATAAAATAATCATACAAGATAATAATTATATACAATAATATAATTATGTTTGTTACAGTTTTAAGACAAATAAACAGTACCATTTTCAATGTTAGTATCCATTTGTAACTGTGACTATGTACAAATGAAACAAAATTGACCCTCACTGGTCCACTTATATTGTTACACTCTCAGAGTTAGCACTGCTATGTGCTGCTTACAGGAGGTGGTGTTATGAAAAAAGATTAGTTTTGTTCTAAAAAGAGGGAAGTGGAAGAAATGTTTTAAGAAATTGGAAGGTTCATAAGCAGTAATATTCCATGGCTTGCAGCTTAGCGATAAGCTACTCCCCTACCTGTCACTCAGTCACAAATGCGTGGCAGAAGAAGCTAAGTATTCAGCGCTGTGTTAAACGTGGCCCTGCCTGTTGTTACTTAATCATTACGATCATGCGTACGAATGCATGTCTTCATACGAGTGAGGGAGAACAGAACAGAGCAGAAAGAAATTCTCTCTCTCTCCCTCTTTCCCAGATACCCACCAAATAAACACTTTCTCCCCATCCTCTCCCTGAGCCCATCCACCTCATTTACTGTGCTGCGGCCAGCCAGCCAAACCGTCAGCCAACCAGTCTAAATCAAAATCCATGTCAGCCTGTTTGTAATGGCCCATAATGAGCTTTAGCTGGCCGATTAAAGCTTGGCAAGGCAGCAAAAGGAATAGACTGCAGGCACAAGGCAAGGGAGAGAAGACAAGGTGCAGGGACTGTGTGTGCGTGCGAGCGTGCGTGCGTGCGTACCTCTTGCTGAAGCTTTTTCAGTTCCACCTCCATGTTTTCTGACTCCTGTCTACAATCCAGCAGCTGCTCACTCTTCTCCTCCCTGAGAGAGAGAAGATGAAGAGTGGTTAGACAGAAAAGGGGGCTGTCATGAAATACGACAGTGACAACAGAGAGAGAGGACAATAATATACTGTAACTGTAATGGGTGAAAGTTAAACATACGTGGAGTCTAAAGCTTTATCCACTACAGTCACACTGGCTGTCCCTCCCTGCGCCAGCCAACAGAAACAAGATCCGTCTGCCAATTTCATGTAACTGATTTTTTTTTTTTTTAATCTATCTTTATTGATTGACAAGGCCTTAAAAAAATCAGGTATCTCCTATCTTGTAGGAATTAACTGATTAATGCAGTTATACCGAAGTGCTCTAATCATGTAAGAATATTAGGGCTGACCTCGATTAGTCGAATAGTCGACTAATCGATCGGAACGGGTCTCAGTCGACTGACCACCTCTTAGTCGATGTTCATCAAAAAAAAAAAAAAAAAAAAAAAGTTTTTTTTTTTTTTTTTGCCCCAAAATATTGTATATAAAAATACAATATTTACAAAAATATACAAAAATATTGTATTATTCCACTAGGTCTGTGGGGGACATAAACACATTTGAACATTCTGACTGTTCAAATCTCCAATGTGCATGTGGAGTGTGTCTGCCTGTGTGGCAATGTGCCACTGCCTGTGACTTGAATCGCACAGTTCGCTGGCCTGATAGACTCCAGAATCTCAATCTCACCTGCTGTGCTCAATCTGGCTAATGACAAGCCTCTCAGTCGATGTTAAAAAAATAAATAAAAAAAAGTATTTGTTATTGATGTTGTGATGGTTAATTATGATGATAATTAGTTGAGCTGTGAATAATATCAGGCCAGCGCACTGTGCGATTCAAGTCACAGGCAGTGGCACATTGCCACACAGGCAGACACACTTCACATGCACATTGGAGATTTGAACAGTGAGAATGTTCAAATGGGTTTATGTCCCCCACAGACCTAGTGGAATAATACAATATTTTTGTATATTTTTGTAAATATTGTATTTTTATATACAATATTTTGGGGCAAAAAAAAAAAAAAAAAAAAAAAAAAAAAAAAATATTTTTTTTGGGGGTGGGGGTGCTCAGTCGACTATTAGTCGACTAACAGCAAATTTATTCATCTATCAGTCGACTATACAAATCCTTAGTCGGGGACAGCCCTAAAGAATAAATATACACAGAGGCTTCCTCTTGTCTGTTCAGAATAATGGACTCAAAACTGTGTGCATTGTTCTTACCCAGGACCCAAAGCACTCCACTTCCTGAATAATAAAACACCTGAGCGATGGGTTTGGGTCAATAAAAGCTCAGCGCTCACTTCCTTCTATTATTTGATATTTCATGACAAGTTGTTCCTGAACACACCCAGGTCTCTTGTATCCAGTAGTACATTTACGCAAGTGCAATTGTTACTGTACCCAAGTACATTTAAAACTGGAACCCTGGCGAATAAGACAAATATGCCTTAAAACATTATACTTGCCCTCTATACAAAAAAAAACACCTTCAGTATTTTATTTCTTTCATAAAAAGATAATATTTCACTCAATAGGAACGGCTCCCGTCGCAAGTTGATGATGTCATATGTATGGCATTAGGAATGCACGTGCTAATAAAAAAAACAACTTAATACTCATTAAGTTTAATATGAGCATCAAAGCAATATTTTAAATACTTTTTATTGGCACGTGCATTCCATATATTCCATAGGGCTCGACACACATGGGCATACAGTATGACATCATCAACTTGCGACAGGAGCAGTTCGCCAGTTCCTATTGAGTGAAAGATTCTCTATTTATGAAAGAAATCAAATATTTAAGGTGGTTTATTTTAATTTTTTTAGTTGTAGAGGGTATAATGTATAATGTATAATGTATAATGTATGTATAATGTATAATGTTTTAAGGCATAGGCCTAATTCTCTTATTAGCCAGGGTTCCTTTTAAGTACCAAAGTGCCATGCGATGCCTTGTGAGCTTGTATAATGGCCATTTTCTCTATTAGTGATATTTGTTGGAGAGTTCTAGAAAATGTTACTTTTAGGATGAATGCCTACATTTCAATACAGCAACAATGCACAGATATGAAAAAAAATGCACTTTGTAATTAGTTTGAATACTTTCTTTTTTTAGTTTTTGGCTTTTGTGCCTTTATTGATAATTACAGTGAAGACGGACAGGAAAGAGGGAGGGGGAGAGACATGCAGCAAATGAATGGGACTCGAACATAACCTGACTTTGCCAGCTGGGGGCGGTATTGGGTAACCATGTTCCCCAACACCGCAACCATCTGGGACCTCTCAGGGAGTTGAGCTAACACCGAACCGCTCCGTACCGAACCAATCAGCGTGAGCTAAGGGCGGGATATGTGCGAAACCGGATGTGAAGATATATAGACACGTCAATATGATTGGTTGTGTTTGCACGCCCACACGGTGATAGACAGACGGTCCCATCCAATCATCTACCAAGTATCTTGAAAAAAATAAACAGCCCCGTCATCGAATTGCCTCCCGAGATCCCAGATCCCAATAAGCTGTGCAACAAACTTGTGTAGCAAGCTTCTTGGATCTGGCAGCGTCAGGTTAACTCGAACAGGCCAGAGCCTACAATGTGGCATGCACCTGGACCATTAGGCCGGCGGGCGCCCCAAAGTTGAGTATTCTTAAAAGCAAGTACTTGACAGAGCAACTTGTAGTCGAGTAATATTTCACAGAGAGTATACTTTGACTCAGGTACTGGGGTTGAGCACTTTGTCCAGCACTGCTTTTGTCACATCGGCTTTTAATTGGATGAGCAGAACTGTGCACGCTTTTACGACAGTATTGCAGACATAATAACGGTACTGTTCCCGACACTTCATTGAGCGTTACTGTTCTGATTGTTTGAACTTCACCAACGTCTCCCGATTAGAATCTTCAGTGTGGAGAAATGCCAGTATCTATAACGGTAAAGAGAGAAACCAAGTCGCCTCTCCTCAAATGACAAGCGGAGAAAAACAGAATGAAAGGAGGGAAATAAATAATGGCTGGACATGAACCACATCAAAACAGATGTTATAGTGTGTTCCCCTTGGACTGACAGAGAGGTAAACATGGATGTAAATCAGCCCCCCTCCCCCTCTCCCTTAACCACTTAGATCCTATATAGTCCACTGACTGGGGTCTCCCAGTAACCTATATTTGGTCCCCTCATATTTTTCCCTCTAAACCAAAATTTCGATCTGCTATTTTTCAGCAAATGTTAACCCTATTTTTGCCAAACGTTGGCCTATATAAATAATCCCAGAATATGGATGATACGGTTCATACGGTTACATTTCGACTACTAGAGCAAAAGAACATAATGAGATATGAACAGGAATGGACCACAAGACCTCTGTGAGGGTCTACTATAGAACATCTGGATATATATAAGCATTACTTCCCCACCCCACACACACACACAGTTATGTTCCCTTTCTAATAGCAGTGTGTCACGTAATCTCACACAACAACGTGTGTGTGTGTGTGTGTGTGTGTGTGTGTGTGTGTGTGTGTGTGTGTGTGTGTGTGTGTGTGTGTGTGTGTGTGTGTATGGTCCAGAGCTGTAATCCTACTTGATTACAGCTCTGTGGTGTGGCGAGGTGTGGCGTCTGTCTCTCTCACAATGTGTTTTATTGCCACGACTTGTTCTTTCTGCTTTGGCAATGTAAACGTATGTTTTATCATGCCAATAAAGCCCTTTGAATTGAATTGAATTGACACCTTTGTGTCGTCACGCACTCACACTGCTTTTAACCCATTCTGACCTGAGATCAGATTCATATGAGGTTTCCACTGTGGACACACACTGGTCTGATTAACCCATTCTGACCTGAGATCAGAGTCTAAAAATGTCAGTCGTTCTTCGATTTTTCAAAAATAGCAGACCTACAAGCTCGTAGCGCGCCACTCGGTGGCGCGCTATGAGCTTGTAGGTCTGCTATTTTTCAATAGCTAAAGCATAACATGATGTGTTCACCACAATGGGTTCCCGTTCAGAATGGGTTAAAAGTGATCTTAAAAACAGTACTATTTAAGTTTATATAAATAGTATACAGTATTAGGCAAGGCACTCTCACGTTACAACCAGATCACTGTATATAGACACAGTGTGCACATAGTAATAATTATGTAACCGAGACCAGTGAAATTGAACAGTTACAAAAGGGATCCAGTGATACTGGATAAACACAAAAACAGTCACACATTGGATGTACGGTACAGGCTACTAATGTAAACGCAAAGACAGACGCTGTCATCAGGTATTATGCCACACCTCAACCCCAAATGATGAACATACGCAACGCCACACACGGGCACACACACACACACACACACACACACACACGCACATGCACACACACACACACGCACACACAGCAAATAGAAAAAGACATTGTGATTGTGAGCGGAGAGTATACAAAAAAGCAGATGTGTTGTTCAAACGCGAGAAAAATAGACAGCGCTTTCCGCAGTGTGGCTTTTAACTATGCCTTCACTGGTGCTATAGACTATTCCATTTTGGAACCGCTTCCAAGTTAGTCAATTATGCAGATTCATTATTACCTATAGCACTGCACATCCTGGCTGCTTGTCTACAGGCATGACCTAGTGAGTGGCGGGGAGCATCAAAATCTGATATTTTCGAGCGCCCAACATGGGGACGGACCACCAAAATACAATGTGTATAACGGGCATCCCGGTATTCACAAGTTCAAACTTGTATTGCAGCAGCGTGTATGTACTGTACGTACGTATGTTTGTGTTTTCACTTGTTTGAACGTTCTGTGAAACAGTAAGTCTTGTCCTCCTTTACACATACTAGCCTGTGATGTCAGACATGAAACATTTCCCAGGGATGTAGCAATGCCCTGCACATAGAAACACACACACACACACACACACACACACACACACACACACACACACACACACACACACACACACACACACACACACACACACACACACACACACACACACACACACACACACACACACACACACACACACACACACACACACACACACACACACACACACACACACACACACACTAAAACCTGGGAGCTGACCAGTACAACCACAGTCTTACACTGTCGGCCACTAAGCAGCTCCAGGGGGAGCGGTTGGTTGGTCCAGTGCCTTGCTCAAGGGCACTTCAGCGGTGTTGTTGGGTGAGTGATGACCAATCACTAACCCCACCCAGATTTTTCCCTGCCCGCCCGGGGAATCGAACCGGCAACCTTTCGGCAAACAAGGGCGCTCCTCTAACCCGTAGAGCCACCGCTGCCCCGATATGGTAATATGGATGAGAATGATATACAGAAGGGCTTTGGCACACATGACAAGCATCGATCACGCGGAAGTGATCATGCTGTAGCAGATCTACAAGCTCATAGCGCGCCACCGAGTGGCGCGCTATGAGCTTGTAGGTTCTGCTATTTTTGAAAAATCGAAGAATCTGATCTCAGGTCAGAATGGGTTAATCAGACCAGTGTGTGTCCAGTGGAAACCTCGTATGAATCTGATCTCAGGTCAGAATGGGTTAAGGCAGGGAGCGTGTGACGGCTGCTCATGACGGGCGCGGGGACGCATAGCTTAAAAAAAAAAAATCAAGGTCACCACAATCCGGGTCAACGCCCCCCCCTCAACGTCTCCGCGCGTCCAAAATGATCGCCCGCCTCTATTGAAAATGAATGACCAACTAAGGCGCGCCACTCGCTTCCCGTCTGAAAAGGCCTGAAGACTGAACCCCGACCCTAACCCTAAACTGAGGTAAGAAGATGGGACTGAAGTTGACCCCGTGACGACACTCTACGTCTGTCAGAGCCTTAAGGGCAACACTAGAAGAAAGACCATGGGGTCACCACAACCGACCAACAAACAAACAAACAAACGGACAGTTTTTAAGTGGTGCAACCAATTCCTTACGCAGCTGTGGGTGGCTGGCTGGCTGTCCCCGACTGTGTCCGAGCACGAAAATAGTGTTTGGTTGGTTTTCACAACCAACTCCCAAGTGTCACTGTTGCGCAGACTAACACACACACACACACACACACACACACACACACACAAACACACACACACACACACACACACACACACACACTAACTGTATATATATATGATTTCGGGTGTGACAGTACAGTTACAGTACAGTGGACCGGGCCGGCACCCTGGGCGTGTTCCTGTGGGCCTGGAAGTTTCACTTTTCCAAGCATACAAATTATACAGGGACTCTATGTCCATGAATAAGTTATCCTCATATTTTTTTTCTTCTTCCAGATCACATGACAGATTCTCACATCCGCATCATGCACATGACTCCGACACAGACACACAGACATAACCAAACACGAAAACAGACACGGCCACAGACACACGGCTCATTTTGACCCATGAGAGAAAAAGCTGTCGCCGAGTTACTAAAATAGCAGATCTACAAGCTCATAGGTCAGCTTGTAGGTCGGGTATTTATTAATTTTTCGTGAAAATGCGGCAACAAATCTTTGAATATATATTCTTTCAGAAGACTTTTTTCATTTCGACGTCAGGCCTAAATGGGCTAAAGCACATCGTTACGCCTGCTACATTTTTTAAAACTATTCAACTCCCTCTTTGTCAAACGCGTCGTCACGAGACCATCCGACTGTACCGCATGGGTTGCACTCCATGGCAACAAGTAAAGCAACCCGAGGAAATAACCTCAGCGGGGTCCTTCCTCATTTTATGGCCTTCCAGTACAGCTCCAGTAAACATATTGCCTCATAAAGTAGGTCAGGGACGTAGAATGAACAGGCCCCCGACAGCACAGAGCTGCGATATATATATTCAGCCCCGAGAAGCCACATTTAGAAACTATTTAGTTCCATGTGTAAACTTTACTTTTGCACGCGAGGAGCCTGGCAGCCGTTGGGTGTTCAAATCGGCTTTGAGTCTTGACCTACAACTCGTCATTAGCAGAAGTTACAGAAGAGAGAGTGTCAAGCCACCCGATGAGACGGGACCCTCGTAAAACACGTACAAATAATATAAACCTCCCGGGCTTCTGAGTGTGGACAGTACGTGCGATTATTGTGTAGAACCAAATGCTTGACGTAGAAATGACCGCAGTTATTTTTTCCCATAACTAATAATAGTACTGTATGTCTGTGTTTTGAAAGGACCCATCAATAAATGAACTATAATCATGATTATGGGCGAATAAAATAATCTCCATTAACTCAAGGCTAAACCCTAGACACCTGAGCAGTTAAATCTGACTTAACCCATTCTGGCCGGGAAAAATGGTAAACATGCGGCACAGACTTTATATTTTATATTCTTTCAGAGCGAACGTTATTTATTTATTTTGACGTCAGGCCGATGTAAACGAGTTAAGATCAGCACACCCAGTGATCGAATCACCCAAACTGCTGCGGAGCAGACGAGAGATAAGACAGGGGAAAAAAAAGGCTTTTCTTGGCAACCCAATGGCCAGTTATTGCCAATAAAACATAAAGTGTTCCACAACAATACGTCCAAACAAGCTTCATCAATGCGGTATTATGATGATCTTCATGACGCCAGTACATGTATCACATCAGATGCTATGTCTGTGTACTGCACCATGCATTAAGCCTCTTGCCCTCCGGAAGCAAAGGTATACACTAGGCTACATCTGCTAAACAGTGCCGGCCACTGACCATTAGTCTTTGTCTGGACATGCGTTAAGAGCACTCTGAAGAGGAACTTCTATTATTTACGGATACAATGGAAAAGCCATTCCACAAGTCTGTCTCTTAGTGTGTGTGTGTGTGTGTGTGTGTGTGAGATTGAACATTAGTTTCTTGTGTGTATTCCTTTGATGTTTTTGTGACCGCAGGTTGCATTTACTATGAAATCGTACATTTCCCGTCAGTCGCTCAATATCCCCATACATGACATTTTTCTTTATATACGTAGATGAAAGAGTACAGGGAGACGGGAAACCAAGGTCGGCGAGAGGTAGCCTCGGAAACCCAGACGTTTTTATTTCCAGGGAGGGAAAAAAAGTCTGGGTCTGAGAGTCCACTTCAATTTGGCATAGAGTAGCGCAAACATTGCTCACTCTCTGCTGATTTCTGATCGTCTGCACCTTTGTAAAATTGACACACACACATGTACACACACACGCTCCTCTCTCTCTCTCTCTCTGTCGCTCTAAGTAATTAGTCTCATGTCGCGCAGCTGCGCACAGTTTCTCCCGGCGGATCCTGCCGGGAGCTGCCTATGTGCCATAAAAAGCATATAGTGAGTTCCAGGCTAGCGAGAGGAGACATAACGAGACCAGATGGGATTCTGATTCTAACGTGGGTCCTCACAACTCACAAAGAGCATGTGGTCAGGTCAATGTGACTGGTTGGAGCGACCATGTACCCCTTTTCTCTCTACTCTTGTCACTTGGCGTCGTCACCGTCTGGAAGAAACCAAAAACTGTTGTGTTTTCAGGAAATGGAAGAACGACATATTCAAGTATAAAACCCTCAGACTTTCAACTTACAAGCTTAGTGCATGAAATATGACATTAATTAACCCATTTTGACCTGAGATCAGATTAAAAAAAAATTCTTCTTCCATATCCCGACAGTTTTCTGAAAAAGCTCTGTTTCTAGGTCAGTCGTTCTTCGATTTTTCAAAAATAGCAGACCTACAAAAATAGCAGACCTACAGCAGACCTTGTAGATCTGCTATTTTTCAATAGCTAAAGCATAACACAATGCTAACACCAAAAGGAGTTCCCGCCCCAAAATGGGTAAATAAACATCAAAAGATGAAATATGGACATCCAATGTTTCTGCCCGACAGGAAACCATAATCACCATTCTGTCGCAAAACGACACACCAAGCAAGAACACAGACTCCGGCAACAAGACTGGATAAAACAGCCGATGGGGTTATTGGACCCCGTTTAACGTACAAAAACACATGTGCTAGACAGGATATGCAGTAATTTGATTGAGTCACGGTTATTGACCATGATATGTCGGCTGGGGCTGTGCCAATGGCAATTTCCTTTAACAACAATGCTTGGCAGCAGCATGAAAACTGAAGGCATTGATGCCCGTTCAATGTCGGATGGCTCGAGTACTTATCTATTGTTCCATTATTTGAGCACAGAACAAAATGGTATGGCTCAAGCCTTTAGTATTGTTAAACTGAGTTAGAGCTAGTTACAGTTTTAGCGTTGTGTAGCTATTTTCCCAGCTGTTCAACCTTACACAGCTCCTGCCTTTGTTGTTTCTCTGAAGACTGACACCTCCTCTCCTTCTCCTCCTCAGTGTTTGGATTCCCACGCCGAGTTTGGCCAACCTGGAGAGACACCGATCTTCCACTATACCCCACTCCTTTCCCTAAATACCTTTGTGAATAAACCTGAACAACGCCTCCTCTCTTGCTGTGCACTTACTAAATATAACAAAATCCTTCTTTTTAGCAACTCAAAGTACTGACAGACCCGTGCATAGGGCTCAGCGATACATATTTCATCCGATAGCGACATAGTGCTTGAGGTACGGTACTCACAGCTCCTGACGCAGGCGTCTGATCTTGGCCTTGGCGTCGGCCAGCTCCACAGAGAGGTGCTGGCGGCTCTCCGTCCTCCTCATGTTCAGGGCGTCGGGGCTGGGAGACTGGGCCAGGCTGGGGGGCGCGAGGGGAGACAGCTGGACGCAGTCTCGCTCCTGCGTGAGCTCCACGATGGTCTGGATGGATTCATGGACGGAGAGAGACAGACAGACATTAGCATTAGGGCAGGGAGACAGAGACGGACCGAGCCTGGGCATGGAGGAGGGCGGAGAAAGAGAGCAGAGAAGGCAAAGAAAGCTCAAATAGCTGTCAGAGTAGACAGCTATTTGAGCTTTCTTTGCCTTCTTTGGCCAGCCTAATGTAAAAATATGCTTTTGTTTATGTTCGTGTCTTTAAAATGTTTACTGAACATCCAGTGTTAAGTGTCACTTTGAGACTAAACACGAGGGTTTTTTCAAATATCAAGCAAAACGTGTATATGTTTCTGTGTTGTTTGCGTTTGTTTTCCGACGTTCTGTTCGTGGTTCAATGACTACGTTTTGTTGTGGCTTTCCTGCTGTCCAAGTGTCTATGCAGTTAACACAACATGTGCAGCTACAATTAAACCTTTCAAGGTGGCTTAGGGTCTGCTCCAAAATGGTTGTTCCAAAATCACAATAAGAGCATGTTGAGACTGGCCAGCAAGATTTCACTTCCCTCAGAAAGGTACTTTAGGCTCCCCAATGCAAAACATAAATACACCTAGTATAAACTCATGGGTTCCGCATTTGATGAAGTTGCTGAATCAGCAAGATTCATGAGTCCATGTGCAATAACTAAGTGCAATAAGACAAGTATGTTTTGTGTACTGTATTGTATTTGAACATGATATGGTGAAGGCTGTCGTGTCTTGGCCTACAGTATATACAGTATAAGGTTGTCATTAAGAGAAGTGGTGTTAAACAAGTCTTTGGGGAGGTCTGGGTAGAGCCGTCACAGAAGAACAAAGGTAATTGTGAAACTCCACACCTTGTGTTTGTGTGAACACAACAATGAATCCACTGCTATCCCTTTTGTATATTGAAGAGTAAACTTACAACAAAAATCAACTCACTTTTGTTACTGAAATCTGTTCTTTGCGGAACTTCTCCAGGGGCTTAATGAGCAGATCAAAGGAATTCTGAACCTGAAATGGAAAAGTATACAACAGCAGTTTGCATAACAAAATGGATAAGGAAACCTCACCAGCAAATTAAACACAACACCATTAATACATATAAAGATAAAGATGAAATGAGCTCAGCACAAAACCTGAGAACTAGGAAGAAGTGACACCAGTAGATGTCACTGTTTATCACCACAACTTAATCTGACCCACTGTTGGCTGCTAGAGATTATTGAGCTATACTGTACATCAGTTTGGATTTATCTATAGCTAATTATAGGCAATCATACAATCAATTTGTCTCATTTTTAACCACTTTCAACCTGGCATCCCTATTTTGGGCATATCATTATAGCGTAATA
>NC_137875.1:41882363-41887363 GCF_963924005.1 Protomyctophum bolini
CATAACATGATGCCAACACCAAAATGGGTTCAACAGCTAAAGCATAACATGATGCCAAGACCAAAATGGGTTCCCGTTCAGAATGGGTTAACGCACTGTCAATTTTATTCAAACAAAGCCAGCATTCGAATACATGTGTTGACCCATTTTGGACGGGTACCCCTTTTGGTGTTACGCTTTAGCTATTGAGAAATAGCAGATATATTTGATGCACATGCATCACCGTTGTCATGTCATTTGTCATCGATGATCATGCACAAAATATGTTTCAGTAACTCCGTTGAGACTGCGTTCGGTCACATCATGGGACTGTGTGTGTGTGTGTGTGTGTGTGTGCGTGCGTGCGTGCGTGCGTGCGTGTGTGTGTGTGTGTGTCTGTGTGTGTGTGTGTCTCACCATGTGGCTGCCGTCGGTCCACCGGAAGTCGTTGTCAAACATCTTATCGTTGAGGCCGATCCACTGGTAGTCCTGCCCCAGACCTAGTGCCAGCCAAACACAACACTTTACACTGGGCCCTTTTTAGGACTTTTCACTCTCACAAATAAGAGAGAAGAGAGACAATAGAGAGAGAGAGAGAGAGAGAGAGAGAGAGTAGCATTTTCTACAGTACACATGAATCATTCTTCCTGATATAACATGACCGTGTTTCCCCTATTCAGGAGTTTGTACCGTTATAACTATTATAATCGTCTCTGTCGAGTGGAAATGTCCGAAAACGTTTCGTGGGACTCAAATTCAAAAGTATGGCAGATGGACAAGCTGAAAACGTGTTGCTTCATTGACGCGTTTCGAGATTTTGGATCTGCTACTTTTAACCCCTTTTGGTGTTTTAAACATTGTGTTATAATTTATCTATTGAAAAAATAGCAGACCTACAAGCTCATAGCGCGCCACCGAGTGACGCGCTACGAGCTTGTAGTAGGGCTGTCAGAACGAATTTCATAATATGAAAGAAATTCGAATATTAAAAAATATATATATATTCGAAAGCTAAAATTGCCATTCGAATGGAGCTTTTATAATTTATTAATTCTATTTAATATTTTTATTTTGTTTTATGTTATTTTATCCGCTCACTAAATGTATTGAGTAACGCATCTACCGCTGTGAAATCTCCCCGGCCGCTTCCACTGCATGTGAAAAGGTGCACGCCGGTCACGTCGCAGAAGAGGTCATTGATTGGCTAAAGTAGGGCCAGATTTCAGGGTAAGCCAATCAGAGACAGTCTACAGGGTGGGCGGGCTTACTGGCTGTAGCACATTTAATCACAGACACACAAACCCTTGTAACACATACATAGATACTAGTATACTACGCAGACAGAAATCGCCGGTAGAACGAAAATCATAATACAGTCTCACGACGCAACTTTATTGCACATCTGTGCTTGCCTTTCATCCACGCTTCTATAGCCTTTTAAATCTCATTTCCCATCCACGGGCACAAGCAAAGTGATATCAGCATCTTCCACCCGATCTGTGGTGTTGTTTCTGACGAGGGTAGCAACTAGTTAGCATGGGAGCTAACATTAGTTTAACTCTGGTCCATATCATTAGAAGCCAAGGAGTCCTCCTTAATAACACACTCGATGCTGCGTTTACACGGGCAGACACAGACGAATGCTAATATCATTTGGAGCAGGCCGAGCAGCTACTGTACACGTCTGTTTGCATCAACATGTTGCTGGCTTCACAATGAATGATAGATTTTATCGTTGCCTCTGCCCGTGTTTAATGGTCAGGATTTCACTGTCCACAGAAGGCAGACCTGTCAAAACTATGCACTTCCCAAAACTCACAAGACATGCCAGCCACGTGTATTATTATAGGCTAAATATGAGCTAAAATAAACAATGTAAATATTCGAATATTTTCGAAAATTACAAATAATTAAGCAATGAAATTCGAATTGGATTATAGAGGTGAACTGACAGCCCTAGCTTGTAGGTCTGCTGCTTTTGAAAAATCATTAGAATGCGGCGCAAATCTTTGTATAATATATTCTTTCAAAGTGAATGTTTTTTAACTCAGGTCTAAATGGGTTAATGCTTTGATCACAGAGGGAGTTCATTTACAAAAGAACATGACTATTTATTTTTATTCTTTTGATGGTAAACATGCTGGCGGCCAGTCTTTTTGACCCGAAGACAACGCATGCAAAGGTTTAAAGAGCAACTGTTTGTGGGGCTGATATGGTTCCCGTTTCGCATTTGAGTAAATGGTGCGCTGTGACTGGCCAGTCGCTGTGATTGACAGCCTACACCTAAACCTAACCCTAACCTTAACCTCAGTAAAACTATACCTAAACCTAACCTTAACCTCAGTAAAACTATACCTAACCCTAACCTTAACCTCAGTAAAACTATACCTAAACCTAACCTTAACCTCAGTAAAACTATACCTAACCCTAACCTCAGTAAAATTATGCCTAAACCTAACCCTAACCCTAACCTCAGTAAAACTATACCTAAACCTAACCCTAACCCTAACCTTAACCTCAGTAAAACTAAACCTAAACCTAACCCTAACCTTAACCTCAGTAAAACTATACCTAAACCTAACCTCAGTAAAGCATACCTAAACCTAACCTCAGTCAAACTAACGCAGTGGCTGGGGGGCGTTTCCAAGAACCCGAATGCGAAACGGATACCATATTAGCGTTTGTGGGACGTACGGTTGACGTAGTGTTGCTCCTCGTGGGACAGCAGGCTAGTCAGGTGGGCCCCGTGGACACGACACTCCCTCTCGGCCGCGTCCCAGCTCTTCCTGGTGGGGAAGTAGCGTAGCAGTGACCCTGGAACTTGTGCCAGACATATACAGTCACATGTCTCCGTGTCTGGTGAGAGGGAGAGAGGAGGACACGTGGCTCATGAGTTTACCTTCTTTGATGCGTTATCCTGCATGGACTTAAGTTATTTAAACAAAGGAAAGGAAAGTGGAAAGTGTGTGTGTGTGTGTGTGTGTGTGTGTGTGTGTGTGTGTGTGTGTGTGTGTGTGTGTGTGTGTGTGTGTGTGTGTGTGCGTGCGTGCGTGCGTGCGTGCGTGCATTCTTAAAGCTGCACTTTTGAATCCGGGTCTCCTGTGATGAGTGCTGAAATTAATGTTTACCTGAGCTGCTCAGGAGAGAACTTGAATTTTTGTGTGTAAAAGTTGTGTCAAACCAAATGAATACAGCGTCAAAAAGTATACTGTAAATATAAACATTACATTTATATTTGTGTATACACAACACTATTGATTTCATTAATGTAAACTAACAACTTGTAGGCTATTTAGCTTCCATGTAGGTCAAGTTTGTTGAATGAATGAATGAATGAATGAATGAATAAATATATAATCCATGCTCGCGTGACATACCTATCACGGTCACCGTAGATTCTATTAAACTTTACATGCAGAGCAGAGACTGACATAGATCCGACCCTGAGCAAGCAATTTTGCGACAGTGTTGTCACAAGCTTGTGTTAATATTGTTCATTGGAAAGACCGGTTCTCAACCAGACCTCCCTATTTTAGGCATTGGTGGGAAATTGCCAAGACCCCATGTCTAGAGCTCTCTTCTGGAAAGGTTGCCCCCGCGACACAACTCCAGATAAACGGTTGAAGATGGATGGATGATTGCATGGACATACAAGGTTTTTTTTTAGGTTTCTGCTGTATGTGAGGTTAGAAAGCTCACATGCAGCATTCCAGGCCAGAGCAGAACAGACTACTAAAGCTGAGGCATTGCAGTTGAACAAGGCATTTGCAATAGTCAAGACAGATATAAGAGCTGGAATGATGCGTGTGTGAATCATGGAGAGAACGTGCTCTGTGGGAGCTACTCTCAGTGCGTACTGTACCTGTTTCACAGCGGTCTCCGCGCACAGCCGCTTGACTGGATGCTGCCCGTCTTGAAACAAGTTCCTCCATTCAGACAAATGTTCTCCGAGCATGAGTGAACGTCTGACGTGGTGACGAGAAGAAAAGAGAATTCACAAATCAAATAGGTGGGGTCTTTGGAGAATGTTCCATTAAAGTCAGTGAGCTTCCCAAACCCTATTCCTTAGTTTCCCAAAACAGGGACCCATATGCGGGTCGCACACCAATGTTACACGAATGTAAGTCTTGTAAGAAACGAGCGATCTAAAAACAAAGGTTCCGCCTTAGCGAACTTTGGTTCCTACCTAAATAAATTACATAAAAATACTGCGCTGACTGACACAGAGGTTGTTCCAGTGACTCAATGTACATACAAAACTGCGTTTTGGCACAGTTATTATTATTATTATGAATTACCTGGCTGTGATTCCTCCTCCTTAGGAAAAAGTTTAACCACATTACCAGCAGTGCCTCGAACAGGTCAAAACTCATCTGATCTGTAAGTTAGCCTATCCTACAGTATATAAAATGTACAACACCAGGGACGTTTTCAGGAGGAGGTTGTAGTTAGTGTTAAACCCATGCAACTCGAGAGGAAAGAAAACCTGGCTGCAGCTTACCTGGTGTTGTGCTTTCATTAGCGGCGTCGATCTCCTCCTTTCCCCATAAATCCCAAAATGGTGTAATAAACAGTAATATAATAATAATATAATTCACAAAGTGGGGTCCGGGGACCCCCAGAGGTCCTTGAGCGAGTTCCAGGAGGTATCAATTGGAGTCCCAGTCCCACAGCTAAAAATGGCATTAAAATAGGGTCCGTCTGTCATTTTTCGCGCAGACGAAATGAAAGCCTGATTAAGCATGTCAAACTGCGGGTCCTTGAAATTAAACCAGTTGAGAATCACTGCTAGAGGAGCGAGGAGCATAACAAATTAACCTTTTGAAAAAGACAGCAAAACCTAAATAAAATCCATTCCATCATCCATTGTTTACCTTTTACAAAGAAGACAGTCTCTTCTCGCCTCTATTTACCTTTTGGGGGGGGGGATCCCCCTCCTCCTCCCAACTAACTCTCAGACTCTACGCTGGCAGCAGCTAGATGCGGGATCAAGGCATGTTACAGGGTGCTCTATAGCTAGG
>NC_137875.1:41894863-42094863 GCF_963924005.1 Protomyctophum bolini
TTGTGGGTGTGGCTTGATTGTTTGTGGGTGTGGTTTGCTTGTTTGTGGGTGTGGCTTGTTTGTTTGCGGGTGTGGTTTGATTGTTTGTGGGTGTGGTTTGTTTGTTTGTGGGTGTGGCTTGTTTGTTTGCGGGTGTGGCTTGATTGTTTGTGGGTGTGGCTTGTTTGTTTGTGGGTGTGGCTTGATTGTTTGTGGGTGTGGCTTGTTTGTGGGTGTGGCTTGATTGTTTGTGGGTGTGGCTTGTTTGTGGGCGGTTCTTGTTTGTGGGTGTGGCTTGATTGATTGTGGGTGTGGCTTGATTGTTTGTGGGCGGGTCTTGTTTGTGGGTGTGGCTTGTTTGTTTGTGGGTGTGGCTTGTTTGTTTGTGGGTTTGGCTTGTTTGTTTGTGGGTGTGGCTTGATTGATTGTGGGTGTGGCTTGATTGTTTGTGGGTGTGGCTTGATTGCGGGTGTTGCTTGTTTGTGGGTGTGGCTTGTTTGTGGGTGTGGCTTGTTTTTTGTGGGTGTGGCTTGTTTTTGGGTGTGGCTGGATTGTTTGTGGGTGTGGTTTGTTTGTGGGCGTGGCTTGTTTGTTTGTGGGTGTGGCTTGTTTGTTTGTGGGTGTGGCTTGATTGATTGTGGGTGTGGCTTGATTGTTTGTGGGTGTGGCTTGATTGCGGGTGTTGCTTGTTTGTGGGTGTGGCTTGTTTGTGGGTGTGGCTTGTTTTTTGTGGGTGTGGCTTGTTTGTTTGTGGGTGTAGCTTGATTGTTTGTGGGCGTGTCTTGATTGTTTGTGGGTGTGGCTTGATTGTTTGTGGGTGTGGCTTGATTGTTTGTGGGTGTGACTTGTTTGTGGGAGTGGCTTTGTTGTTTGTGGGTGTGGCTTGATTGTTTGTGGGCGTGTCTTGTTTGTTTGTGGGAGTGGCTTTATTGTTTGTGGGTGTGGCTTGATTGTTTCTGGGTGTGGCTTGTTTGTGGGAGTGGCTTTGTTGTTTGTGGGTGTGGCTTGATTGTTTGTGGGCGTGACTTGTTTGTTTGTGGGAGTGGCTTTGTTGTTTGTGGGTGTGGCTTGATTGTTTGTGGGTGTGGCTTGTTTGTTTGTGGGTGTAGCTTGATTGTTTGTGGGCGTGTCTTGATTGTTTGTGGGTGTGGCTTGATTGTTTGTGGGTGTGACTTGTTTGTGGGAGTGGCTTTGTTGTTTGTGGGTGTGGCTTGATTGTTTGTGGGCGTGTCTTGTTTGTTTGTGGGATTGGCTTTATTGTTTGTGGGTGTGGCTTGATTGTTTGTGGGTGTGGCTTGATTGTTTGTGGGTGTGACTTGTTTGTGGGAGTGGCTTTGTTGTTTGTGGGAGTGGCTTTATTGTTTGTGGGTGTGGCTTGTTTGTTTGTGGGCGTGTCTTGATTGTGGGTGTGGCTTGTTTGTTTGTGGGCGTAGCATGTTTGTTTGTGGGAGTGGCTTGTTTGTGGGTGTGGCTTGTCTGTTTGTGGGTGTGGCTTTATTGTTTGTGGGAGTGGCTTGATTGTTTGTGGGTGTGGCTTGTTTGTTTGTGGGCGTGTCTTGATTGTTTGTGGGAGTGGCTTTATTGTTTGTGGGTGTGGCTTGTTTGTTTGTGGGCGTAGCATGTTTGTTTGTGGGAGTGGCTTGTTTGTGGGTGTGGCTTGATTGTTTGTGGGTGTGGCTTGATTGTTTGTGGGTGTGACTTGTTTGTGGGAGTGGCTTTGTTGTTTGTGGGTGTGGCTTGATTGTTTGTGGGCGTGACTTGTTTGTTTGTGGGAGTGGCTTTGTTGTTTGTGGGTGTGGCTTAATTGTTTGTGGGTGTGGCTTGTTTGTTTGTGGGCGTAGCATGTTTCTTTGTGGGAGTGGCTTGTTTGTGGGTTGGCTTGATTGTTTGTGGGTGTGGCTTGATTGTTTGTGGGCGTGTCTTGTTTGTTTGTGGGAGTGGCTTTATTGTTTGTGGGTGTGGCTTGATTGTTTGTGGGTGTGGCTTGATTGTTTGTGGGTGTGACTTGTTTGTGGGAGTGGCTTTGTTGTTTGTGGGAGTGGCTTTATTGTTTGTGGGTGTGGCTTGTTTGTTTGTGGGCGTGTCTTGATTGTGGGTGTGGCTTGTTTGTTTGTGGGCGTAGCATGTTTGTTTGTGGGAGTGGCTTGTTTGTGGGTGTGGCTTGTCTGTTTGTGGGTGTGGCTTTATTGTTTGTGGGAGTGGCTTGATTGTTTGTGGGTGTGGCTTGTTTGTTTGTGGGCGTGTCTTGATTGTTTGTGGGTGTGGCTTGTTTGTTTGTGGGCGTAGCATGTTTGTTTGTGGGAGTGGCTTGTTTGTGGGTGTGGCTTGATTGTTTGTGGGTGTGGCTTGATTGTTTGTGGGTGTGACTTGTTTGTGGGAGTGGCTTTGTTGTTTGTGGGTGTGGCTTGATTGTTTGTGGGTGTGGCTTGTTTGTTTGTGGGCGTGTCTTGATTGTGGCTGTGGCTTGTTTGTTTGTGGGCGTAGCATGTTTGTTTGTGGGAGTGGCTTGTTTGTGGGTGTGGCTTGATTGTTTGTGGGTGTGGCTTGATTGTTTGTGGGTGTGACTTGTTTGTGGGAGTGGCTTTGTTGTTTGTGGGAGTGGCTTTATTGTTTGTGGGTGTGGCTTGTTTGTTTGTGGGCGTGTCTTGATTGTGGCTGTGGCTTGTTTGTTTGTGGGCGTAGCATGTTTGTTTGTGGGAGTGGCTTGTTTGTGGGTGTGGCTTGTCTGTTTGTGGGTGTGGCTTTATTGTTTGTGGGAGTGGCTTGATTGTTTGTGGGTGTGGCTTGTTTGTTTGTGGGCGTGTCTTGATTGTTTGTGGGAGTGGCTTTATTGTTTGTGGGTGTGGCTTGTTTGTTTGTGGGCGTAGCATGTTTGTTTGTGGGAGTGGCTTGTTTGTGGGTGTGGCTTGATTGTTTGTGGGTGTGGCTTGATTGTTTGTGGGTGTGACTTGTTTGTGGGAGTGGCTTTGTTGTTTGTGGGTGTGGCTTGATTGTTTGTGGGTGTGGCTTGTTTGTTTGTGGGCGTGTCTTGATTGTGGCTGTGGCTTGTTTGTTTGTGGGCGTAGCATGTTTGTTTGTGGGAGTGGCTTGTTTGTGGGTGTGGCTTGATTGTTTGTGGGTGTGGCTTGATTGTTTGTGGGTGTGACTTGTTTGTGGGAGTGGCTTTGTTGTTTGTGGGAGTGGCTTTATTGTTTGTGGGTGTGGCTTGTTTGTTTGTGGGCGTGTCTTGATTGTGGGTGTGGCTTGTTTGTTTGTGGGCGTAGCATGTTTGTTTGTGGGAGTGGCTTGTTTGTGGGTGTGGCTTGTCTGTTTGTGGGTGTGGCTTTATTGTTTGTGGGAGTGGCTTGATTGTTTGTGGGTGTGGCTTGTTTGTTTGTGGGCGTGTCTTGATTGTTTGTGGGAGTGGCTTTATTGTTTGTGGGTGTGGCTTGTTTGTTTGTGGGCGTAGCATGTTTGTTTGTGGGAGTGGCTTGTTTGTGGGTGTGGCTTGATTGTTTGTGGGTGTGGCTTGATTGTTTGTGGGTGTGACTTGTTTGTGGGAGTGGCTTTGTTGTTTGTGGGTGTGGCTTGATTGTTTGTGGGCGTGACTTGTTTGTTTGTGGGAGTGGCTTTGTTGTTTGTGGGTGTGGCTTAATTGTTTGTGGGTGTGGCTTGTTTGTTTGTGGGCGTAGCATGTTTCTTTGTGGGAGTGGCTTGTTTGTGGGTTGGCTTGATTGTTTGTGGGTGTGGCTTGATTGTTTGTGGGTGTGGCTTGTTTGTGGGAGTGGCTTTGTTGTTTGTGGGTGTGGCTTGCTTGTTTGTGGGTGTAGCTTGATTGTTTGTGGGCGTGTCTTGATTGTTTGTGGGCGTGTCTTGATTGTGGGTGTGGCTTGTTTGTTTGTGGGCGTAGCATGTTTGTTTGTGGGAGTGGCTTGTTTGTGGGTGTGGCTTGATTGTTTCTGGGAGTGGCTTTGTTGTTTGTGGGTGTGGCTTAATTGTTTGTGGGTGTGGCTTGTTTGTTTGTGGGCGTAGCATGTTTCTTTGTGGGAGTGGCTTGTTTGTGGGTTGGCTTGATTGTTTGTGGGTGTGGCTTGATTGTTTGTGGGTGTGACTTGTTTGTGGGAGTGGCTTGTTTGTTTGTGGGCGTAGCATGTTTGTTTGTGGGAGTGGCTTGTTTGTGGGTGTGGCTTGTTTGATTGTGGGTGTGGCTTGTTTGTTTGTGGGCGTAGCATGTTTGTTTGTGGGAGTGGCTTGTTTGTGGGTGTGGCATGTTTGTTTGTGGGAGTGGCTTGTTTGTGGGCGTAGCATGTTTGTTTGTGGGAGTGGCTTGTTTGTGGGTGTGGCTTGATTGTTTGTGGGTGTGGCTTGATTGTTTGTGGGCGTGACTTGTTTGTTTGTGGGAGTGGCTTTGTTGTTTGTGGGTGTGGCTTGATTGTTTGTGGGTGTGGCTTGATTGTTTGTGGGTGTAGCTTGATTGTTTGTGGGCGTGTCTTGATTGTTTGTGGGTGTGGCTTGATTGTTTGTGGGTGTGACTTGTTTGTGGGAGTGGCTTTGTTGTTTGTGAGTGTGGCTTGATTGTTTGTGGGTGTGGCTTGATTGTTTGTGGGTGTGACTTGTTTGTGGGAGTGGCTTTGTTGTTTGTGGGTGTGGCTTGTTTGTTTGTGGGTGTAGCTTGATTGTTTGTGGGCGTGTCTTGATTGTTTGTGGGTGTGGCTTGATTGTTTGTGGGTGTGGCTTGATTGTTTGTGGGCGTGACTTGTTTGTTTGTGGGAGTGGCTTTGTTGTTTGTGGGTGTGGCTTGATTGTTTGTGGGTGTGGCTTGATTGTTTGTGGGTGTAGCTTGATTGTTTGTGGGCGTGTCTTGATTGTTTGTGGGTGTGGCTTGATTGTTTGTGGGTGTGACTTGTTTGTGGGAGTGGCTTTGTTGTTTGTGAGTGTGGCTTGATTGTTTGTGGGTGTGGCTTGATTGTTTGTGGGTGTGACTTGTTTGTGGGAGTGGCTTTGTTGTTTGTGGGTGTGGCTTGTTTGTTTGTGGGTGTAGCTTGATTGTTTGTGGGTGTGGCTTGATTGTTTGTGGGTGTGACTTGTTTGTGGGAGTGGCTTTGTTGTTTGTGAGTGTGGCTTGATTGTTTGTGGGTGTGGCTTGATTGTTTGTGGGTGTGACTTGTTTGTGGGCGTGTCTTGATTGTTTGTGGGCGTGTCTTGATTGTTTGTGGGTGTGGCTTGATTGTTTGTGGGTGTGGCTTGATTGTTTGTGGGTGTGACTTGTTTGTGGCAGTGGCTTGTTTGTTTGTGGGTGTGGCTTGATTGTTTGTGGGTGTGGCTTGATTGTTTGTGGGTGTGGCTTGTTTGTTTGTGGGTGTGGTTTGTTTGTTTGTGGGCGTGTCTTGATTGTGGGTGTGGCTTGTTTGTGGGTGTGGCTTGATTGTTTGTGGGGGTGGCTTGTTTGTGGGTGTGGCTTGTTTGTGGATTGTTTGTTTGTGGGCAAACAATAGAGCCACACCCACAAACAATTAAGCCACACCCACAAACAACAAAGCCACTCCCACAAACAAACAAGTCACGCCCACAAACAATCAAGCTACACCCACAAACAATCAAGCTTCACCCACAAACAACAAAGCCACTCCCACAAACAAGTCACACCCACAAACAATCAAGCCACACCCACAAACAATCAAGCCACACCCACAAACAATCAAGACACGCCCACAAACAATCAAGCTACACCCACAAACAGACAAGCCACACCCACAAACAAGCCACTCCCACAAACAAACATGCTACGCCCACAAACAAACAAGCCACAACCACAATCAAGACACGCCCACAAACAAACAAGCCACACCCACAAACAATACAGCCACTCCCACAAACAAACAAGACACGCCCACAAACAATCAAGCTACACCCACAAACAATCAAGCCACACCCACAAACAACAAAGCCACTCCCACAAACAAGTCACACCCACAAACAATCAAGCCACACCCACAAACAATCAAGCCACACCCACAAACAACAAAGCCACTCCCACAAACAAGTCACACCCACAAACAATCAAGCCACACCCACAAACAATCAAGCCACACCCACAAACAAGCCACTCCCACAAACAAACAAGACACGCCCACAAACAATCAAGCTACACCCACAAACAATCAAGCCACACCCACAAACAACAAAGCCACTCCCACAAACAAGTCACACCCACAAACAATCAAGCCACACCCACAAACAATCAAGCCAACCCACAAACAAGCCACTCCCACAAACAAACATGCTACGCCCACAAACAAACAAGCCACACCCACAAACAACAAAGCCACTCCCACAAACAAACAAGTCACGCCCACAAACAATCAAGCCACACCCACAAACAACAAAGCCACTCCCACAAACAAGTCACGCCCACAAACAAACAAGCCACACCCACAAACAATCAAGCCACACCCACAAACAATCAAGACACGCCCACAAACAATCAAGCTACACCCACAAACAATCAAGCCACACCCACAAACAACAAAGCCACTCCCACAAACAAACAAGTCACGCCCACAAACAATCAAGCCACACCCACAAACAATCAAGCCACACCCACAAACAATCAAGCCACACCCACAAACAAGCCACTCCCACAAACAAACATGCTACGCCCACAAACAAACAAGCCACACCCACAAACAATCAAGCTACACCCACAAACAATCAAGCCACACCCACAAACAACAAAGCCACTCCCACAAACAAGTCACACCCACAAACAATCAAGCCACACCCACAAACAATCAAGCCAACCCACAAACAAGCCACTCCCACAAACAAACATGCTACGCCCACAAACAAACAAGCCACACCCACAAACAACAAAGCCACTCCCACAAACAAACAAGTCACGCCCACAAACAATCAAGCCACACCCACAAACAACAAAGCCACTCCCACAAACAAGTCACACCCACAAACAAGTCACACCCACAAACAATAAAGCCACTCCCACAAACAAACATGCTACGCCCACAATCAAGACACGCCCACAAACAAACAAACCACACACACAAACAACAAAGCCACTCCCACAAACAAGTCACACCCACAAACAATCAAGCCACACCCACAAACAATCAAGCCACACCCACAAACAAGCCACTCCCACAAACAAACATGCTACGCCCACAAACAAACAAGCCACACCCACAAACAAGCCACTCCCACAAACAAACATGCTACGCCCACAAACAAACAAGCCACACCCACAAACAATTAAGCCACACCCACAAACAACAAAGCCACTCCCACAAACAAACAAGTCACGCCCACAAACAATCAAGCCACACCCACAAACAATCAAGCCACACCCACAAACAATCAAGCCACACCCACAAACAAGCCACTCCCACAAACAAACATGCTACGCCCACAAACAAACAAGCCACACCCACAAACAATCAAGCTACACCCACAAACAATCAAGCCACACCCACAAACAACAAAGCCACTCCCACAAACAAGTCACACCCACAAACAATCAAGCCACACCCACAAACAATCAAGCCAACCCACAAACAAGCCACTCCCACAAACAAACATGCTACGCCCACAAACAAACAAGCCACACCCACAAACAACAAAGCCACTCCCACAAACAAACAAGTCACGCCCACAAACAATCAAGCCACACCCACAAACAACAAAGCCACTCCCACAAACAAGTCACACCCACAAACAAGTCACACCCACAAACAATCAAGCCACTCCCACAAACAAACATGCTACGCCCACAATCAAGACACGCCCACAAACAAACAAACCACACACACAAACAACAAAGCCACTCCCACAAACAAGTCACACCCACAAACAATCAAGCCACACCCACAAACAAGCCACTCCCACAAACAAACATGCTACGCCCACAAACAAACAAGCCACACCCACAAACAAGCCACTCCCACAAACAAACATGCTACGCCCACAAACAAACAAGCCACACCCACAAACAACAAAGCCACTCCCACAAACAAGTCACACCCACAAACAATCAAGCCACACCCACAAACAATCAAGCCACACCCACAAACAAGCCACTCCCACAAACAAACATGCTACGCCCACAAACAAACAAGCCACACCCACAAACAATTAAGCCACACCCACAAACAACAAAGCCACTCCCACAAACAAACAAGTCACGCCCACAAACAAGCCACTCCCACAAACAAACATGCTACGCCCACAAACAAACAAGCCACACCCACAAACAATCAAGCCACACCCACAAACAATCAAGACACGCCCACAAACAATCAAGCTACACCCACAAACAATCAAGCCACACCCACAAACAACAAAGCCACTCCCACAAACAAACAAGTCACGCCCACAAACAATCAAGCCACACCCACAAACAATCAAGCCACACCCACAAACAAGCCACTCCCACAAACAAACATGCTACGCCCACAAACAAACAAGCCACACCCACAAACAATCAAGCTACACCCACAAACAATCAAGCCACACCCACAAACAACAAAGCCACTCCCACAAACAAACAAGTCACACCCACAAACAATCAAGCCACACCCACAAACAATCAAGCCACACCCACAAACAAGCCACTCCCACAAACAAACAAGACACGCCCACAAACAATCAAGCTACACCCACAAACAATCAAGCCACACCCACAAACAACAAAGCCACTCCCACAAACAAGTCACACCCACAAACAATCAAGCCACACCCACAAACAATCAAGCCACACCCACAAACAAGCCACTCCCACAAACAAACATGCTACGCCCACAATCAAGACACGCCCACAAACAAACAAACCACACCCACAAACAACAAAGCCACTCCCACAAACAAGTCACACCCACAAACAATCAAGCCACACCCACAAACAATCAAGCCACACCCACAAACAAGCCACTCCCACAAACAAACATGCTACGCCCACAAACAAACAAGCCACACCCACAAACAAGCCACTCCCACAAACAAACATGCTACGCCCACAAACAAACAAGCCACACCCACAAACAACAAAGCCACTCCCACAAACAAGTCACACCCACAAACAATCAAGCCACACCCACAAACAATCAAGCCACACCCACAAACAAGCCACTCCCACAAACAAACATGCTACGCCCACAAACAAACAAGCCACACCCACAAACAATTAAGCCACACCCACAAACAACAAAGCCACTCCCACAAACAAACAAGTCACACCCACAAACAAGCCACTCCCACAAACAAACAAGTCACACCCACAAACAAGCCACTCCCACAAACAAACATGCTACGCCCACAAACAAACAAGCCACACCCACAAACAATCAAGCCACACCCACAAACAATCAAGACACGCCCACAAACAATCAAGCTACACCCACAAACAATCAAGCCACACCCACAAACAACAAAGCCACTCCCACAAACAAACAAGTCACGCCCACAAACAATCAAGCCACACCCACAAACAATCAAGCCACACCCACAAACAATCAAGCCACACCCACAAACAAGCCACTCCCACAAACAAACATGCTACGCCCACAAACAAACAAGCCACACCCACAAACAATCAAGCTACACCCACAAACAATCAAGCCACACCCACAAACAACAAAGCCACTCCCACAAACAAACAAGTCACACCCACAAACAATCAAGCCACACCCACAAACAATCAAGCCACACCCACAAACAAGCCACTCCCACAAACAAACAAGACACGCCCACAAACAATCAAGCTACACCCACAAACAATCAAGCCACACCCACAAACAACAAAGCCACTCCCACAAACAAGTCACACCCACAAACAATCAAGCCACACCCACAAACAATCAAGCCACACCCACAAACAAGCCACTCCCACAAACAAACATGCTACGCCCACAATCAAGACACGCCCACAAACAAACAAACCACACCCACAAACAACAAAGCCACTCCCACAAACAAGTCACACCCACAAACAATCAAGCCACACCCACAAACAATCAAGCCACACCCACAAACAAGCCACTCCCACAAACAAACATGCTACGCCCACAAACAAACAAGCCACACCCACAAACAAGCCACTCCCACAAACAAACATGCTACGCCCACAAGCAAACAAGCCACACCCACAAACAACAAAGCCACTCCCACAAACAAGTCACACCCACAAACAATCAAGCCACACCCACAAACAATCAAGCCACACCCACAAACAAGCCACTCCCACAAACAAACATGCTACGCCCACAAACAAACAAGCCACACCCACAAACAATTAAGCCACACCCACAAACAACAAAGCCACTCCCACAAACAAACAAGTCACACCCACAAACAAGCCACTCCCACAAACAAACAAGTCACACCCACAAACAAGCCACTCCCACAAACAAACATGCTACGCCCACAAACAAACAAGCCACACCCACAAACAATCAAGCCACACCCACAAACAATCAAGACACGCCCACAAACAATCAAGCTACACCCACAAACAATCAAGCCACACCCACAAACAACAAAGCCACTCCCACAAACAAACAAGTCACGCCCACAAACAATCAAGCCACACCCACAAACAATCAAGCCACACCCACAAACAATCAAGCCACACCCACAAACAAGCCACTCCCACAAACAAACATGCTACGCCCACAAACAAACAAGCCACACCCACAAACAATCAAGCTACACCCACAAACAATCAAGCCACACCCACAAACAACAAAGCCACTCCCACAAACAAACAAGTCACACCCACAAACAATCAAGCCACACCCACAAACAATCAAGCCACACCCACAAACAAGCCACTCCCACAAACAAACAAGACACGCCCACAAACAATCAAGCTACACCCACAAACAATCAAGCCACACCCACAAACAACAAAGCCACTCCCACAAACAAGTCACACCCACAAACAATCAAGCCACACCCACAAACAATCAAGCCACACCCACAAACAAGCCACTCCCACAAACAAACATGCTACGCCCACAATCAAGACACGCCCACAAACAAACAAACCACACCCACAAACAACAAAGCCACTCCCACAAACAAGTCACACCCACAAACAATCAAGCCACACCCACAAACAATCAAGCCACACCCACAAACAAGCCACTCCCACAAACAAACATGCTACACCCACAAACAAACAAGCCACACCCACAAACAAGCCACTCCCACAAACAAACATGCTACGCCCACAAACAAACAAGCCACACCCACAAACAACAAAGCCACTCCCACAAACAAGTCACACCCACAAACAATCAAGCCACACCCACAAACAATCAAGCCACACCCACAAACAAGCCACTCCCACAAACAAACATGCTACGCCCACAAACAAACAAGCCACACCCACAAACAATTAAGCCACACCCACAAACAACAAAGCCACTCCCACAAACAAACAAGTCACACCCACAAACAAGCCACTCCCACAAACAAACAAGTCACACCCACAAACAAGCCACTCCCACAAACAAACATGCTACGCCCACAAACAAACAAGCCACACCCACAAACAATCAAGCCACACCCACAAACAATCAAGACACGCCCACAAACAATCAAGCTACACCCACAAACAATCAAGCCACACCCACAAACAACAAAGCCACTCCCACAAACAAACAAGTCACGCCCACAAACAATCAAGCCACACCCACAAACAATCAAGCCACACCCACAAACAATCAAGCCACACCCACAAACAAGCCACTCCCACAAACAAACATGCTACGCCCACAAACAAACAAGCCACACCCACAAACAATCAAGCTACACCCACAAACAATCAAGCCACACCCACAAACAACAAAGCCACTCCCACAAACAAGTCACACCCACAAACAATCAAGCCACACCCACAAACAATCAAGCCACACCCACAAACAAGCCACTCCCACAAACAAACATGCTACGCCCACAATCAAGACACGCCCACAAACAAACAAACCACACCCACAAACAACAAAGCCACTCCCACAAACAAGTCACACCCACAAACAATCAAGCCACACCCACAAACAATCAAGCCACACCCACAAACAAGCCACTCCCACAAACAAACATGCTACGCCCACAAACAAACAAGCCACACCCACAAACAAGCCACTCCCACAAACAAACATGCTACGCCCACAAACAAACAAGCCACACCCACAAACAACAAAGCCACTCCCACAAACAAGTCACACCCACAAACAATCAAGCCACACCCACAAACAATCAAGCCACACCCACAAACAAGCCACTCCCACAAACAAACATGCTACGCCCACAAACAAACAAGCCACACCCACAAACAATTAAGCCACACCCACAAACAACAAAGCCACTCCCACAAACAAACAAGTCACACCCACAAACAAGCCACTCCCACAAACAAACAAGTCACACCCACAAACAAGCCACTCCCACAAACAAACATGCTACGCCCACAAACAAACAAGCCACACCCACAAACAATCAAGCCACACCCACAAACAATCAAGACACGCCCACAAACAATCAAGCTACACCCACAAACAATCAAGCCACACCCACAAACAACAAAGCCACTCCCACAAACAAACAAGTCACGCCCACAAACAATCAAGCCACACCCACAAACAATCAAGCCACACCCACAAACAATCAAGCCACACCCACAAACAAGCCACTCCCACAAACAAACATGCTACGCCCACAAACAAACAAGCCACACCCACAAACAATCAAGCTACACCCACAAACAATCAAGCCACACCCACAAACAACAAAGCCACTCCCACAAACAAACAAGTCACACCCACAAACAATCAAGCCACACCCACAAACAATCAAGCCACACCCACAAACAAGCCACTCCCACAAACAAACAAGACACGCCCACAAACAATCAAGCTACACCCACAAACAATCAAGCCACACCCACAAACAACAAAGCCACTCCCACAAACAAGTCACACCCACAAACAATCAAGCCACACCCACAAACAATCAAGCCACACCCACAAACAAGCCACTCCCACAAACAAACATGCTACGCCCACAATCAAGACACGCCCACAAACAAACAAACCACACCCACAAACAACAAAGCCACTCCCACAAACAAGTCACACCCACAAACAATCAAGCCACACCCACAAACAATCAAGCCACACCCACAAACAAGCCACTCCCACAAACAAACATGCTACGCCCACAAACAAACAAGCCACACCCACAAACAAGCCACTCCCACAAACAAACATGCTACGCCCACAAACAAACAAGCCACACCCACAAACAACAAAGCCACTCCCACAAACAAGTCACACCCACAAACAATCAAGCCACACCCACAAACAATCAAGCCACACCCACAAACAAGCCACTCCCACAAACAAACATGCTACGCCCACAAACAAACAAGCCACACCCACAAACAATTAAGCCACACCCACAAACAACAAAGCCACTCCCACAAACAAACAAGTCACACCCACAAACAAGCCACTCCCACAAACAAACAAGTCACACCCACAAACAAGCCACTCCCACAAACAAACATGCTACGCCCACAAACAAACAAGCCACACCCACAAACAATCAAGCCACACCCACAAACAATCAAGACACGCCCACAAACAATCAAGCTACACCCACAAACAATCAAGCCACACCCACAAACAACAAAGCCACTCCCACAAACAAACAAGTCACGCCCACAAACAATCAAGCCACACCCACAAACAATCAAGCCACACCCACAAACAATCAAGCCACACCCACAAACAAGCCACTCCCACAAACAAACATGCTACGCCCACAAACAAACAAGCCACACCCACAAACAATCAAGCTACACCCACAAACAATCAAGCCACACCCACAAACAACAAAGCCACTCCCACAAACAAACAAGTCACACCCACAAACAATCAAGCCACACCCACAAACAATCAAGCCACACCCACAAACAAGCCACTCCCACAAACAAACAAGACACGCCCACAAACAATCAAGCTACACCCACAAACAATCAAGCCACACCCACAAACAACAAAGCCACTCCCACAAACAAGTCACACCCACAAACAATCAAGCCACACCCACAAACAATCAAGCCACACCCACAAACAAGCCACTCCCACAAACAAACATGCTACGCCCACAATCAAGACACGCCCACAAACAAACAAACCACACCCACAAACAACAAAGCCACTCCCACAAACAAGTCACACCCACAAACAATCAAGCCACACCCACAAACAATCAAGCCACACCCACAAACAAGCCACTCCCACAAACAAACATGCTACGCCCACAAACAAACAAGCCACACCCACAAACAAGCCACTCCCACAAACAAACATGCTACGCCCACAAACAAACAAGCCACACCCACAAACAACAAAGCCACTCCCACAAACAAGTCACACCCACAAACAATCAAGCCACACCCACAAACAATCAAGCCACACCCACAAACAAGCCACTCCCACAAACAAACATGCTACGCCCACAAACAAACAAGCCACACCCTCAAACAATTAAGCCACACCCACAAACAACAAAGCCACTCCCACAAACAAACAAGTCACACCCACAAACAAGCCACTCCCACAAACAAACAAGTCACACCCACAAACAAGCCACTCCCACAAACAAACATGCTACGCCCACAAACAAACAAGCCACACCCACAAACAATCAAGCCACACCCACAAACAATCAAGACACGCCCACAAACAATCAAGCTACACCCACAAACAATCAAGCCACACCCACAAACAACAAAGCCACTCCCACAAACAAACAAGTCACGCCCACAAACAATCAAGCCACACCCACAAACAATCAAGCCACACCCACAAACAATCAAGCCACACCCACAAACAAGCCACTCCCACAAACAAACATGCTACGCCCACAAACAAACAAGCCACACCCACAAACAATCAAGCTACACCCACAAACAATCAAGCCACACCCACAAACAACAAAGCCACTCCCACAAACAAACAAGTCACACCCACAAACAATCAAGCCACACCCACAAACAATCAAGCCACACCCACAAACAAGCCACTCCCACAAACAAACAAGACACGCCCACAAACAATCAAGCTACACCCACAAACAATCAAGCCACACCCACAAACAACAAAGCCACTCCCACAAACAAGTCACACCCACAAACAATCAAGCCACACCCACAAACAATCAAGCCACACCCACAAACAAGCCACTCCCACAAACAAACATGCTACGCCCACAATCAAGACACGCCCACAAACAAACAAACCACACCCACAAACAACAAAGCCACTCCCACAAACAAGTCACACCCACAAACAATCAAGCCACACCCACAAACAATCAAGCCACACCCACAAACAAGCCACTCCCACAAACAAACATGCTACGCCCACAAACAAACAAGCCACACCCACAAACAAGCCACTCCCACAAACAAACATGCTACGCCCACAAACAAACAAGCCACACCCACAAACAACAAAGCCACTCCCACAAACAAGTCACACCCACAAACAATCAAGCCACACCCACAAACAATCAAGCCACACCCACAAACAAGCCACTCCCACAAACAAACATGCTACGCCCACAAACAAACAAGCCACACCCACAAACAATTAAGCCACACCCACAAACAACAAAGCCACTCCCACAAACAAACAAGTCACACCCACAAACAAGCCACTCCCACAAACAAACAAGTCACACCCACAAACAAGCCACTCCCACAAACAAACATGCTACGCCCACAAACAAACAAGCCACACCCACAAACAATCAAGCCACACCCACAAACAATCAAGACACGCCCACAAACAATCAAGCTACACCCACAAACAATCAAGCCACACCCACAAACAACAAAGCCACTCCCACAAACAAACAAGTCACGCCCACAAACAATCAAGCCACACCCACAAACAATCAAGCCACACCCACAAACAATCAAGCCACACCCACAAACAAGCCACTCCCACAAACAAACATGCTACGCCCACAAACAAACAAGCCACACCCACAAACAATCAAGCTACACCCACAAACAATCAAGCCACACCCACAAACAACAAAGCCACTCCCACAAACAAACAAGTCACACCCACAAACAATCAAGCCACACCCACAAACAATCAAGCCACACCCACAAACAAGCCACTCCCACAAACAAACAAGACACGCCCACAAACAATCAAGCTACACCCACAAACAATCAAGCCACACCCACAAACAACAAAGCCACTCCCACAAACAAGTCACACCCACAAACAATCAAGCCACACCCACAAACAATCAAGCCACACCCACAAACAAGCCACTCCCACAAACAAACATGCTACGCCCACAATCAAGACACGCCCACAAACAAACAAACCACACCCACAAACAACAAAGCCACTCCCACAAACAAGTCACACCCACAAACAATCAAGCCACACCCACAAACAATCAAGCCACACCCACAAACAAGCCACTCCCACAAACAAACATGCTACGCCCACAAACAAACAAGCCACACCCACAAACAAGCCACTCCCACAAACAAACATGCTACGCCCACAAACAAACAAGCCACACCCACAAACAACAAAGCCACTCCCACAAACAAGTCACACCCACAAACAATCAAGCCACACCCACAAACAATCAAGCCACACCCACAAACAAGCCACTCCCACAAACAAACATGCTACGCCCACAAACAAACAAGCCACACCCACAAACAATTAAGCCACACCCACAAACAACAAAGCCACTCCCACAAACAAACAAGTCACACCCACAAACAAGCCACTCCCACAAACAAACAAGTCACACCCACAAACAAGCCACTCCCACAAACAAACATGCTACGCCCACAAACAAACAAGCCACACCCACAAACAATCAAGCCACACCCACAAACAATCAAGACACGCCCACAAACAATCAAGCTACACCCACAAACAATCAAGCCACACCCACAAACAACAAAGCCACTCCCACAAACAAACAAGTCACGCCCACAAACAATCAAGCCACACCCACAAACAATCAAGCCACACCCACAAACAATCAAGCCACACCCACAAACAAGCCACTCCCACAAACAAACATGCTACGCCCACAAACAAACAAGCCACACCCACAAACAATCAAGCTACACCCACAAACAATCAAGCCACACCCACAAACAACAAAGCCACTCCCACAAACAAACAAGTCACACCCACAAACAATCAAGCCACACCCACAAACAATCAAGCCACACCCACAAACAAGCCACTCCCACAAACAAACAAGACACGCCCACAAACAATCAAGCTACACCCACAAACAATCAAGCCACACCCACAAACAACAAAGCCACTCCCACAAACAAGTCACACCCACAAACAATCAAGCCACACCCACAAACAATCAAGCCACACCCACAAACAAGCCACTCCCACAAACAAACATGCTACGCCCACAATCAAGACACGCCCACAAACAAACAAACCACACCCACAAACAACAAAGCCACTCCCACAAACAAGTCACACCCACAAACAATCAAGCCACACCCACAAACAATCAAGCCACACCCACAAACAAGCCACTCCCACAAACAAACATGCTACGCCCACAAACAAACAAGCCACACCCACAAACAATTAAGCCACACCCACAAACAACAAAGCCACTCCCACAAACAAACAAGTCACACCCACAAACAAGCCACTCCCACAAACAAACAAGTCACACCCACAAACAAGCCACTCCCACAAACAAACATGCTACGCCCACAAACAAACAAGCCACACCCACAAACAATCAAGCCACACCCACAAACAATCAAGACACGCCCACAAACAATCAAGCTACACCCACAAACAATCAAGCCACACCCACAAACAACAAAGCCACTCCCACAAACAAACAAGTCACGCCCACAAACAATCAAGCCACACCCACAAACAATCAAGCCACACCCACAAACAATCAAGCCACACCCACAAACAAGCCACTCCCACAAACAAACATGCTACGCCCACAAACAAACAAGCCACACCCACAAACAATCAAGCTACACCCACAAACAATCAAGCCACACCCACAAACAACAAAGCCACTCCCACAAACAAACAAGTCACACCCACAAACAATCAAGCCACACCCACAAACAATCAAGCCACACCCACAAACAAGCCACTCCCACAAACAAACAAGACACGCCCACAAACAATCAAGCTACACCCACAAACAATCAAGCCACACCCACAAACAACAAAGCCACTCCCACAAACAAGTCACACCCACAAACAATCAAGCCACACCCACAAACAATCAAGCCACACCCACAAACAAGCCACTCCCACAAACAAACATGCTACGCCCACAATCAAGACACGCCCACAAACAAACAAACCACACCCACAAACAACAAAGCCACTCCCACAAACAAGTCACACCCACAAACAATCAAGCCACACCCACAAACAATCAAGCCACACCCACAAACAAGCCACTCCCACAAACAAACATGCTACGCCCACAAACAAACAAGCCACACCCACAAACAAGCCACTCCCACAAACAAACATGCTACGCCCACAAACAAACAAGCCACACCCACAAACAACAAAGCCACTCCCACAAACAAGTCACACCCACAAACAATCAAGCCACACCCACAAACAATCAAGCCACACCCACAAACAAGCCACTCCCACAAACAAACATGCTACGCCCACAAACAAACAAGCCACACCCACAAACAATTAAGCCACACCCACAAACAACAAAGCCACTCCCACAAACAAACAAGTCACACCCACAAACAAGCCACTCCCACAAACAAACAAGTCACACCCACAAACAAGCCACTCCCACAAACAAACATGCTACGCCCACAAACAAACAAGCCACACCCACAAACAATCAAGCCACACCCACAAACAATCAAGACACGCCCACAAACAATCAAGCTACACCCACAAACAATCAAGCCACACCCACAAACAACAAAGCCACTCCCACAAACAAACAAGTCACGCCCACAAACAATCAAGCCACACCCACAAACAATCAAGCCACACCCACAAACAATCAAGCCACACCCACAAACAAGCCACTCCCACAAACAAACATGCTACGCCCACAAACAAACAAGCCACACCCACAAACAATCAAGCTACACCCACAAACAATCAAGCCACACCCACAAACAACAAAGCCACTCCCACAAACAAACAAGTCACACCCACAAACAATCAAGCCACACCCACAAACAATCAAGCCACACCCACAAACAAGCCACTCCCACAAACAAACAAGACACGCCCACAAACAATCAAGCTACACCCACAAACAATCAAGCCACACCCACAAACAACAAAGCCACTCCCACAAACAAGTCACACCCACAAACAATCAAGCCACACCCACAAACAATCAAGCCACACCCACAAACAAGCCACTCCCACAAACAAACATGCTACGCCCACAATCAAGACACGC
This sequence comes from Protomyctophum bolini, assembly GCF_963924005.1. Classification (NCBI taxonomy): domain Eukaryota; kingdom Metazoa; phylum Chordata; class Actinopteri; order Myctophiformes; family Myctophidae; genus Protomyctophum; species Protomyctophum bolini. Next base: position 41,914,355 of record NC_137875.1, read on the forward strand.
CCACAAACAAACAAACCACACCCACAAACAACAAAGCCACTCCCACAAACAAGTCACACCCACAAACAATCAAGCCACACCCACAAACAATCAAGCCACACCCACAAACAAGCCACTCCCACAAACAAACATGCTACGCCCACAAACAAACAAGCCACACCCACAAACAACAAAGCCACTCCCACAAACAAGTCACACCCACAAACAATCAAGCCACACCCACAAACAATCAAGCCACACCCACAAACAAGCCACTCCCACAAACAAACATGCTACGCCCACAAACAAACAAGCCACACCCACAAACAATTAAGCCACACCCACAAACAACAAAGCCACTCCCACAAACAAACAAGTCACACCCACAAACAAGCCACTCCCACAAACAAACAAGTCACACCCACAAACAAGCCACTCCCACAAACAAACATGCTACGCCCACAAACAAACAAGCCACACCCACAAACAATCAAGCCACACCCACAAACAATCAAGACACGCCCACAAACAATCAAGCTACACCCACAAACAATCAAGCCACACCCACAAACAACAAAGCCACTCCCACAAACAAACAAGTCACGCCCACAAACAATCAAGCCACACCCACAAACAATCAAGCCACACCCACAAACAATCAAGCCACACCCACAAACAAGCCACTCCCACAAACAAACATGCTACGCCCACAAACAAACAAGCCACACCCACAAACAATCAAGCTACACCCACAAACAATCAAGCCACACCCACAAACAACAAAGCCACTCCCACAAACAAACAAGTCACACCCACAAACAATCAAGCCACACCCACAAACAATCAAGCCACACCCACAAACAAGCCACTCCCACAAACAAACAAGACACGCCCACAAACAATCAAGCTACACCCACAAACAATCAAGCCACACCCACAAACAACAAAGCCACTCCCACAAACAAGTCACACCCACAAACAATCAAGCCACACCCACAAACAATCAAGCCACACCCACAAACAAGCCACTCCCACAAACAAACATGCTACGCCCACAATCAAGACACGCCCACAAACAAACAAACCACACCCACAAACAACAAAGCCACTCCCACAAACAAGTCACACCCACAAACAATCAAGCCACACCCACAAACAATCAAGCCACACCCACAAACAAGCCACTCCCACAAACAAACATGCTACACCCACAAACAAACAAGCCACACCCACAAACAAGCCACTCCCACAAACAAACATGCTACGCCCACAAACAAACAAGCCACACCCACAAACAACAAAGCCACTCCCACAAACAAGTCACACCCACAAACAATCAAGCCACACCCACAAACAATCAAGCCACACCCACAAACAAGCCACTCCCACAAACAAACATGCTACGCCCACAAACAAACAAGCCACACCCACAAACAATTAAGCCACACCCACAAACAACAAAGCCACTCCCACAAACAAACAAGTCACACCCACAAACAAGCCACTCCCACAAACAAACAAGTCACACCCACAAACAAGCCACTCCCACAAACAAACATGCTACGCCCACAAACAAACAAGCCACACCCACAAACAATCAAGCCACACCCACAAACAATCAAGACACGCCCACAAACAATCAAGCTACACCCACAAACAATCAAGCCACACCCACAAACAACAAAGCCACTCCCACAAACAAACAAGTCACGCCCACAAACAATCAAGCCACACCCACAAACAATCAAGCCACACCCACAAACAATCAAGCCACACCCACAAACAAGCCACTCCCACAAACAAACATGCTACGCCCACAAACAAACAAGCCACACCCACAAACAATCAAGCTACACCCACAAACAATCAAGCCACACCCACAAACAACAAAGCCACTCCCACAAACAAACAAGTCACACCCACAAACAATCAAGCCACACCCACAAACAATCAAGCCACACCCACAAACAAGCCACTCCCACAAACAAACAAGACACGCCCACAAACAATCAAGCTACACCCACAAACAATCAAGCCACACCCACAAACAACAAAGCCACTCCCACAAACAAGTCACACCCACAAACAATCAAGCCACACCCACAAACAATCAAGCCACACCCACAAACAAGCCACTCCCACAAACAAACATGCTACGCCCACAATCAAGACACGCCCACAAACAAACAAACCACACCCACAAACAACAAAGCCACTCCCACAAACAAGTCACACCCACAAACAATCAAGCCACACCCACAAACAATCAAGCCACACCCACAAACAAGCCACTCCCACAAACAAACATGCTACGCCCACAAACAAACAAGCCACACCCACAAACAAGCCACTCCCACAAACAAACATGCTACGCCCACAAACAAACAAGCCACACCCACAAACAACAAAGCCACTCCCACAAACAAGTCACACCCACAAACAATCAAGCCACACCCACAAACAATCAAGCCACACCCACAAACAAGCCACTCCCACAAACAAACATGCTACGCCCACAAACAAACAAGCCACACCCACAAACAATTAAGCCACACCCACAAACAACAAAGCCACTCCCACAAACAAACAAGTCACACCCACAAACAAGCCACTCCCACAAACAAACAAGTCACACCCACAAACAAGCCACTCCCACAAACAAACATGCTACGCCCACAAACAAACAAGCCACACCCACAAACAATCAAGCCACACCCACAAACAATCAAGACACGCCCACAAACAATCAAGCTACACCCACAAACAATCAAGCCACACCCACAAACAACAAAGCCACTCCCACAAACAAACAAGTCACGCCCACAAACAATCAAGCCACACCCACAAACAATCAAGCCACACCCACAAACAATCAAGCCACACCCACAAACAAGCCACTCCCACAAACAAACATGCTACGCCCACAAACAAACAAGCCACACCCACAAACAATCAAGCTACACCCACAAACAATCAAGCCACACCCACAAACAACAAAGCCACTCCCACAAACAAACAAGTCACACCCACAAACAATCAAGCCACACCCACAAACAATCAAGCCACACCCACAAACAAGCCACTCCCACAAACAAACAAGACACGCCCACAAACAATCAAGCTACACCCACAAACAATCAAGCCACACCCACAAACAACAAAGCCACTCCCACAAACAAGTCACACCCACAAACAATCAAGCCACACCCACAAACAATCAAGCCACACCCACAAACAAGCCACTCCCACAAACAAACATGCTACGCCCACAATCAAGACACGCCACACCCACAAACAATTAAGCCACACCCACAAACAACAAAGCCACTCCCACAAACAAACAAGTCACACCCACAAACAAGCCACTCCCACAAACAAACAAGTCACACCCACAAACAAGCCACTCCCACAAACAAACATGCTACGCCCACAAACAAACAAGCCACACCCACAAACAATCAAGCCACACCCACAAACAATCAAGACACGCCCACAAACAATCAAGCTACACCCACAAACAATCAAGCCACACCCACAAACAACAAAGCCACTCCCACAAACAAACAAGTCACGCCCACAAACAATCAAGCCACACCCACAAACAATCAAGCCACACCCACAAACAATCAAGCCACACCCACAAACAAGCCACTCCCACAAACAAACATGCTACGCCCACAAACAAACAAGCCACACCCACAAACAATCAAGCTACACCCACAAACAATCAAGCCACACCCACAAACAACAAAGCCACTCCCACAAACAAACAAGTCACACCCACAAACAATCAAGCCACACCCACAAACAATCAAGCCACACCCACAAACAAGCCACTCCCACAAACAAACAAGACACGCCCACAAACAATCAAGCTACACCCACAAACAATCAAGCCACACCCACAAACAACAAAGCCACTCCCACAAACAAGTCACACCCACAAACAATCAAGCCACACCCACAAACAATCAAGCCACACCCACAAACAAGCCACTCCCACAAACAAACATGCTACGCCCACAATCAAGACACGCCCACAAAGAAACAAACCACACCCACAAACAACAAAGCCACTCCCACAAACAAGTCACACCCACAAACAATCAAGCCACACCCACAAACAATCAAGCCACACCCACAAACAAGCCACTCCCACAAACAAACATGCTACGCCCACAAACAAACAAGCCACACCCACAAACAAGCCACTCCCACAAACAAACATGCTACGCCCACAAACAAACAAGCCACACCCACAAACAACAAAGCCACTCCCACAAACAAGTCACACCCACAAACAATCAAGCCACACCCACAAACAATCAAGCCACACCCACAAACAAGCCACTCCCACAAACAAACATGCTACGCCCACAAACAAACAAGCCACACCCACAAACAATTAAGCCACACCCACAAACAACAAAGCCACTCCCACAAACAAACAAGTCACACCCACAAACAAGCCACTCCCACAAACAAACAAGTCACACCCACAAACAAGCCACTCCCACAAACAAACATGCTACGCCCACAAACAAACAAGCCACACCCACAAACAATCAAGCCACACCCACAAACAATCAAGACACGCCCACAAACAATCAAGCTACACCCACAAACAATCAAGCCACACCCACAAACAACAAAGCCACTCCCACAAACAAACAAGTCACGCCCACAAACAATCAAGCCACACCCACAAACAATCAAGCCACACCCACAAACAATCAAGCCACACCCACAAACAAGCCACTCCCACAAACAAACATGCTACGCCCACAAACAAACAAGCCACACCCACAAACAATCAAGCTACACCCACAAACAATCAAGCCACACCCACAAACAACAAAGCCACTCCCACAAACAAACAAGTCACACCCACAAACAATCAAGCCACACCCACAAACAATCAAGCCACACCCACAAACAAGCCACTCCCACAAACAAACAAGACACGCCCACAAACAATCAAGCTACACCCACAAACAATCAAGCCACACCCACAAACAACAAAGCCACTCCCACAAACAAGTCACACCCACAAACAATCAAGCCACACCCACAAACAATCAAGCCACACCCACAAACAAGCCACTCCCACAAACAAACATGCTACGCCCACAATCAAGACACGCCCACAAACAAACAAACCACACCCACAAACAACAAAGCCACTCCCACAAACAAGTCACACCCACAAACAATCAAGCCACACCCACAAACAATCAAGCCACACCCACAAACAAGCCACTCCCACAAACAAACATGCTACACCCACAAACAAACAAGCCACACCCACAAACAAGCCACTCCCACAAACAAACATGCTACGCCCACAAACAAACAAGCCACACCCACAAACAACAAAGCCACTCCCACAAACAAGTCACACCCACAAACAATCAAGCCACACCCACAAACAATCAAGCCACACCCACAAACAAGCCACTCCCACAAACAAACATGCTACGCCCACAAACAAACAAGCCACACCCACAAACAATTAAGCCACACCCACAAACAACAAAGCCACTCCCACAAACAAACAAGTCACACCCACAAACAAGCCACTCCCACAAACAAACAAGTCACACCCACAAACAAGCCACTCCCACAAACAAACATGCTACGCCCACAAACAAACAAGCCACACCCACAAACAATCAAGCCACACCCACAAACAATCAAGACACGCCCACAAACAATCAAGCTACACCCACAAACAATCAAGCCACACCCACAAACAACAAAGCCACTCCCACAAACAAACAAGTCACGCCCACAAACAATCAAGCCACACCCACAAACAATCAAGCCACACCCACAAACAATCAAGCCACACCCACAAACAAGCCACTCCCACAAACAAACATGCTACGCCCACAAACAAACAAGCCACACCCACAAACAATCAAGCTACACCCACAAACAATCAAGCCACACCCACAAACAACAAAGCCACTCCCACAAACAAACAAGTCACACCCACAAACAATCAAGCCACACCCACAAACAATCAAGCCACACCCACAAACAAGCCACTCCCACAAACAAACAAGACACGCCCACAAACAATCAAGCTACACCCACAAACAATCAAGCCACACCCACAAACAACAAAGCCACTCCCACAAACAAGTCACACCCACAAACAATCAAGCCACACCCACAAACAATCAAGCCACACCCACAAACAAGCCACTCCCACAAACAAACATGCTACGCCCACAATCAAGACACGCCCACAAACAAACAAACCACACCCACAAACAACAAAGCCACTCCCACAAACAAGTCACACCCACAAACAATCAAGCCACACCCACAAACAATCAAGCCACACCCACAAACAAGCCACTCCCACAAACAAACATGCTACGCCCACAAACAAACAAGCCACACCCACAAACAAGCCACTCCCACAAACAAACATGCTACGCCCACAAACAAACAAGCCACACCCACAAACAACAAAGCCACTCCCACAAACAAGTCACACCCACAAACAATCAAGCCACACCCACAAACAATCAAGCCACACCCACAAACAAGCCACTCCCACAAACAAACATGCTACGCCCACAAACAAACAAGCCACACCCACAAACAATTAAGCCACACCCACAAACAACAAAGCCACTCCCACAAACAAACAAGTCACACCCACAAACAAGCCACTCCCACAAACAAACAAGTCACACCCACAAACAAACCACTCCCACAAACAAACATGCTACGCCCACAAACAAACAAGCCACACCCACAAACAATCAAGCCACACCCACAAACAATCAAGACACGCCCACAAACAATCAAGCTACACCCACAAACAATCAAGCCACACCCACAAACAACAAAGCCACTCCCACAAACAAACAAGTCACGCCCACAAACAATCAAGCCACACCCACAAACAATCAAGCCACACCCACAAACAATCAAGCCACACCCACAAACAAGCCACTCCCACAAACAAACATGCTACGCCCACAAACAAACAAGCCACACCCACAAACAATCAAGCTACACCCACAAACAATCAAGCCACACCCACAAACAACAAAGCCACTCCCACAAACAAACAAGTCACACCCACAAACAATCAAGCCACACCCACAAACAATCAAGCCACACCCACAAACAAGCCACTCCCACAAACAAACAAGACACGCCCACAAACAATCAAGCTACACCCACAAACAATCAAGCCACACCCACAAACAACAAAGCCACTCCCACAAACAAGTCACACCCACAAACAATCAAGCCACACCCACAAACAATCAAGCCACACCCACAAACAAGCCACTCCCACAAACAAACATGCTACGCCCACAATCAAGACACGCCCACAAACAAACAAACCACACCCACAAACAACAAAGCCACTCCCACAAACAAGTCACACCCACAAACAATCAAGCCACACCCACAAACAATCAAGCCACACCCACAAACAAGCCACTCCCACAAACAAACATGCTACGCCCACAAACAAACAAGCCACACCCACAAACAAGCCACTCCCACAAACAAACATGCTACGCCCACAAACAAACAAGCCACACCCACAAACAACAAAGCCACTCCCACAAACAAGTCACACCCACAAACAATCAAGCCACACCCACAAACAATCAAGCCACACCCACAAACAAGCCACTCCCACAAACAAACATGCTACGCCCACAAACAAACAAGCCACACCCACAAACAATTAAGCCACACCCACAAACAACAAAGCCACTCCCACAAACAAACAAGTCACACCCACAAACAAGCCACTCCCACAAACAAACAAGTCACACCCACAAACAAGCCACTCCCACAAACAAACATGCTACGCCCACAAACAAACAAGCCACACCCACAAACAATCAAGCCACACCCACAAACAATCAAGACACGCCCACAAACAATCAAGCTACACCCACAAACAATCAAGCCACACCCACAAACAACAAAGCCACTCCCACAAACAAACAAGTCACGCCCACAAACAATCAAGCCACACCCACAAACAATCAAGCCACACCCACAAACAATCAAGCCACACCCACAAACAAGCCACTCCCACAAACAAACATGCTACGCCCACAAACAAACAAGCCACACCCACAAACAATCAAGCTACACCCACAAACAATCAAGCCACACCCACAAACAACAAAGCCACTCCCACAAACAAACAAGTCACACCCACAAACAATCAAGCCACACCCACAAACAATCAAGCCACACCCACAAACAAGCCACTCCCACAAACAAACAAGACACGCCCACAAACAATCAAGCTACACCCACAAACAATCAAGCCACACCCACAAACAACAAAGCCACTCCCACAAACAAGTCACACCCACAAACAATCAAGCCACACCCACAAACAATCAAGCCACACCCACAAACAAGCCACTCCCACAAACAAACATGCTACGCCCACAATCAAGACACGCCCACAAACAAACAAACCACACCCACAAACAACAAAGCCACTCCCACAAACAAGTCACACCCACAAACAATCAAGCCACACCCACAAACAATCAAGCCACACCCACAAACAAGCCACTCCCACAAACAAACATGCTACGCCCACAAACAAACAAGCCACACCCACAAACAAGCCACTCCCACAAACAAACATGCTACGCCCACAAACAAACAAGCCACACCCACAAACAACAAAGCCACTCCCACAAACAAGTCACACCCACAAACAATCAAGCCACACCCACAAACAATCAAGCCACACCCACAAACAAGCCACTCCCACAAACAAACATGCTACGCCCACAAACAAACAAGCCACACCCACAAACAATTAAGCCACACCCACAAACAACAAAGCCACTCCCACAAACAAACAAGTCACACCCACAAACAAGCCACTCCCACAAACAAACAAGTCACACCCACAAACAAGCCACTCCCACAAACAAACATGCTACGCCCACAAACAAACAAGCCACACCCACAAACAATCAAGCCACACCCACAAACAATCAAGACACGCCCACAAACAATCAAGCTACACCCACAAACAATCAAGCCACACCCACAAACAACAAAGCCACTCCCACAAACAAACAAGTCACGCCCACAAACAATCAAGCCACACCCACAAACAATCAAGCCACACCCACAAACAATCAAGCCACACCCACAAACAAGCCACTCCCACAAACAAACATGCTACGCCCACAAACAAACAAGCCACACCCACAAACAATCAAGCTACACCCACAAACAATCAAGCCACACCCACAAACAACAAAGCCACTCCCACAAACAAACAAGTCACACCCACAAACAATCAAGCCACACCCACAAACAATCAAGCCACACCCACAAACAAGCCACTCCCACAAACAAACAAGACACGCCCACAAACAATCAAGCTACACCCACAAACAATCAAGCCACACCCACAAACAACAAAGCCACTCCCACAAACAAGTCACACCCACAAACAATCAAGCCACACCCACAAACAATCAAGCCACACCCACAAACAAGCCACTCCCACAAACAAACATGCTACGCCCACAATCAAGACACGCCCACAAACAAACAAACCACACCCACAAACAACAAAGCCACTCCCACAAACAAGTCACACCCACAAACAATCAAGCCACACCCACAAACAATCAAGCCACACCCACAAACAAGCCACTCCCACAAACAAACATGCTACGCCCACAAACAAACAAGCCACACCCACAAACAAGCCACTCCCACAAACAAACATGCTACGCCCACAAACAAACAAGCCACACCCACAAACAACAAAGCCACTCCCACAAACAAGTCACACCCACAAACAATCAAGCCACACCCACAAACAATCAAGCCACACCCACAAACAAGCCACTCCCACAAACAAACATGCTACGCCCACAAACAAACAAGCCACACCCACAAACAATTAAGCCACACCCACAAACAACAAAGCCACTCCCACAAACAAACAAGTCACACCCACAAACAAGCCACTCCCACAAACAAACAAGTCACACCCACAAACAAGCCACTCCCACAAACAAACATGCTACGCCCACAAACAAACAAGCCACACCCACAAACAATCAAGCCACACCCACAAACAATCAAGACACGCCCACAAACAATCAAGCTACACCCACAAACAATCAAGCCACACCCACAAACAACAAAGCCACTCCCACAAACAAACAAGTCACGCCCACAAACAATCAAGCCACACCCACAAACAATCAAGCCACACCCACAAACAATCAAGCCACACCCACAAACAAGCCACTCCCACAAACAAACATGCTACGCCCACAAACAAACAAGCCACACCCACAAACAATCAAGCTACACCCACAAACAATCAAGCCACACCCACAAACAACAAAGCCACTCCCACAAACAAACAAGTCACACCCACAAACAATCAAGCCACACCCACAAACAATCAAGCCACACCCACAAACAAGCCACTCCCACAAACAAACAAGACACGCCCACAAACAATCAAGCTACACCCACAAACAATCAAGCCACACCCACAAACAACAAAGCCACTCCCACAAACAAGTCACACCCACAAACAATCAAGCCACACCCACAAACAATCAAGCCACACCCACAAACAAGCCACTCCCACAAACAAACATGCTACGCCCACAATCAAGACACGCCCACAAACAAACAAACCACACCCACAAACAACAAAGCCACTCCCACAAACAAGTCACACCCACAAACAATCAAGCCACACCCACAAACAATCAAGCCACACCCACAAACAAGCCACTCCCACAAACAAACATGCTACGCCCACAAACAAACAAGCCACACCCACAAACAAGCCACTCCCACAAACAAACATGCTACGCCCACAAACAAACAAGCCACACCCACAAACAACAAAGCCACTCCCACAAACAAGTCACACCCACAAACAATCAAGCCACACCCACAAACAATCAAGCCACACCCACAAACAAGCCACTCCCACAAACAAACATGCTACGCCCACAAACAAACAAGCCACACCCACAAACAATTAAGCCACACCCACAAACAACAAAGCCACTCCCACAAACAAACAAGTCACACCCACAAACAAGCCACTCCCACAAACAAACAAGTCACACCCACAAACAAGCCACTCCCACAAACAAACATGCTACGCCCACAAACAAACAAGCCACACCCACAAACAATCAAGCCACACCCACAAACAATCAAGACACGCCCACAAACAATCAAGCTACACCCACAAACAATCAAGCCACACCCACAAACAACAAAGCCACTCCCACAAACAAACAAGTCACGCCCACAAACAATCAAGCCACACCCACAAACAATCAAGCCACACCCACAAACAATCAAGCCACACCCACAAACAAGCCACTCCCACAAACAAACATGCTACGCCCACAAACAAACAAGCCACACCCACAAACAATCAAGCTACACCCACAAACAATCAAGCCACACCCACAAACAACAAAGCCACTCCCACAAACAAACAAGTCACACCCACAAACAATCAAGCCACACCCACAAACAATCAAGCCACACCCACAAACAAGCCACTCCCACAAACAAACAAGACACGCCCACAAACAATCAAGCTACACCCACAAACAATCAAGCCACACCCACAAACAACAAAGCCACTCCCACAAACAAGTCACACCCACAAACAATCAAGCCACACCCACAAACAATCAAGCCACACCCACAAACAAGCCACTCCCACAAACAAACATGCTACGCCCACAATCAAGACACGCCCACAAACAAACAAACCACACCCACAAACAACAAAGCCACTCCCACAAACAAGTCACACCCACAAACAATCAAGCCACACCCACAAACAATCAAGCCACACCCACAAACAAGCCACTCCCACAAACAAACATGCTACGCCCACAAACAAACAAGCCACACCCACAAACAAGCCACTCCCACAAACAAACATGCTACGCCCACAAACAAACAAGCCACACCCACAAACAACAAAGCCACTCCCACAAACAAGTCACACCCACAAACAATCAAGCCACACCCACAAACAATCAAGCCACACCCACAAACAAGCCACTCCCACAAACAAACATGCTACGCCCACAAACAAACAAGCCACACCCACAAACAATTAAGCCACACCCACAAACAACAAAGCCACTCCCACAAACAAACAAGTCACACCCACAAACAAGCCACTCCCACAAACAAACAAGTCACACCCACAAACAAGCCACTCCCACAAACAAACATGCTACGCCCACAAACAAACAAGCCACACCCACAAACAATCAAGCCACACCCACAAACAATCAAGACACGCCCACAAACAATCAAGCTACACCCACAAACAATCAAGCCACACCCACAAACAACAAAGCCACTCCCACAAACAAACAAGTCACGCCCACAAACAATCAAGCCACACCCACAAACAATCAAGCCACACCCACAAACAATCAAGCCACACCCACAAACAAGCCACTCCCACAAACAAACATGCTACGCCCACAAACAAACAAGCCACACCCACAAACAATCAAGCTACACCCACAAACAATCAAGCCACACCCACAAACAACAAAGCCACTCCCACAAACAAACAAGTCACACCCACAAACAATCAAGCCACACCCACAAACAATCAAGCCACACCCACAAACAAGCCACTCCCACAAACAAACAAGACACGCCCACAAACAATCAAGCTACACCCACAAACAATCAAGCCACACCCACAAACAACAAAGCCACTCCCACAAACAAGTCACACCCACAAACAATCAAGCCACACCCACAAACAATCAAGCCACACCCACAAACAAGCCACTCCCACAAACAAACATGCTACGCCCACAATCAAGACACGCCCACAAACAAACAAACCACACCCACAAACAACAAAGCCACTCCCACAAACAAGTCACACCCACAAACAATCAAGCCACACCCACAAACAATCAAGCCACACAAGCACCCACAAACAAGCCACTCCCACAAACAAACATGCTACGCCCACAAACAAACAAGCCACACCCACAAACAAGCCACTCCCACAAACAAACATGCTACGCCCACAAACAAACAAGCCACACCCACAAACAACAAAGCCACTCCCACAAACAAGTCACACCCACAAACAATCAAGCCACACCCACAAACAATCAAGCCACACCCACAAACAAGCCACTCCCACAAACAAACATGCTACGCCCACAAACAAACAAGCCACACCCACAAACAATTAAGCCACACCCACAAACAACAAAGCCACTCCCACAAACAAACAAGTCACACCCACAAACAAGCCACTCCCACAAACAAACAAGTCACACCCACAAACAAGCCACTCCCACAAACAAACATGCTACGCCCACAAACAAACAAGCCACACCCACAAACAATCAAGCCACACCCACAAACAATCAAGACACGCCCACAAACAATCAAGCTACACCCACAAACAATCAAGCCACACCCACAAACAACAAAGCCACTCCCACAAACAAACAAGTCACGCCCACAAACAATCAAGCCACACCCACAAACAATCAAGCCACACCCACAAACAATCAAGCCACACCCACAAACAAGCCACTCCCACAAACAAACATGCTACGCCCACAAACAAACAAGCCACACCCACAAACAATCAAGCTACACCCACAAACAATCAAGCCACACCCACAAACAACAAAGCCACTCCCACAAACAAACAAGTCACACCCACAAACAATCAAGCCACACCCACAAACAATCAAGCCACACCCACAAACAAGCCACTCCCACAAACAAACAAGACACGCCCACAAACAATCAAGCTACACCCACAAACAATCAAGCCACACCCACAAACAACAAAGCCACTCCCACAAACAAGTCACACCCACAAACAATCAAGCCACACCCACAAACAATCAAGCCACACCCACAAACAAGCCACTCCCACAAACAAACATGCTACGCCCACAATCAAGACACGCCCACAAACAAACAAACCACACCCACAAACAACAAAGCCACTCCCACAAACAAGTCACACCCACAAACAATCAAGCCACACCCACAAACAATCAAGCCACACCCACAAACAAGCCACTCCCACAAACAAACATGCTACGCCCACAAACAAACAAGCCACACCCACAAACAAGCCACTCCCACAAACAAACATGCTACGCCCACAAACAAACAAGCCACACCCACAAACAACAAAGCCACTCCCACAAACAAGTCACACCCACAAACAATCAAGCCACACCCACAAACAATCAAGCCACACCCACAAACAAGCCACTCCCACAAACAAACATGCTACGCCCACAAACAAACAAGCCACACCCACAAACAATTAAGCCACACCCACAAACAACAAAGCCACTCCCACAAACAAACAAGTCACACCCACAAACAAGCCACTCCCACAAACAAACAAGTCACACCCACAAACAAGCCACTCCCACAAACAAACATGCTACGCCCACAAACAAACAAGCCACACCCACAAACAATCAAGCCACACCCACAAACAATCAAGACACGCCCACAAACAATCAAGCTACACCCACAAACAATCAAGCCACACCCACAAACAACAAAGCCACTCCCACAAACAAACAAGTCACGCCCACAAACAATCAAGCCACACCCACAAACAATCAAGCCACACCCACAAACAATCAAGCCACACCCACAAACAAGCCACTCCCACAAACAAACATGCTACGCCCACAAACAAACAAGCCACACCCACAAACAATCAAGCTACACCCACAAACAATCAAGCCACACCCACAAACAACAAAGCCACTCCCACAAACAAACAAGTCACACCCACAAACAATCAAGCCACACCCACAAACAATCAAGCCACACCCACAAACAAGCCACTCCCACAAACAAACAAGACACGCCCACAAACAATCAAGCTACACCCACAAACAATCAAGCCACACCCACAAACAACAAAGCCACTCCCACAAACAAGTCACACCCACAAACAATCAAGCCACACCCACAAACAATCAAGCCACACCCACAAACAAGCCACTCCCACAAACAAACATGCTACGCCCACAATCAAGACACGCCCACAAACAAACAAACCACACCCACAAACAACAAAGCCACTCCCACAAACAAGTCACACCCACAAACAATCAAGCCACACCCACAAACAATCAAGCCACACCCACAAACAAGCCACTCCCACAAACAAACATGCTACGCCCACAAACAAACAAGCCACACCCACAAACAAGCCACTCCCACAAACAAACATGCTACGCCCACAAACAAACAAGCCACACCCACAAACAACAAAGCCACTCCCACAAACAAGTCACACCCACAAACAATCAAGCCACACCCACAAACAATCAAGCCACACCCACAAACAAGCCACTCCCACAAACAAACATGCTACGCCCACAAACAAACAAGCCACACCCACAAACAATTAAGCCACACCCACAAACAACAAAGCCACTCCCACAAACAAACAAGTCACACCCACAAACAAGCCACTCCCACAAACAAACAAGTCACACCCACAAACAAGCCACTCCCACAAACAAACATGCTACGCCCACAAACAAACAAGCCACACCCACAAACAATCAAGCCACACCCACAAACAATCAAGACACGCCCACAAACAATCAAGCTACACCCACAAACAATCAAGCCACACCCACAAACAACAAAGCCACTCCCACAAACAAACAAGTCACGCCCACAAACAATCAAGCCACACCCACAAACAATCAAGCCACACCCACAAACAATCAAGCCACACCCACAAACAAGCCACTCCCACAAACAAACATGCTACGCCCACAAACAAACAAGCCACACCCACAAACAATCAAGCTACACCCACAAACAATCAAGCCACACCCACAAACAACAAAGCCACTCCCACAAACAAACAAGTCACACCCACAAACAATCAAGCCACACCCACAAACAATCAAGCCACACCCACAAACAAGCCACTCCCACAAACAAACAAGACACGCCCACAAACAATCAAGCTACACCCACAAACAATCAAGCCACACCCACAAACAACAAAGCCACTCCCACAAACAAGTCACACCCACAAACAATCAAGCCACACCCACAAACAATCAAGCCACACCCACAAACAAGCCACTCCCACAAACAAACATGCTACGCCCACAATCAAGACACGCCCACAAACAAACAAACCACACCCACAAACAACAAAGCCACTCCAACAAACAAGTCACACCCACAAACCATCAAGCCACACCACAAACAATCAAGCCACACCCACAAACAAGCCACTCCCACAAACAAACATGCTACGCCCACAAACAAACAAGCCACACCCACAAACAAGCCACACCCACAAACAAACATGCTACGCCCACAAACAACAAGCCACACCACAACAACAAGCCACTCCCACAAACAAGCACACCCACAAACAAACAAGCCACACCCACAAACAATCAAGCCACACCCACAAACAACAAGCCACTCCCACAAACAAACATGTCACGCCCACAAACAAACAAGCCACACCCACAAACAATCAAGCCACACCCACAACAACAAGCACTCCCACAAACAAACAAGACACACCCACAACACAAGCCACTCCCACAAACAAACAAGTCACACCCACAAAAGCCACTCCCACAACAAACATGCCTACGCCCACAAACAAACAAGCCACACCCACAAACAATCAAGCCACACCACAAACAATCAAGACACGCCCACAAACAATCAAGCTACACCCCACAAAACAAGCAAGCCACACCCCACAAACAACCAAGCCCACTCCCACAAAAACAAGTCACGCCCACAAACAATCAAGCCACACCCACAAACAATCAAGGCCACACCCACAAACAATCAAGCCACACCCACAAACAAGCCACTCCCACAAACAAACATGCTACGCCCACAAACAACCAAGCCCCACCCACAAACAATCAAGCTACACCCACAAACAATCAAGCAACACCCACAAACAACAAAGCCACTCCCAACAACAACAAGTCACACCACAAACAATCAAGCCACACCCACAAACAATCAAGCCACCACCCACAAACAAGCCACTCGTGAGTACAAACAAACAAGCTACGCCCACACAATCAAGACTACACCCACAAACAAACAAGCCACACCCACAAACAACAAAGCCACTCCCACAAACAAGTCACACCCACAAACAATCAAGCCACACCCACAAACAATCAAGCCACACCCCACAAACAAGCCACTCCCACAAACAACATGCTACGCCCCAACAACAGCCACAAACAAACAACCACACCCACAAACAACAAAGCCACTCCCACAAACAAGTCACACCCACAAACAATCAAGCCACACCCACAAACAATCAAGCCACACCCACAAACAAGCCACTCCCACAAACAAACATGCTACGCCCACAAACAAACAAGCCACACCCACAAACAATTAAGCCACCACCCACAAACAACAAGCCACTCCCACAAACAAACATGCTACGCCCACAAACAAACAAGCCACACCCACAAACAATCAAGCCACACCCACAAACAACAAGCCAACTCCCACAAACAATCAAGCCACACCCACAAACAACAAAGCCACTCCCACAAACAAACAAGTCACCGCCCACAAACAATCAAGCCACACCCACAAACAATCAAGCCACACCCACAAACAACAAGCCACTCCCACAAACAAACAAGACACGCCCACAAACAAGACACGCCCACAAACAATCAAGCTACACCCACAAACAATCAAGCCACACCCACAAACAACAAAGCCACTCCCACAAACAAGTCACACCCACAAACAATCAAGCCACACCCACAAACAATCAAGCCACACCCACAAACAAGCCACTCCCACAAACAAACATGCTACGCCCACAATCAAGACACGCCCACAAACAAACAAACCACACCCACAAACAACAAAGCCACTCCCACAAACAAGTCACACCCACAAACAATCAAGCCACACCCACAAACAAGCCACTCCCACAAACAAACATGCTACGCCCACAAACAAACAAGCCACACCCACAAACAATCAAGCCACACCCACAAACAATCAAGCCACTCCCACAAACAAACATGCTACGCCCACAAACAAACAAGCCACACCCACAAACAATCAAGCCACACCCACAAACAACAAAGCCACTCCCACAAACAAACAAGTCACGCCCACAAACAATCAAGCCACACCCACAAACAATCAAGACACGCCCACAAACAATCAAGCCACACCCACAAACAATCAAGCCACACCCACAAACAATCAAGATACGCCCACAAACAATCAAGCCACACCCACAAACAATCAAGCCACACCCACAAACAAGCCACTCCCACAAACAAACATGCTACGCCCACAATCAAGACACGCCCACAAACAAACAAACCACACCCACAAACAACAAAGCCACTCCCACAAACAAGTCACACCCACAAACAAACAAGCCACTCCCACAAACAAACATGCTACGCCCACAAACAAACAAGCCACACCCACAAACAACAAAGCCATTCCCACAAACAAGTCACACCCACAAACAATCAAGCCACACCCACAAACAATCAAGCCACACCCACAAACAAGCCACTCCCACAAACAAACATGCTACGCCCACAAACAAACAAGCCACACCCACAAACAACAAAGCCACTCCCACAAACAAACAAGTCACGCCCACAAACAATCAAGCCACACCCACAAACAAGCCACTCCCACAAACAAACATGCTACGCCCACAAACAAACAAGCCACACCCACAAACAATCAAGCCACACCCACAAACAATCAAGCCACACCCACAAACAATCAAGACACGCCCACAAACAATCAAGCTACACCCACAAACAATCAAGCCACACCCACAAACAACAAAGCCACTCCCACAAACAAACAAGCCACACCCACAAACAATCAAGACACGCCCACAAACAATCAAGCCACACCCACAAACAATCAAGCCACACCCACAAACAATCAAGACACGCCCACAAACAATCAAGCCACTCCCACAAACAAACATGCTACGCCCACAATCAAGACACGCCCACAAACAAACAAACCACACCCACAAACAACAAAGCCACTCCCACAAACAAGTCACACCCACAAACAATCAAGCCACACCCACAAACAATCAAGCCACACCCACAAACAAGCCACTCCCACAAACAAACATGCTACGCCCACAAACAAACAAGCCACACCCACAAACAATCAAGCCACACCCACAAACAACAAAGCCACTCCCACAAACAAACAAGTCACGCCCACAAACAATCAAGCCACACCCACAAACAATCAAGCCACACCCACAAACAAGCCACTCCCACAAACAAACATGCTACGCCCACAAACAAACAAGCCACACCCACAAACAACAAAGCCACTCCCACAAACAAACAAGTCACACCCACAAACAATCAAGCCACACCCACAAACAATCAAGCCACACCCACAAACAAGCCACTCCCACAAACAAACATGCTACGCCCATAATCAAGACACGCCCACAAACAAACAAACCACACCCAAAAACAACAAAGCCACTCCCACAAACAAGTCACACCCACAAACAATCAAGCCACACCCACAATCAATCAAGCCACTCCCACAAACAAGCCACTCCCACAAACAAACATGCTACGCCCACAAACAAACAAGCCACACCCACAAACAATCAAGCCACACCCACAAACAAGCCACTCCCACAAACAAACATGCTACGCCCACAAACAAACAAGCCACACCCACAAACAATCAAGCCACACCCACAAACAACAAAGCCACTCCCACAAACAAACAAGTCACGCCCACAAACAATCAAGCCACACCCACAAACAATCAAGCCACGCCCACAAACAAGCCACTCCCACAAACAAACATGCTACGCCCACAAACAAACAAGCCACACCCACAAACAATCAAGCCACACCCACAAACAATCAAGACACGCCCACAAACAATCAAGCTACACCCACAAACAATCAAGCCACACCCACAAACAACAAAGCCACTCCCACAAACAAACAAGCCACACCCACAAACAATCAAGACACGCCCACAAACAATCAAGCCACACCCACAAACAATCAAGCCACACCCACAAACAATCAAGATACGCCCACAAACAATCAAGCCACACCCACAAACAATCAAGCCACACCCACAAACAACAAAGCCACTCCCACAAACAAACAAGTCACACCCACAAACAATCAAGCCACACCCACAAACAATCAAGCCACACCTACAAACAAGCCACTCCCACAAACAAACATGCTACGCCCACAATCAAGACACGCCCACAAACAAACAAACCACACCCACAAACAACAAAGCCACTCCCACAAACAAGTCACACCCACAAACAATCAAGCCACACCCACAAACAATCAAGCCACACCCACAAACAAGCCACTCCCACAAACAAACATGCTACGCCCACAAACAAACAAGCCACACCCACAAACAATCAAGCCACACCCACAAACAAGCCACTCCCACAAACAAACATGCTACGCCCACAAACAAACAAGCCACACCCACAAACAATCAAGCCACACCCACAAACAACAAAGCCACTCCCACAAACAAACAAGTCACGCCCACAAACAATCAAGCCACACCCACAAACAATCAAGCCACACCCACAAACAAGCCACTCCCACAAACAAACATGCTACGCCCACAAACAAACAAGCCACACCCACAAACAACAAAGCCATTCCCACAAACAAGTCACACCCACAAACAATCAAGCCACACCCACAAACAATCAAGCCACACCCACAAACAAGCCACTCCCACAAACAAACATGCTACGCCCACAAACAAACAAGCCACGCCCACAAACAATCAAGCCACACCCACAAACAATCAAGCCACACCCACAAACAATCAAGCCACACCCACAAACAAACCACACCCACAAACAAAAAAGTCACACCCACAAACAAGCCACACCCACAAACAATCAAGCATAGGACATAGGACTCTACAGCGTAGGACGTAGGTCTCTAAAGCTTAGGACGTAACCTAGGACGTAGGTCTCTAAAGCGTAGGACGTAACGTAGGACGTAGGTCTCTAAAACGTAGGACGTAGGTCTCTGAAGCATAGGACGTAGGTCTCTACAGCGTAGGACGTAACGTAGGACATAGGTCTCTAAAACGTAAGACGTAGGTCTCTAAAGCCTAGGACGTAACGTAGGACATAGGTCTCTAAAACGTAAGACGTAGGTCTCTACAGCATAGGACGTAACGTAGGACAGACGTAGGTCTCTAAAATGTAGGACGTAGCGTAGGACGTAGGTCTCTAAAGCGTAGGACGTAGGTCTCTACAGCGTAGGACGTAACGTAGGACATAGGTCTCCAAAACGTAGGACGTAGGTCTCTACAGCGTAGGACGTAACGTAGGACGTAGGTCTCTAAAATGTAGGTCTCTACAGCGTGTGACGTAACGTAGGACGTAGGTCTCTAAAACGTAGGACGTAGCGTAGGACGTAGGTCTCTAAAGCGTAGGACGTAGGTCTCTAAAACGTAGGACGTAGGTCTCTACAGCGTGTGACGTAACGTAGGACGTAGGTCTCTAAAACGTAGGATGTAGCGTAGGACGTAGGTCTCTACAGCGTAGGACGTAGGTCTCCACAGCGTACGACGTAGGTCTCTACAGCGTAGGACGTAACGTAGGACATAGGTCTCTAAAACGTAAGACGTAGGTCTCTAAAGCGTAGGACGTAACGTAGGACGTAGGTCTCTAAAACGTAGGACGTAGGTCTCTACAGCGTAGGACGTAACGTAGGACATAGGTCTCTAAAACGTAAGACGTAGGTCTCTAAAGCGTAGGACGTAACGTAGGACGTAGGTCTCTAAAATGTAGGACGTAGGTCTCTACAGCGTAGGACGTAACGTAGGACATAGGTCTCTAAAACGTAAGACGTAGGTCTCTAAAGCATAGGACGTAACGTAGGACGTAGGTCTCTAAAACGTAGGACGTAGGTCTCTACAGCGTGTGACGTAACGTAGGACGTAGGTCTCTAAAACGCAGGACGTAGCGTAGGACATAGGTCTCTAAAGCGTAGGACGTACGTCTCTACAGTGTAGGACGTACGTCTCTACAGCGTAGGACATAGGTCTCCACAGCGTACGACGTAGGTCTCTACAGCGTAGGACGTAACGTAGGACATAGGTCTCTAAAACGTAGGACGTAGGTCTCTAAAGCGTAGGACGTAACGTAGGACGTAGGTCTCTAAAACGTAGGACGTAGGTCTCTACAGCGTAGGACGTAACGTAGGACATAGGTCTCTAAAACGTAAGACGTAGGTCTCTAAAGCGTAGGACGTAACGTAGGACGTAGGTCTCTAAAATGTAGGACGTAGGTCTCTACAGCGTAGGACGTAACGTAGGACGTAGGTCTCTAAAACGTAGGACGTAGGTCTCTACAGCGTGTGACGTAACGTAGGACGTAGGTCTCTAAAACGCAGGACGTAGCGTAGGACATAGGTCTCTAAAGCGTAGGACGTACGTCTCTACAGTGTAGGACGTACGTCTCTACAGCGTAGGACGTACGTCTCTACAGCGTAGGACGTACGTCTCTACAGCGTAGGACGTAGATCTCTAAAACGTAGGACGTAGCGTAGGACGTAGGTCTCTAAAGCGTAGGACGTAGGTCTCTACAGCGTAGGACGTAACGTAGGACATAGGTCTCTAAAACGTAAGACGTAGGTCTCTAAAGCGTAGGACGTAGGTCTCTAAAACGTAAGACGTAGGTCTCTACAGCGTAGGACGTAACGTAGGACATAGGTCTCTAAAACGTAAGACGTAGGTCTCTAAAGCGTAGGACGTAACGTAGGACGTAGGTCTCTAAAACGTAGGACGTAGGTCTCTACAGCGTGTGACGTAACGTAGGACGTAGGTCTCTAAAACGTAGGACGTAGGTCTCTACAGCGTGTGACGTAACGTAGGACGTAGGTCTCTAAAACGCAGGACGTAGCGTAGGACATAGGTCTCTAAAGCGTAGGACGTACGTCTCTACAGTGTAGGACGTAGGTCTCTAAAGCGTAGGACGTAGGTCTCTACAGCGTAGGACGTAACGTAGGACAGACGTAGGTCTCTAAAACATAGGACGTAGCGTGGGACGTAGGTCTCTACAGCGTAGGACGTAGGTCTCTACAGCGTGGGAGGTAATGCAGGACGTAGGTCTCTACAGCGTAGGACGTACGTATCTACAGCGTAGGACGTACGTCTCTACAGCGTAGGACGTAGATCTCTAAAACGTAGGACGTAGCGTAGGACGTAGGTCTCTAAAGCGTAGGACGTAACGTAGGACGGACGTAGGTCTCTGAAACATAGGGCGTAGCGTAGGACGTAGGTCTCTACAGCGTGGGACGTACGTCTCTACAGCGTAGGACGTAGATCTCTAAAACGCAGGACGTAGCGTAGGACATAGGTCTCTAAAGCGTAGGACGTACGTCTCTACAGTGTAGGACGTACGTCTCTACAGCGTGGTACGTAGATCTCTAAAACGTAGGACGTAGGTCTCTAAAACGTAGGACGTAGGTCTCTGAAGCATAGGACGTAGGTCTCTACAGCGTAGGACGTAACGTAGGACATAGGTCTAGGTAGCCTTTAAAGTGCGATAGCTCCTCCCACAAAGGTCAGAAATAAAAGTTAGTCGCGTCCACGCGTAGCTATCGATAAGACGAACGCGATGATATGTGGCTCGCTTCTGGTACTCAATTTTAAATTCAGCATTTCAACCAAAAACACATTCTTAGCATCGGTAACCCTATAAACCTTTCGATCAGGTAAAACTAGGGTTATCTAGGGTTAGGGTTAGGGGCTACGGGGGTCGCACGACAATGGCGGACATATCAGATCGTAGGCCTCGGAAAGCTGGAAACGCCAACGTCAATTACTTGTCTGACGGACGTATCGTTCAAGAGCTATCGCGCGTTGAAAACTAACCCTAACCCTAGCCAATTAAGAGAACCGTAAGTCCGTGTGCTGGGAAACACATATCAGCGCGTTCGCCTCGCCGTTCTGAGTCGGAAAATGGTCTCGGTTTTTTACAGAAGATTTCTGCCGGCTAAGTGGCTAGTACACCCACTTCCCGACATCGTAGAGACACGAGACCACCACGGCTGTATTCAGCGGGAAAAAGTGAGTCTAGGGAGCCCGCTCCCGACGCTCAAAGACACTCGGAAGACCCAAAGGTCAAGCGTTGACATTTAAGGCTTTAATTTGCGGCCTCCCAGCTTTAAAATTCAATAAGATATTCAAAAAAATTGCTGTCTTCACAAACAAGACTGTTTCTAAATGTTTGAAGCGTCCCGAATCCGATGGAAGTGGTTTCGTAGCTCTCCGACACTGCTAACTCTCCGCCAAATCAAAAGAGACACGTTTTTTCAGCCCCTAGAGCTCAATTATTATTATTTTTTTTCAAACAACACATTTTCTGAATCACTTTTTCATGCCGGATTTAATGGAATTGGTCCCGTTTTCCACAACATTTCGGGGGGCTGGGGACAGGAAGTGGGCGTTTACACCCACTTCCTGACGTCGTAGAGAGATAAGACCACCACCGTTGGAATCGGGGGGAAAAAGTAAGTGGGAATACATGCCCCTTGATTGGAAAAAATCACAGGAAATATGTCCTTTTTGGATGCAAAGGTGACATTTTTACAAACTTTAGCGCCCTTTTTCACCACTTTCCCAAGGTCAGACAGTCTCGTCGTTGATATATTCGGATTCAGCGGGAAAAAGTGAGTCCAGAGAGGTATCTGTCGGATTAAAAAAAAAAATGCACAACACTCCCTGTAGTTTGACGGTTAGCGACACCTTTAGGCCCTTTCCAAAAGTCCTTTTGTTTCAAACAAGACATACTTTTGTTCAGAAGGTGAAGCTGAATCTGGGGAACCTGCTCCCGTCGCTCAAAGACACTCCTAAGGTCTAGGGTCAAGGTGTGACCTTGACAGGCTTCAAATGCGGCCTCCCAGCTTTACACCGGTGTGTGTGTGTGTGTGTGTGTGTGTGTGTGTGTGTGTGTGTGTGTGTGTGTGTGTGTGTGTGTGTGTGCGTGTGTGTGGGAGTGTGTGTGTGTGTGTGTGTGGGAGTGTGTGTGTGTGCATGCGTGCGTGCGTGCGTGAGTGTGCCATCATCAAATTCATAGAGTAGTGTGGTCACTGGTGTTTCTCAACCTTGTCAGGGCGTGACCCCATCCAAATTAATCACTTTTGAACTGGGGACCCTGACAAGAACATGGGATGCATTCCCTTTTGCTTGACTCCCGGTTCCACAGGAATAGGCCTATTTATATAGTGAAATAACCATCCATCATTTCCCATTTTTGTCTTGATCAGTGTTTGAACATGAAGTTTTATAGTAGGCTATTCTTCAATAGTATGCATTGCAATTATTTGAAAACCGTGTATTCATATTTGATGGTGTGCATGGTAAATAATTGGATGGCCAAAACACATTTATGTTTTATGTTTTACTTTTGGCTGTCTGCTAATCACAAGGTCATAAAATATCTCATATTGCTTTCTCTAGGCCCCCCCTCCCCCCTCTCTGTGTCTGTAACTGTAAAGAACCCAAACACGTTTTCTACTGAACTTTTCTATATTCTGGGTGAACAGACATTGTTATTATGACAATGTTACTTATTGTGAAACAAGTCGTTTTCCTTTGAGCCAAATGCTTTTATTTTGAAGGGAGTTTTGTGGGACATAGCTGTCGTGTATTGGTTACTGAAGTCACATGACCAGGAAGCAGGTGACGACAATACTCTATGGTGACGACAGGTAACAGAAATGTATAGGGAAACCATCCGGCAAGTCGACAGGAGCAGTCACTACAATAAAGCAACCAGAAAGACAATGTTGTGTATATGATTCAATTCAGTAAGGATATAAGAACACAACAATAGCTACCTGCGCACCGGAAAGAGGAAGTATTACATAATAACCAGACAAGAGAGAGAGGAGACGCGTGTTTTGCTGCTGCTAAAAAGTAAACCGCTTTTTGCCATTGAGACTTTCAATGATTGTTTTAGCACCCCCGAAGAGGCATAAGGTTGGTACACTTGGACTGTGTTTGCAACATACAATACAACACGTTTGTGGAGCTAAATGACCTTTGATAAAGTGCACTGTTCAGTTTTGGTATATGGAATGAAAAACGTATTTCTGCAGCAAAGGCTCACAGTGCTACAAGGATAGTGCACTATAAACCAAAGTTTGGTTTGCTACTCTTTCTGTCAAGTGTGCTGTAAAGGAAAGGTTAGAAGTGCACATGCAAAGGAAGGATTGTTATCACTGCATTTCATACATTTTGGATAAAAAGGTCTTTATTTCATGTCATTATATTTACACTTAAAAAAGGTTAAAAGAAGGTATTTCATTACTCCATAGTTAAAACAGCTGCTAAAAAGGGAAAAACTTGTTCAATATAATAAGTGCTTGGTGATGTTGAAGTCATCAATTAATTGTAATATGTTACAGTGATTCTGATTGATGGTCAAAGCCATTTAAAAAGGAAATTGTACTGTTTTGAATTAGCATGGTTTACTTTTGGAGCTTCTTGAGCTGTTAATATTTGGTACTGTCATTGCAAAAGTATGTGAAATTAACAGTATTTTTTTGTTTTTACTGTCCTGTCAGTTCTTACGGTGGTTTATGGACTTAATAAATTCACTACCATCAGTTCAAGTCTTGACCTTTGTAGCAAATAGACCCTTACACGTCCATTTGGTTCCATGTAATGTAGGTGATTTGTTCAAGGGGTATAAATTGGCAGACTGAACAGGCAATTTATTTTTCAAGGGTCAACCATCTGTTTTTTTTTACCGTGCATTTTTACTTTTGTGTTGAGGAAAGGTGTCGAGGACAGCCAGCATGCACGCAGACGTCGTCACATCCACAGGGGGAAAGGTGTGGAGGACAGCCAGCGTGCACGCAGACGTCGTCACATCCACAGGGGGAAAGGTGTGGAGGACAGCCAGCGTGCACGCAGACGTCGTCACATCCACAGGGGGAAAGGTGTGGAGGACAGCCAGCGTGCACGCAGACGTCGTCACATCCACAGGGGCAGAGGTCCACTTCTGTTTACTTCACTGCCAGCCAGGGCAATGCCAGCATGTATGAAGGAGGGTAGGTGTCTGCTATTTACATTCAGTACCACAGTACTACTACATACACAATGTTCAAGGAAAACATTAGTACTGTAGGTCTGAATAGCATGTGTGGCAGCATAATACAAGTACTTCCAGTACTTCTCTTACAATCAGATGGTGGCGTCCTTCAGGTTAGGGCTCAATTCATCCACTCTGTCTGTTCATCCATCCATCCTTCCATCCACACACTTTAGGCAATTTTAACATAGGATATATGGACAGAGGGTTGGTGGGCGGGCAGATCGTGGTCACAAACGTAACATCCGGACATAGGGCGCACATCGTTGCTCCGATCTGTACCAAACCTGGCACAAACTCTGTTCGGGGCTGCCACCACGTTAGAGGCAGGCACACACACGTGTTCAAGGCCATTCTCCATGGCTGTGGATGTACGCTACGGGTAAGTGTACTGTGGTGTGGTGATCATGAACCTTACACTGACTTTATCAACCGTCCTGTGAAACACCACAGATACAAGAAGACTGAATTACATCTAAAAGCTAAACGGATGACATTGCATCATATTTATTTGTTGTACCTCTTGCAGCACTGTTAATTTTGACAGCAAATTCTGATTTAGTCTTAGTCTTTTGAATAACACCATTTCGTTTTAGTCCTATTTTAGTCTTCTGAAATTGTTTAGTCTTAGTCGACTAAATATCAAAATATTGTGGTCTTTTATTAGTCTTACTCTTAATGCATGTACATTTTTAAAGATTTAGTCTTAGTCTTTTGAAAAACACATTTTGTTTTAGTCATGAGTCCTATTTTAGTTTACTACACAACATAATTAACAGTCTTGCAGATCTAGTTAAATAAAAATCACAGTTCTTTTTTTGTATAAGACTAGGATGTATCACATGAGTATGAGTATATATATATATCCGATCTACAAGCTCACACAACGCGTCTCACAGAGACATGTGTGAGCTTGTAGATCAGCTATTTTTGGTGTACTGTATGTTCCACCCAGAATAGGGATGCTGAAGTGTTTAAAGTAAACGTCAAGTATGAAGTTATTTGCATGGAAATGACTAGTTTACGTACCGTAAAATTACATAAAGGTTCTGTGAAGTTGCTCGAGGGCCAAGGCTCCAAAAACAGTCAGCGATGCTTTTTGGTGGCTTTTATTGCTCCCAACCTCCAGCTCCAGTGTAGATATTCACAACAGAAAAATCAAACAGCCAAAATACAAAACAAAGAACTCAAAACTACTTAATGTACAACGTAGGAAAAAGGAAAAATAACCAACTACACTAGGCTATGCCCATGGCATGGGCCCTAGCAGCTCTCTCACGGGGCTGTCAGCATGATGCCTGCCCCAGCATAACTGACTAGCTCTGCCTGCAGTCTCCCCTTTATAGGAGAGGATCCTACCACCCACCGAGAAGCAATTAAATATAAACAGTTGATCTACAAGCTCACAGCTATCAGCTGAACCTGAATAGGTAACCCCACACCTAGATGTTCTATTTTAGATTATACATCATATGGGGTTACATTCATTTCCCCCCCGATAATAGACATACTTTACACTTGACATTGTGGAACACCCCTACTCCTCCACAATACTTTGCACCTTCCCCCCTTCTTAAAGTGCTTTGTTGTGAATAGTGACCTGACACAGTGTCTCCTCTGACAGCTACTTGTACTGGGCAGACTCGGCCACCAACAACCCCCACATAGGGAGGATAGGGATGGACGGCACCAACAGGAGCGTCATAGTGAAGGATGGGATCACCGAGTGCTGATCAGTTACTGCTAGAGAACCGAACAACTCTTTTGCTCTGGAAGAGCCTGCTCCTTTATATTAGATCTGCCCCCTCTATACATGTTTGTAAGGTAAGTCTCACGTGGCACGACCGCATCACCCATCAGATGTGCGCAAAGATCAAGTTGGACACTTCCCAGTGAAGACACAGAAAGGGCGCTGCAGGAATACTGGTTGTTCAGGTCACACCATTGTGGGCTGCAACAAGTGTCATGTCCGCCTGTGCTTTACAGGAGAGAAGAACTGTTTCTGGGACTATCACATTTGGTTGAAGTGCAAATCAGTGAGTTGGCCAGACAGTATTATGTGACCACTGACCAGTGAAAATGGTTTAGGTTATTAGATTTATTTACTACTACTAGTACTATTTACTACTATTTTGTTCTTTTTTACTTACCGGTACTTTACTACTAGTATATTTACTACTTGTACAGATTTTAATTTTGTTCTTTTAATAAAATTGATAAAAAAAAATGGCTTATTGGTGTTATTATTCATAATGTATACTGTTCTGAGGCCAAATATTGTTCATAATTGATCTGAGGCCAAATAATAAACCATAATGAAGGAATAAATGAATCCTTAAGTTGTTTTAGTGTTTTCTTTCTTGCAAGTAGAAATTAATTCGGGTGTTAGAGGGTTAAGACTCATCTATTTTCTTTGGCTTTTAATCCCACTTGAGTCCATTATGATGTTTGTTATATCTTAGCTTTCTTTCATGGCTATATTTTGCTGTCAACATTTGTGCTTGTATATTGTGTTTCTGGTTGGTCTCCGTTTTGCCACTGATCTGTACAGCACTTTGGTCAACCTTGGTTGTTTTAAATGTGCTTTATAAATAAAGTTTGATCCTCGTTATTACGCTTCTAGCGTTGAACCCAGTACCTCACATGTCTGTGCTGGAGAACCCAGTGCTGCCCCACCTGTCTGCCTGTCTATGAGTAGCTGTCTGACTGCCTGCCTGTCCAATTCTCCATGAGTAGCTGTCTGTCTGTCTGCCTGTCTATGAGTAGCTGTCTGCCTGCCTGCCAGCCAGCAAGTTGGTTAACAGAAAATAAATTGTTATGGCTGAGTAAAATAAAATACAATAAACACAATTTGCCTGAAAATAGATTACCCAGCAATGACCTTTTTCATGAAAAGTAGTGATATGGCTGACTGAGTAAAATAAAACAATCTACCTGAAAATAGATAGCTATAACTGAAGAGCAATTTCCGCAATTACCATTTCCTCAATTTCCATTTCCGCAATTTCTGCAATTTCCATTTCCACAATTTCCGCAATTTCCATTTCCGCATTTCCGCAATTTCCATTTCCACCATTTCCGCTATTTCCGCAATTACAATTTCCGCAATTTCCATTTCCGCAATTTCCAACTATTAATGGCAGCTGGGTTTCATCATTCAAATAAAATAGAATTCTGTCCGTTTAGCTATAAAATTATGTCAGGGAATAGGGATACACAGTATATGTCTTTCATTTGCATTGCATCTCCCCCCCCCCCCCCAAGCTTTTATTTTCGTTCGAGTAATAGTACAACTCTAATAGTATTACTTATAATAATGTAATTAAAGATAACTTCATTCAGATTTAATTATTTTTATTTCATTTTCCAGATTTATTTTTCTTCTTTTTTTTTAGATTTTCATTGGTGGGCCAGTCATAATGGTCCCGCGGGCCTGATGTGGCCCGCGGGCCTGAGGTTGAGTATCACTGCAGTACTGCCCCACCTGTCTGTCTGTCTGTGCTGGAGAACCACAGTACCCCACCTGTCTGTCTGTGCTGGAGAACCACAGTACCCCACCTGTCTGTCTGTGTGTGTCTGGATGCTCTGGTATGCAGTGGAAAGTCCTGGGCACCTCCACTGCAACATCTTTCGTAGCAGGGTCCTGAAGCACACTATCCAAACCACCACAAACATCACTACAAAAGGTCCCATCCCCTCCAGGCTAGCGCGTTCGCCCACCATGTAGTTATTGTCAGTTGGTGATGGCAGAACTACCGAGTGAAAACCCCACCCTGGCTCTTGGTTTGGTTTAGACATTACTGAAGTAATATAACCAATGTTTAAACATCACTGTTTTCACACATTTCTCTCACTCATAAACAACTTCCTCCTCCTGTAGTCACACCCCCTCTCAGAACCTGGTACTGTAGGTTGCCTACAGTTGATTGACCCTTGGCTCCCCCCCAATGACCTACTGTGCTATTTGTTCACGTCAAGGACCACCAGATTATTAAAAGATATATTTCAATTTATTCTCAATATTTATGTGTAATATGTACAAACCAGGAGACAAATGTACTTGGACATTACTCTGTCCCAGCAACACACTCTGGCTGAATCTAGCACCAGTAACCATAGGACGTCAGCGACATACTGTATGCTGCCCCACGTCTGTGCCATTTGTAGGATTTGTGGCTCCAATCAGGATGGACCATCTTCCTAAATATAACAAACTCTGGCTACAGCCACTGACATGTAGAAGTTTATTATATTGTTTAGATTAACTGCAGACAGACATGGAAATGAAAACAAGAGTCTCGAGAAGAGTTTTAATCAGTCACATCAAATGGATTTATGCAAAAGTGGGAAAGGAAGCAAACACCGGGTAATCATGTTCATCACACAAAAAATAATGTGGGCAAATTCTGCACATCCGGGAGTATTCCAGGCCACCTATATTCCAATATGTCTAGTGCCATGTCTAACAGTACAGTCAATATATCATTATGTAACAGTAGGCGTTTCACTGTAGGACGTAGTGCTGATCTAAAACAAGGAATGTCATGTTCTAGTGTGCCTAGGGCTATATATGGATCTGAGATCTACTACTGTGTAAACAGGTTTGGATGTAGCCATGGCACACAACTGCAATATGTGTGACCTGGAACCACACCATTATCCATGTCACTTCAACCGCCACGTACTGTATGAATGGCAGTCAATGGACACCAATCACGCAGTAGGAATGGCTTCCCATCAGAGTTATTTTGGAATCCTAAAGACCCCGCCCCCCACGTTGTCCTCCATAAATTGGGCAAGGGAAGCAGGGTGATTGGCTAATTGATTGCTCCATGCAGATTGTGATTGGTCAGTCAAGTTTACCTTTTTTTCTCTGTAGTTCTTTGTGTTGACATGCTTTGAAATGTTCATGTTTGTGTGAGCATGGCTTGAAGCAGTAAGGCCAGCATTTGGGTTGGTTCCACAGTACAGATGTCACTGTTGGATCTGCATGCTGCTCATTTTACATAGGTAGTCTTTTGTCAACATAGTCAAAATGGCAGAGAACAAAAAAAGTCCAAACGGTTGTGGAGTCCTCAGAATCTGGTCTACAAGCTCTGTGTGAATGTTGGCACTGTTAGCAGTGTCTGTGGAGACTAGTGCACATGTAGGAGTTCATCACACCCAAGGACATGGCAGTGCAATTTGCCACAGGAGTCCCTTATAGAAAAGAAAGTGTCTTTTTAAAGAGAGATTTTAGTTTGTTTCCTTGATTCAAGGAAGAAAAGAAAACATAAACAAAGGAACAAGGAGAAGGAAGTCACTTTCCTCTACCAGAGTGTCCTGTTTTTTGTTTCGTTTTTTTTTTAAGTGAAGAAAGCAGAAGGAAGAAAGAGCTTTACAATCGTTTCTCACTTGGAAGTGTCAGTAGAACAACTCTACTAGGCGTCAGACACACTGTTCCAAGGACACTTTTCTGAGTCCCACGTGGAAGGAAGAGTAGAAAGTCCAAAGGCAGAGACAGGAGAAAGATAGAAAAGGAGGAGAACAAGGTTAAAGTTCAGAGCATAATAGCAGTATAGACAGAAAGGCAAATGTACAGACAGACACCAGAAAGTAGCCCGATTCTACATGCACTATGCGAGGGGGACAAGGGGGAAGGATTTCAGCGTTACACTGAAGCCATGCAGTAGGACAGCAACAGGAAGCACTCGTGCCACAAACTTGAAACATTGACACGACACACTGATTTGGTTTCTTTCAAGTAGATTTTTTTTTTTTTTTTAAGAAAAGAAGAAAGAAAGAAATCTGCTGTCACCATTACACAAACTGGATAACTGGAGGGAAGGGTGTGATGTTCTCTTTGAATCACTACAGGACTTCTCACAACGGGGCATCGTGTACAGAGAACGGGTCCAACAGTTACTCATCCATCCGACAGCGCATAATGCCATGCAGATCAGAATCCTGCCATGCCCTTTGAGTGTGATACAGTAGGACGTTTTGGCACCTGCCAGGGCAGTGGGTCTCAGGACAGGGGGGGTGGGGGGGGGGGGGGGGTGGGGGTATAGTGATGGACAGGGCAGCAACGGGAGCTCAAGACAATGTGAGGGAGAAGCAGGTGCAGCGGACCGAGATGGACGACATCTGTTGCACCATATTTCAGACTCCCAGGAGTACGTGTCCCCCCCTTGGCCACCTTTCCCCCTCTCTGTGCCAGACTCTTGTGGAGGTGCGTTCACTCACCACGCGCTCACAGAACGGTAGCGCACAGTCGACAGGGTGGACTAGGAGTTTTTCTGTGCCTCCCCACTCCTGCTTTTTGACTTCCTGCCTTCCACATCTGCAGGACAAAGGCAATTAAGTTACATCATGAAATATTTAAAAGGCAGTATGTCCAACGTTGAGGGTTCCAAGTACTGCCTTATACTGTATAGAGAACATCAAGATAAATACAGTGGAGCCATTTCAATTCAGTGTATAGAAAAACAATAGCGGAAATAAATAAGGGTCTACTCTACACTATACATAACATGACACTGCTATCAATATCAAAGCAGTGCCGTCTCTTAGTATAAGTTAAAAATGCTGCAAACAATCTGTACAAGATCTTGTCTAAAATACATTAAGTCATCAAAGATGATCCAATCTAAATATGCTGTGCACGTATATTGTATGGTTTCCAATGGACCCTTTTCACAGTTGCCAATTTTGGTAAATGTAGCTGAAGACAATAATGTCAATAGGTGTGTTTTACCGTATTCAAGTGTTTAAACTGTGTGACAGCATGACGTTAAAGATGGAGTGCCGTGATAAAAAAATAAATATATACCTTCTCTGTTTTGTATGCGTCTATGGAGTTAACATTACTCTAATAGACCCCCAGGTGTGGTTAAAAGGCCCAAACGAAATACCACCACTTTAGTGACATCATCCCTCCCCTAAGCCCTCTCCCATTATTATACAACAGTGTGTGGACGAGGCATGAGTTCTGGTGGGTGGTGCTAAGGTGTAAACCACGTATACTTAATGAACTGGTGGGTGTGGCCACATTAAAACATCATTTTGACACTTTCTTGAAGAAAAAAAAAGGGGGGCACTCCATCTTAAATATACACAAGCTGGCACACAGTAAGCCCTAAATGAAACGTACCCACAATGCATGTCTTTACCTTCAGCTATAATCAAAGGATTCTATATTCAAATGAGTTAAAGTTGGCTTCGTTCACAAAATGGTCTGATCATCGTATAGTTAGATAGATAGTGTTTCTTCATCACCACAGTGCACCTACAACTCACCCAGGACATTCATATTCCCCACCTATTCCCATAGGGTGTCTGCATCACCCTCCTCAACTACAGCTGTCCCCTCCCATCGTTTTGCGAAGGAAACCTTTTTGCGTTAACTATCTAACCAATCGAAACCCATCAGCACGGTCTGACTCATTAATGGTAGATTAATTAAAGGAGATTAGAGGAAAAAAAAGGTGTCAAATAAAACTAAGAAATATCATCAAAATGAAAACAAAATGAAAACCACATTTTGATGTCGGCAATCAAAATGAGCAATTTGGATCGGATCAATACATAATTAAAGCCATGCAGTTTAGTGGTACAGTAGAATTAGGTTGAACACAATGTGCTTTGAAAACAAAAGACAGGATTTCCCCCCACATCAATACACCAAAAAATAAAAGAAGAAGCAGGAGTTGAATCTATTATCTGACACATTGGTAACGAGCTAAAGGATTAAGAGCTTCCTTGACATAGTGCATGGAATTAGCTCTTTGGGTTAAACCTGAAGAAACCAAGGGGCATGTTAGCCACAAGTCCTTCCTTAGCTTGCATAGGAGAAAATAGTAAAAATCTAAATGTCAAGGATGCCCTTTAAGATGTAGTATTTCGTCCCTCTAGACTTGAGACAACAAATAGATTTTGTTGGGGGGGTTATCAGTAGTCTGATAAAACTTACATTTTTATCAGACTACTGTTTAAGACTGCAATGACTCAGCAAGTGACAAGTTTTAGAGACGCTTTCATAAATGGTCTTATTTAAGGGTTTTTTCTAAATGGATATAACCAGAGCTTTAACTGAACCAAAATAAAGCAGATAATAGTCTTGGTACAATGTTAGCCAGCCAAAAGAGGAGATTTGATGAGGTGAAGTAATGATATGGACTCATACAAGGAAAGACCCACCACACAGAACAGAACCAGAGAAAACAGTAGCATGTGGGGGAGATTCACCAAACAAGAAACAGAATGAACACGACAGACAGATGGTGCTCGGATAAAAATAAATCAAATATAAAAATCATGCAGAGGAAGAGTCCAGTCCTTCATTCATCCCTTCATTCTCCCCTCTTTGTTTCAGTTCAGCGAGCCTGAACCCCCACCCATGGTATTCAAATACACCCATATTCATACCATAAGGACTGGTTATCCTCTGGGCTGAGAGGAGGCGATTGGTCAGCATCAATCCCACAATCTGGATTCATGCCCTCATTGTACGTGCTCTGATTGGCTGAGTCGGGTGTTATTTGACCATTTGATTGGCTGTAAACCAGCTGGGATTGGGCGGGAGAATGGCTGACATTAGGCTGATGGTGCACTTTATTTTGAACCGGGGGGCCACTGATGTTACTAACTAGAGTGGGGTTAAGGGACAGGAAGGGGAGGTTTTGGCCTGCTGACTCACTAAAGATGGAGTCCATGAACACCGACTCCACGGTGAAGGAAGGGCCAAGGGTGGAGAGGTCTGGGTCCTCCAAGCTACGACAGGGCAGGCTGACTGACTTGGGGAAGGGGAGCATGTCGCTAGCGGGTCCATTCAAGGACTGAGCATGAGGGAGGGGGGTGCTGTTGTGGCGGTACTCACTGGCCCCGGGGGGAGTCGTGTCAATAGACACAGGCTGCCGGTTGTCCTTGGACAGCAGGTCGTGGATGCTGGTGCGCCGGGTGGTGCCCTCCGCCGTGGAGATGACGCTGCTGGCCCGGGGCAGCGTGGCGGACGCCGTGACGTCCAGGCGCTCGGAGACGGACATGGCTTTGCCCTGAGACGACAGGCCGGGACGCACCTGGACAGAGCCCCTCACGCGAGTGCTCTCCGTCTTCCGCAGGCCGGGGCGGCCCGGCTGGCCGCCGGACCTCGGGGGGCGGTCCGAGCTGACCGGCGCCGCTCTCCCGCTGGCCGAGCGCAGGATGCCCCGCCCCTTTGTGGCAACGCGATCCTTCTGCACGTGCTCAGTGGAAGTGGAGAGGTGCGGAGAGTCAACGGTAAGGCTCTCCTGGCTGCCAGACTGCAGGGTAACAGAGGAAACAGTACAACGTGTACATGAGAATATGATCATGTCTTTTTCAAGACTTACTCAAAAGTTGACAAAAGTTGAGTGAAAAAAGTAGGCCGGTTGAATTTCAAGCCAGAAGCTCACATCCAACCACTGATAAAATGCATTACTTGCCCAAACATTAAAGACATGGGTTACATCCAAAATGACTACTACTACATGCTATATTCTAATCAGTATGCTATTTCTCAACATACTTTTGAGTGCATACAACAACAGCATTGTTGGACATACTAATGAGATCACACAGAATGTTTTGAAAGCACCCCATCTTGTGACAAAGGAAGGTACTGCGTGTTCCCTTTCATCACTGTGTATAGCTTTTCAACTATAAACTACATTGTATTATGTGTTTAATAGAAGCACTAGGACGCTGCGATGGAGGTTTGTCCTTCATGTAAATTCTGGTGTGTTTATGTTGTCGCATCATTGCATTACACTAAAAACATGTAAGGAATGGAAACAACATATAAAACACCAGGGCACGGAGCCTAGAGGCAGAGGCTACATTCATACACGTAGCAGCGTAGAATACACCGTTGCATAATGTAACCACATAATGTCCCGCATTTAGCATGCATTTCGTGTACTACGAGTGAGTGTGTGTGAGTGTGCATTATGTTATGCTTTAGCTCTTGAAAAATAGCAGATCTACAAGCTCATAGCGCGCCACCGAGTGTCGCGCTACGAGCTTGTAGGTCTGCTATTTTTGAAAAATCGAAGAACGACTGAAATAATAGAAACATAGCTTTTTCACAAAACTGTCAGGATGTAGAATTATTTTTTAGCATTATGTTGGTATGGTAATGAAATGAGAATATGATTGAACGGGAAACAACGGGTCCTTCACCTCAGCAGGGTCAATGCCCTCGTCCAGGAACTGCTGTAGCGAGAGCACCTCGTTGGCCCGCGGGGACCCCGTCTTCCGTAGCGGTCCTCCGGGGCCCCCCGGGGGGGTGCTCGCCAGGCCGGACGGGTCCATGGACCGGCGCAGCTGCTGGGGGCTCTGGTGGGAGGAGGAGCGTGACGCTGGGAGGGGCTGCTGGACAGGACTGCTGCCATTGCTGGACCACACCTCCTGGTCCAGACTCAGACTGAACTCCCCGCTGCTCTCACTGTGGGGCCTGCTCAGGCTGCCGTTGACCGCGCCTGGAAGGGGGAATGTGGGAATCAAGTGGGAATTACTCTTTACAGTTCCAACGACCATAAACATGAATCCAATGACCCTTTTCCCATAGGATATACGATACCAGCCTCGCATAAAAAAAGATATTATAGCCCGACAACAAAGAGAGAGCATTTAAATCAACAGGAGAAAGGGAGTGAGGGAGGATGGAAGGACAGGAGGTATAGTTAGATAGGAAAGAAGAGGAGGAGAAGTTAAGAGGTGAGAACTGGATTAGGGCTTGAGAAGAGTCTATACCTTTGCCCTCCAGGGGAGAGGCGAGGTGGGAATTGTTGTTACTATTACTACTGGTGGTCTTGTTGCTATGGAGACTGGAGGGTCTGGAGGCTGGGTGGGGGAAGAGAGGGAAAACACACAATATATAGTTAGAGGACAGACACAGACACACACACACACAGGCACAGAGAACACTTCCTGCTGGGGCAGCAGATGGTACATGTCAGGCAGGAGAGTCAGCACGGTGCCAGGACACAGCCGCAACATGTCCACTCCACACCACAAGTCAACAATAGAAATCTCCCTTCAAAGGGACCTTTTGTCAATTTTACACATCACAATCTGTTAGCTTGCCATGGAGTATTTCAGTATTACGCAGCATGTGGAGAAAACTAAAAAACAAAACAATTTCAACAGTTCTGTGCCCGTAGCGTGAGTCAGATTACAGACAGTGATGAGACTTTCCGACCGTTTAGGCACCACAAAGTTTAAGAAACCGTTCCCTGTGCAACATAAGACGAGATTGTAATGACTAAAATCTGTTAAAAGTCCTTTAAAAAGGAGGGCCCAGTCCCACAGTGGTATTATATCCATGTGTAACTCTGATACAAATGGAACCATATTAAGGATTTTACTGTGTATGTGGTACAAGCACACAGGCTATAACAATGAAGCTGATAGGAGGAAAGGAGAGGAAGCAAACGAAGAAGAGAGGAGAGGCTGAAATCAGGGTAGAGGACGAGGGAGGGGATTTCTACCAGGAAGCTTAACTTAGGTCGCCTTCACACCTAATACGTCGGTGAGCGCGCTGAGCACAGACAGCAGCAAAAATGTTTATCGAGATGAAGAAAGTCCCTATACTCCCCACACAGTGACAGCACACCATGTTCACGCACAGACAGGCACAATATTCTGTAGGCTACACTGCAGTGTTTTTATATTTATTCCTTAAGCAATTGATTAATGTACTCATACTCGAACTGACCAACCTATGAGCCCCTCCCCCTCAGAACGCAGCAGAGAACAGCGACGTCACCAAATGTGGAGCGACGCCCTTCTGCACCGCTATTGGT
Source organism: Protomyctophum bolini (assembly GCF_963924005.1). NCBI lineage: Eukaryota > Metazoa > Chordata > Actinopteri > Myctophiformes > Myctophidae > Protomyctophum > Protomyctophum bolini. The sequence continues at coordinate 41,953,385 of NC_137875.1, forward strand.
TTAGCCAAATACAAGGTTCATTCCCACTCCTATGCCACATTTCCTACTCGGCTCGCCCGGGCTCTTTTTTCCTTTGAAAATAAAACACCTGCAGGTCCCGAGGCTATAATGAGCTCGACCGTTGACCACATAATGTCCAACCAGTTCATCTTCCTTTGTGACAGAAAAAAAATGTCATGAAATAATATCCACAAGGCCTTTCTGAGATATTGCGTTCACAAAGTCGGGAAGGACACATGGATGGACGGGACGGACATCGCCAACACACATAATGCCGTCTACCGGCAGAGCCATGAAAACGCTGAGGGAATTGTTAGTAGCCATTAAAGGAAGTGCCGGTCATAGCACTAAGCAGAGTGGCATCTACATTGTAATGTATACTCGGGCATCAACATCATCAAGTGGGTGTGTGAGTGGACAGTAGACTGTGCCTAATGGACACTCAGACCTGTCTACGTGAACCGGGCTGCTGCTAAAAGATATTTTACATTTCTATATTGATATAAACGTCTTAAAACGTGTACAATGTCTTTAGTGTTAATAATAGGCGGACATTCACTGGAAACAGCAGCTCTACAAGCTCACGGCTCAAGCTTGTTGAGCCGCCTTGTGCGTCTTGATGAAATTGAAAATGACGTTCACTTTTAGTTTTACTGCTCTAAACATGACGACCTAAAAGGGATATTTTGGTTAATAAGATGTCTTATATCTGTGAGGAGCTCCTAGATTGAAATGACCGCATGTAAAAAATGGAGATATGTTTTGCCAAAGGGACTTTTGTTGTGGCAGATTTGAGTACTCTGTATATACATCTGAGTTGTAATGTAATGAATTATGTAATGTAAACATGCTGTAAATGCAATTGTGAAATGGTGTCTTATATTGGGGCACATTGTGTGCAGGACACGTAAATAAATAAACAAACAAATCAATCAAATATATCGGCTTTTTTTTGGCAAAGAGATTTGGTGTAGAGGGGGAAAAAAAAAAGAAGTGGACCAAGTATACACCCCGGTCAACAAAGTATACTATAGGTCCTATACTAACTACAGGCCCTGGCCTATAGTACAGTGGACTTCCCTATAGTATGGAAGATGTTAATCTAAGTGTGGGGTATTGGTAGGTCTGCTTTTAAAGCCATTTAATCCTTCCTCGTCCCGCTGTGTGTAACCTTTTGTATTCCTTGACTTTGGGCATTGATGGCTCCTTACCTTGACGTCTGGGATCGTCCGAGGACCCTGCTACATCCTCACAGGAAGCGTTGTCTGTAGACACACAAGATAAGACAGAGAATGTTGTGTTGTTATGAGGGGCTAGGAAACTGGGGGCACTCGGGTGCCACAGGAGTACGGCTCTTTGCCCACCACTTGTAGAGACTAAGGGTTTGAATGGTCCACTGTGCAGCCGGCTTGGCCGGACATACCAACAAACAGGGAGGCCGGGCAAAAAGGGCGCTCTTTGTCACTGCACTACTAGTGACTCCTACAGATTGGTTCGAGGGCATCTGTAAGGGTGTTGAACTATGAGGAATAGGGGGTTCCCTCCACACGCCATGTCCTCCTGGCAGGTGAAAAGAAGCAGCAGGCCAGTGTATCGGAGGAGGCATACCGTATGTGGTTTCAATAACATCCCCAGGTCAGTAAGTATGTGGTTTCAATAACATCCCCAGGTCAGTGAGTATGTGGTTTCAATATCATCCCCAGGTCAGTAAGTATGTGGTTTCAATATCATCCCCAGGTCAGTGAGTATGTGGTTTCAATATCATCCCCAGGTCAGTGAGTATGTGGTTTCAATAACATCCCCAGGTCAGTGAGTATGTGGTTTCAATAACATCCCCAGGTCAGTAAGTATGTGGTTTCAATAACATCCCCAGGTCAGTGAGTATGTGGGGAAAATCAGGGAATTGGCATAATGACTGAGTTGGGACAAAAAGGTGGGAAACTGACACACAGTCTCCCTCTTTTTTTTGTAAATGAATTAACCCATTTTGACCCGAGATGAGATTCTAAAAATGTCTTCTACATCCAGACAGTTTTCTGAAAAAGCTATGTTTCTATGTCGATTTTTCAAAAATAGCAGACCTACAAGCTTGTAGATCTGCTATTTTTTCAATAGCTAAAGCATAGCATAATGCCAACACCAAAAAGGGGTTCCCGCCCCCGCAAAATGGAATAAAACATTAATATGCATTATGAATTGCACTTTATGATACATTAATGTACAACTGAAATTCACTGTACTAGTAAATGTGTCTCGACCCCTAACCTTTAACTCTGTGGCGATGTTTAGATCTGCTGTGGCTGGCAGTAGGCAGGGTGAGGGTGGCAAAGTCGATGGCGTTGGTCGACAAGGCCAGTTCCTTCATCCGCTGTCCACTGCGCCCACTCGCTCCGGCCTCGCCCGTCCCCTCGCCTCCTTCAAGGTTCTCAGTGCTGCCTGCCCACTGGCCCCCGGGGGCCCCCGCCACGGCCAGGTTCTGTAGTAGGTCATTCATGGCTAGGACGGACGGACAAGAGTGAGGAAAATAAATTAACCCGTTCACTCAATCATGCGTGTCCCCTATAGCAGGTGCGGTATAGGGGACAGCTAATAGAAATGCGCCCGCTCCATCTTTTTTCAACACTGGGTTCATTAAGCTGAATCGGATGGAGTGGTGCAATATGGCATGCCGAGCGTCTGCAAGCAGTGAGTGGCATACGTGGAAGATGAGATACACGTCCATGTCAAGCACAAGGTCTGAAATGCAGCCCAGAGAGATAGCCGATATCGGGGAGGGTAGAGAGAGGCAACAGTACAATAGAGGTAGAGAGAGACAGTATAGAGAGAGAGAGAGAGAGAGGGAGAGGTGGAAAGAGAAATTGTGATGGAGGCCGGCGAGAGAGACAGTGAGTTAGGGAGAAAGAAAGAGAAAGAAGCAGTAGAGAGCAAGACAGCAATACAGAGAGACAGTGATGGAGTTAAAGAGAGACGGTGGTAGAGAAAACAAAAGCTACAGGCGGTTCCATGTCAAGTCCTTCACATGACGAGTGTGAGCGGCGGTGAGAGAGAAGTCGTTGGTGTGGTGGTGAATGCTTAGTCATGCCTGCAGAACTGCAAGCATGTCTCTCTTATATACACACACACTCTATAGTCGTTTACATTGCACACAAACATACAACCAAACAAGCACACAACACAGCTTCTTCAAAAAGCTGCACAACGACCCACGTTACTGCACCAGACACCAGGGCTAGATGAAACCCGGGCAGACTTAATGTCAATTCAGGCAAACTACACAAAGAAAAACTTGGTCCATGACACAACTAAAGAAAGAGAGAACTATAGAGAAACTCCAACCACAACACAAATGTATACAAAAACAAAGTTAATCAAATGAAATGATTTACTACAGTAGCACGACAGAACATTAGTAGCAGGAAACAGAATGTCTACGAAGTTACAATTAGGTTTTGGGAGTTAAAGGTCATGTATTGAAGCCACAAATAGATGGTGTTCTATAGCAGAGAGTGGTATAGTGGTGGCAGGCACACAGACCAGAGCAGGTGACGGGGAGGAGAACACAAGGAGAGGTCATTGATGTCCACCGATGTTAAGGCATGGTCTCTCTAGGTTTGCTTTAACCCATTCTGACCCGAGATCAGATTCATACGAGGTTTCCACTGGGCACACACTGGACTGATTAACCCATTCTGACCCGAGATCAGATTCTAAAAATGTCAGTCGTTCTTCGATTTTTCAAAAATAGCGCGCTACGAGCTTGTAGATCTGCTATTTTTCAATAGCTAAAGCATAACATGATGCTAACACCAAAATGGGTTCCCGTTCAGAATGGGTTAATACCTTTATTTATTGTAAAGAAATAAATCGAATCTCTCACCCAAGAGACATCGATCAAAAGGCTTCAATTTGTAGAAGTGTTTCTTTCTATAAACCGAAATCTTGCTATGATTATGCATATGGCCTACTGTACGCAACATCACTTACTGGATAGATAATGCATTCATTACCAGTGACTAGTGACACATACAGTGACTGTGACAACAGTTTGATTCTGTCTGGAGATGTGCTTTGCATGTTGTTCCCCGTCTCTACCCCTATGCATGCCTCTACACTATACCCAAGTAAAACAAAGCAGAGATTTCATGTTGAATAAATGAACTGCTCTCAATATCAGCTGGACACAAATCTCAGGTCAGGTGGCAATGGCGTCAAGACTGTGGGAAGGTAGAGTGACATATAGCTGTCGATGCAAACCACAATGGTCTTATCGATGGTTCTTGCCACACAGCTATAGGTTTTAATCTAACGCACATCAATGACCATTCCTTATTTTTGTGGTGATGAAAGAAAGGGGAGAGTGTGTTAGGGAGTCTAGCGCGGCGGCTCTCAGAGGTCTTACACATGGATCGTCGGTAGATGGCCTTGACCTTGTCTTTGTCCTTGGATTTGTTCCTCATGAAAGGCAACCTTTTCAGAGCTGTCAGTGCGCAGCCAGGATATAGACAGACAGACAGACAAAGACAGACAGACATTGGAGAGAATGACAAAACAGCCCAGAAAGAGGTGGAGGAAAAGAAAAGACAGGAGGGCAGAACAGACATGATGTGGTTAATGTTGAAGACAGCCACAGGGAGGGAAACAGAGAGAGTTGAACCTCTGGACACTCAGCTGAACAACACAATCAATCGGTACACACAAATACATACAATGACTTAAAGGACAGGTCTTAATGAATCTCACGGAAGATCTTCAAGTTTGCCCAAAAACCATTTGCACCCATGTTTTGGTGGTTGTTGAGACATCAGAAGCAGACGTTGTTCATCTAGGTTAGCAATGCCACAGCAAATCAATGGCAGTGCCAAACAGTTCATGATAGACATCACAGAAAAAAAGCCATTATTTCCGACAAACTGTGTCTCTCACATTTACTTGTAGCGGCATTCCTAAAAAAAAAAATCCAATTGTAAATATTGCACCAACCACAGTAATAGTGCAAGTGCTTTTTGGATGGAATTAAATGAGGATTTATTAAACAAAAAGTAGACATTAACCAAATAAATGTAAATGTATATGCCAGTATGAATTCACTCACACATACACACTCCAGAAAACCAGATACTTTATCTACACACAGTTAATGGTCCACGCACACACACACCCACAAACACACCTACAGTGTACCAATAAACGCATACGGAAAACATATGAAACGGTGCAACCAGGAGGGTGAAGTGAGATCAAATAAGTCCTGGTAAATAACAGCACCAGAGGCGTTACTTGTCAGCTTGTTAAAACCTGACAAACACCAGCAGTATGGAACTGTTGATTTGATTATACAGACTCGTCTTGCACATTTCTTTCTAAATGCATTTCTAAATGATCTGTTTTGAAGATCTGTTTTGAGTGCCAAGTCTGTACCATAAGCATGGGATTCATTTCCCTGTCCCCAAAGTAGTAACACTATTAAATTGTTTTCATACATTTTTGCCAAAGGAACTATTATCTATATATCTGTAATCTAGTTTAGTATTTACATAACTGTGCAGTTCTTTAGCTTTACTGAAAATTGTCAGACTTTTGTTTTTTAGGGTACTCGAGTGGGTACTGGGTAGGCGAAACTGATAGATTAGTATCATCAACAACACATCTGCAGACAGTCTAACCTTCAGTTTTTTCTTCCTGGAAATAAAAACATCTGGGTTTCCAAGAGTATTGATTGGACATGGTGAGGTATAATGCATTGCACCTTTTAACCCATTTTGGACTGAGGTCGATTAAAAAAAAGGCTTCAAAATAAAATAAAATAAATCAGAAAAACCCATGTTTCTATGTCAGTGGTGTTCAACCTTTCTCATGTCAAGGACCCCCAGAATTATCTCTATTGGGCCACGGACCCCCATCTCAAAATATGGTGTTGCAGGGACCCCCCCAGAAGCAGATATTTTAGTTCAAAATGTTCGCTCTGAAATATATATTCAATGAATTGCGCCACATTTTAACGATTTTTCAAAAATAGCAGACCTACAAGCTCGTAGCGCGGCACTCGGTGGCGCGCTATGAGCTTGTAGATCTGCTATTCGTCAATAGCTAAAGTATTAGCTTTGTTAAAACACCAAAAGGGGTTCCCGCCCAGAATGGGTTAATTATACAATGCAGGAGGGTGGTGGTTCTTTGCCGTTTACAGCAGAGCTGTGCACATCAGCAGGTTGACATATTTGGGCACACAAATGACTGAGATCTCCGTGTCAGTTTGGACAGGAAAGCACAAACAGAGGCGGTGAGCAGCCCAACTCACCAGAGAAAATAAATCACGAATTCCTACAGGATGTTTTCCAGTAACTGAACCAATTGAGATATGCTATAAATTAAACCAAGGCAGGTGAGATGACACTTTTGCATAATATAATATGCATAGGAATGCTGTGCAAGTGGTGTCCCAACACTGCAGGAGTGACTTGTAAGTAGCTGTACCCTTTTGATAGCTGCACCAGTGAAAGTGGTGCTCGCTCCTCCTCGACTTGAACCTCTCCACTTTCTCTGCTGGGATGAATTCAGCGCAACATTTCAGATTAGATTAGGAGTTAGAAGTCCTCTCCATGCGACTTATGTCATAAACTATATGAAAACACTGTCCATGGTCATGTCCATGGCCAACAGTCAAACCGGTCTCTGCTCCACAGCTCTGCTGCCGGCTTCAGACACAGCGACATTGTCCAAATGGAACAAAATGGACCCGGAAATGTTTCGCAGCGTAAGCCGATGGACACAGATGATCGACTCACGGAAAACATGGCCCCAATGACGGGACAGTGTTTGTCCGACAACATCCCACCCACCCTACCGATCTACGGCATACCATTGTTGGAGCCCTGCCCTTGGTCATGGGGCTGCTGCCCTCTCCTCCCTTCCGCAGAGAGAAAGAAGTAAAACGAATGGTTAACCATTCATTTCTACTTTATAGCATACTGCACTTTACTGCACACACACACACACACACACACACACACACACACACACACACACACACACACACACACACACACACACACACACACACACACACACACACACACACACACACACACGGCTGTATTTTGCGTGTCTGTTTAGCATCAAATGCTGGATGAGTGAGAACTTTCTCAAGCTAAATGAGGATAAGACAGAAGTTCTAGTGAGCAGAAAGAATCAATAATAAGCAGACTTGGCAACCTGACTGTAGTAACAGTACAGTAAAGAACCTGGGGGTCATTATTGATTCTGAATTGAATTTTAATTCACACATTAATCATGTTACCAAGATTGCCTTTTTTCACCTTAGAAATATTGCACGAATCAGAGCCTATTTGTCTTTGGACGATGCAAAAACGCTAATCCACGCCTTTGTTTTTTCAGGACTGCCTAAGAAAACAACTGACAGATTACAACTTGTCCAAAATGCAGCAGCCAGAGTTTTAACTAGAACTAAGATGAGAGAACATATTACTCCAGTTTTGGCTTCACTGCACTGGCTTCCGGTTGTTTTTAGGATTGATTTTTAAATTATTTTACTTGTGTATAAAGCTCTCGATGGTCTCGCACCTTCATGACTGCCTGCCTAAATATGTCCCAAACCGCCCCCTAAGGTCTTCCACTGCTGGCCTGCTCGCTTTGCCTAAAAAAATGGCAACTAAAAAACACGGGGAAGCAGCTTTTTGCTTCTATGGGCCGACGGCATGGAACAAACTCCCACTGTACCTTCGTCAGGCAGCCTCTGTAGACATTTTTAAAGCACAGCTCAAGACCCACTTCCAGGCCAAAAGAGCATTGATCACGCCTCCAGGTCTTCAGTTTACTCAAGTTAGGGAATAAGACCTGGTACTTAAGACACGCAAAATACAGCCCACAGTGTGTTATGTATGTCAAAAGCATGTTTATTTCCACACACGCCAATTGCTGCGCATGGTATTTCTTTGTGCATACAGTGTACACACATGTTTGTACATATGCATGCAGACCGTGAATCTGCGTGCTAGGGCTGCAACTAACGATTGTTTTCATAATCGGTTCATCGGCCGATTATTTAAACGATGAATCGGATGATGACACTAGCTATTACCTTAAAAATATATTTTAGGTTATTTTAGACATGTTCTAACTAACACAAAAGATAATTCATTCAAAAATACATTTGATTAGCTGCTGATTAGGCTGCTGTTCAAATAAAAGACAAACTAAATGAAATTGAATTAAAGCAACTCATGGTGTCTTTAGGCTTATTCCGACTGCATACATTTGATTAAAGAACAGCTACACATGTGTCAGTCTAAAAGGAACAGTAATAAATATGTTTTGTTCTTGATACTATAATCATCGTGTCATTTGGCTTTGCAGTCGCTACTGTGCAACTGTCATCAGATTGTAAGGGAAGAGCGACGGCTCACTATGATAAACTGCAAAATAAACTTAGTTTGCCGAGTGCCAGTGCGCGTGTGTGTGTGTGTGTGTGTGTGTGTGTGTGTGTGTGTGTGTGTGTGCACTCACTGCTGCTCCTCCTGTGTGTGAGCGCGTCGTCCAGGGAGTTGGACCCGGAGCCGATGGAGGAGCTGTCCTGGCTGTCCTGAGGAGGCAGAGGAGCCGTGAGGCCCAGGAAGCCCTCGGTGGACTCGGAGCGACACGGCGGCGTCAGGGTCAGGGAACGCTGCCGCTCGCCGCCGCGGCTCTTTGGCTTGATCAGCTTCTTCATCTTCAGCGTGATCCAGTTCCCACGCCTGGTGTGTGTCCCCAAAAAGAAAACACACAGTGAGCGAAATGCGTCGTCGTTTACGTCCCCGATTCCATACGCCGCCTTGTCTTTGTTTTGAACTGTCCTTTTGTTGTTCTAATACTTGCACTTGTCTTTTCTGTACTAGTTAAAAGTAACCTATTCTGGCCCGGGAACCCCTTTTGGTGTTAGCATTGTGTTCTGCTTCAGCTATTGAAAAATAGCAGATCTACAAGCTCATAGCGCGCCACCGAGTGGCGCGCTACGAGCTTGTAGGTCTGCTATTTTTGAAAAATCAAAGACATTTTTTTAGAATCTGATCTCAGGTCAGAATGGGTTAATAATGAAACTGTCAGGATGTAATAGACATTTTTAGAATCTGATCTCAGGTCAGAATGGGTTAATAATGAAACTGTCAGGATGTAATAGACATTTTTAGAATCTGATCTCAGGTCAGAATGGGTTAATAATGAAACTGTCAGGATGTAATAGACATTTTTAGAATCTGATCTCAGGTCAGAATGGGTTAAGCGTTCTAGTGCTCAGGGGGAAAAAAATCACCCCCGTGTGAACCGAGTGGTGCAACTCCCCCCCCCCCCACCCCACCTCTCTCTCTCATTAGCAGGCAACAGTGCAGCACTACCCCTCTCTCTGTTTCTGGCACAACAGCGCCCCTACTGGTACTCATAGTCATATACTGGTGCTCATTAACCAACACATGGGTGGGCGAACAGCACGGACATTGCTGTTCCTTGGAGTGGTTGCACCACTCAAAACAAAAGAAAAAAAAAACATGCTAATGCTTTGTAAGCTTTTCAAACAGACATATATAGCATCTACAATATCAGTGTTCAGGAGATGAACCAGTTTACCTGCGTGGAGGAGACGGGTCGTAGAACTTGTACTGGTCCATGATCTTCTCCTCCAACTTCTCCTTCTGTCTTCTCAGCTCATTCAGTTTGTCTCTGAGCGGGACGGAGGACAGAAGACACAGTCAGACAGAGGCGGAGGAATCACCTTAACCTCAAGCACATTTATTTCACTTTTTATTTATTTAACTACATTGCAAAGATAATCGCCTTCCTTGATGTATTAATGAGCATCAATAACGACCATCACCTGGGGCACTGTCACAGACACATATACAGCTCCCCTCTCCAGGCCGCTCTACTGTCTCATTTCTCTCCAAAATCATGTGAATATGATGACAGCTGACATTTCTTATCACACACTAGACCCCCCTTCTGTGTGTGTGTAGTAGTTACATGTACTGCCTCTGTTCCACGTGGAACAGGTCTTTGCTCTCCATGGTCTGCTCCAGCAGGGTGCGGTTCTGCAGCATCAGAGTCTGGATCTGGTCCAACAAGTGACGGTTCTCCTCCTCCAGGTTCCCCTTCAGCTGGCTGAGCAGCTGCACACGCACACGCACACACACACACACACACACACACACACACACACACACCTATGCTTAGCCACTCAACTCAAAATGTAAATGCACTACTGCTGGTGAAGTTCTACATTTCAATACTGTGACCAGATTTGACTGAGAGCCTGCCATCGCGCAAATTACAGCTTTTCACCAGAGGAGATTTATTTATTTATTTTCCCAAAATGAGTTAATAGCACAGGCAGACTCTTCACATACTATAGAGCATGTCTGGATAAGTGTCGGAGCTGAAATCGACATGTCAATATGAAACAAATGCCCAAACATGTAGCTATAGGTGTAATGTTAGAGACCACAGAAGTGAACCTTTCAAGCCCGTTTGCTCAACTCGCTGTTTTCTACAAGACATTACTCTATAAGGCCATATCTCCAAAACTGGTGGGTCAAACTGTACATCAAACCAATATGTCAATTTGAAGCTATGATTCCCTGCTTTCGAAAAAACGGAAATTAAAAAAAATCCAGTGTCTCAGTCAAATGTAGTCACATTATTCAGACAATAAAACATTACAAGAGAAAACGTGTTACCTGCCCCCCCCCCCCCCCCTTACACTGATGTTGGAAAAAAGTGTTTACATGCCAATGTCAATATCCAGAGAGTACAGTACCTTACCGGGAGTAAGATCATATAGTATCAGCGTGCTCCATACCTCACACTGGTTGGTGAGCTTGGTGGAGGTGATGTCCAACTGCTGGAACTGTTCCTTCAACTTGGAGAACTCCGCCTCCAGCCGCGTCTGCTCCAGTGTGGCACTGTTCAGCTGACTCTTCACGCTCTTATGGTCCACCTGAAGAACGTCGTTGTCCCTCACCAGCTGACGATATGTGGAGTTCAGCCTAGAGCATGAGAGAGAGACAGAGAGAGAGAGAGAGAGAGAGAGAGACAGAGACAGAGAGAGAGAGACAAAGACAGACGAGCATGAGAGAGAGACATGGATGGACGGTTTTATTGTTGGTTACATTTTTTTTTATCCCACGATTTTGTAAGCCATATTTCACCCCCGTGTCAATTATCATCATACATCACTGAGGATACGTCCCAGGTGCATCCATGCAATGTATTTTTTAGTTATAGTTCTTCTATTCATAGTGACTCATAGGAATAGACTATGTGACAGGTATAGTCTGGTGACCACCGGAGAGACGGCACCAGGGTGAACAGTGTGGGTTAGCGCCCCAGCCTGTGTCCTCCGTGAGGAGGAAGCCCAACAACCCTCGGTGAGGCCTGAATGAACTGAATGAACTGTCTGGTGCTGCATGGGACTCTCGTGCAACGCACAGGTCCTTGCTCTACTCCTGGTGAGAGCAGGAGTGGACCTGGTGAGACGTAGGAGGGGCCCGGACAGGAGACAACCCATGTGCCAGAAGTGTACCTCCCAGCCCTGGCAGAGTAGTTCTGGAGTAGTTCCAACGGATTGATACTGAGGATACGTCCCAGGTGCATCCATGTGATGTTTTTTTTTAAGTTATCTAATGTGATCCTGGGCTCTACACACCCTCCGCCAACCTGGGGAGAGCAACAGACTTGAACTCATGCTTCCTTCCTTCACACCTGACAGGGGGGAGTTTCCCTGGCGTGGAAGATACACGTCATTCCAACCAGTTCCTTTCCCCTCCATCAGGCGCACCGGCTGGCCAGGGGGAGGCAGTTTAGAGACCAGGATTACTGCATGTTTTTTGTGAGGGTACCTACCCTAGGGGACACGGGGTAGAACATGAAAACTCCACACAGAAAGGCCCTTTCGCCAACCCCGCCTCGGGTATGGGCACTGAGGAGCACGCAGGGGAGAGAACACGCGGCCAGCGCCCACAGCGTCCCCAGCGGGAATCAAACCCAGGACCTTCTATAGCTGTGAGGCGACAGCACTACCGACTGTGCCACCGTGCCCCCTATTGTTGGTTACTTTAATGCAGTTTGTGCATGTTTACAGAAAATTAAAGAACTGCACATTTTCTTCCTGAATTATGATCACACATTTTAGTTTTGCTTGTGTGATCATAATTCAGGAAGAAAATGTGCAGTGATGTTTTACTGCACTATACAGTACAGACCTGTCATTCTCCTCTTTGAGTAGTTTACACTGGTCCGCTGTGGCTTGGTGGGACTGGTTCTCTGACACCAGTTTCTCCTGCTGCTCCTTCAGAGCTTGTTCTAGCTCCTCCAGTTCACCTTTACGCTGCAGAAGCTGCTTGTATCTGCGCACACGCACACACACACACACACACACACACACACACACACACACACACACACACACACACACATGCGCGCGCGCACACACACAGACACAAACATTATTTTGCACTTGCAGCACAAAATGTCCAATAACTGTAAAGGTCAATATATTAACCAATATATAACAAAAAACCAAAGCATAAGCCGAGTGAACTGATACATCCCAAATAGTCTCTATTCCACAATCTCCGCATGCTATTATAGTCTGGAACTAGACCTTCCGAAATCCGAGTAAGTAAGCTTCCCTTCAGGGAAATACATTTTAAAATATTAGATTTTGATTTCCATTTCCATTTCCGCTAAGCAGCAAGCTTTATATGCTTAGACGATTGCGATTTACATCAGGATAGATTTTTTTTTTTTTTACTTAAATTTTTATTGTTTTACAAGACAAGACATCAAAAACAAACTTACAATACATATAACATCACAGACGCACAAAAAATAAAAAACAGAAAAATAAAAAATACAACAGGCATCGACATTGCGTTTTTAAAAAGTTACTTTATCTTTCTAGACATTCACAGTTGTCTCTCATTCCCCTATACCCTTAAATATTGTCCATTTATACCATTTGTCCTCCATCTTTTCTTCTTGTAGCCTCAGACTGTGTTAGTTTTTCCATAAAATGAATCTCCTGAATCAAGTCCTCCCATTGTTCCTGTGTTGGAGGTTCCATCTGTCCCCATTTTCTTGTGATAGCTTTTTTTGCTGCCGCCAATAAAATGTTTATCAAATAACATCAGGATAGATTTACATCAGGATAGATTTACATCAGGATAGATTTACATCAGGATAGATTTACATCAGGATAGATTTGCGTGACTGTGAAGACGGAAACGGAAGTGGGGGAGGAGGCTTCACTTCCAGCTTTACTCATGATCAGAGCTTCCGTTGCTCCAGACTGTACGACGGAAGCATTTATATTTTACTCATGATCAGAGCTTCCGTTGCTCCAGACTGTACGACGGAAGCATTTATATTTTACTCATGATCAGAGCTTCCGTTGCTCCAGACTGTACGACGGAAGCATTTATATTTTACTCATGATCAGAGCTTCCGTTGCTCCAGACTGTACGACGGAAGCGTTTATATTTTACTCATGATCAGAGCTTCCGTTGCTCCAGACTGTACGACGGAAGCATTTATATTTTACTCATGATCAGAGCTTCCGTTGCTCCAGACTGTACGACGGAAGCGTTTATATTTTACTCATGATCAGAGCTTCCGTTGCTCCAGACTGTACGACGGAAGCGTTTATATTTTACTCATGATCAGAGCTTCCGTTGCTCCAGACTGTACGACGGAAGCATTTATATTTTACTCATGATCAGAGCTTCCGTTGCTCCAGACTGTACGACGGAAGCGTTTGGAAAAATGTGCGAGAGACAACAGTATCTGGGGGCCCCACGTGAGACTATATACACAACCCATCCGTGTGCACCACCAAACACTCACCGGTCCTCCAGGTCACGGTGCTGCTGCTCCAGGCTCTTGTGCGCGCTCTTCAGTCCGCCGTGCTTGCCGATCAGCGCCTCGTACTCGGACGCCTGCCTCTCGTGGAGCGCCGCCAGCCTCTCGTGGTCGCGGAGCAGCATCTCGTAGGAGGAGCGCAGGTCCTCCTTGTCGCGCAGCGCACACTCGCGCTCGCCCTCCACGCCGCTCTGCTGGCTCTGCAGCTGGCCGTTCTGCGTCATGAGCGCCGCACTCTGGGAGGTGAGCGTGGAGCTCTCCACCTGGAGAGAGAGAGAGAGAGAGACGAACGGGGGAAAAAAGAAAATTGTGGGGATATTTCAAAGATGTCACAGGGCCATAAAGAACGTGAACCCATGATGTACACCAGTAGAGTAAGGGCAGGAGCCTATCTCCTGTTTCTGTAGCGTGAGGCAGCTGGATGTACAAAGTACACCCCCTGGACATGACGCTAGTATGTCGCAGGGACTTACCCCCCCAATCCAACCCTTGATGCTGAGGGCTGTATTTTGCGTGTCTTAAGTTGCAGGTCTTATTCCCTAACTTGAGTAAACTAAAGACCTGGAGGCGTGGTCAATGCTCTTTCGCCACTCAGAATAGCCAAATGGCATTGATCACACGTTCAGGTCTTTAGTTTTAGTTAGGGAATAAGACCTGGTACTTAAGACACGCAAAATACAGCCCTGAGTGTCAAGCAGGGAGGCATTGGGTCCCATCTTTACAGTCTTTGGTATGACCCGGCCGGGGATCGAACCCCGACCTCCCAGTCTCAGGGCGGACACTCTAACCACAAGGCCACTGAAATGGTACACCAGTAGAGTGAGCAGAGTTAAATTCAGCTTTTTGTCTTTAGGGGGCACTGTGTGTCCATTCCATTTATTCACTCTTCTCTTTAAAATAGCTCCCTCCCCACAGGACTGGGATTCTGGGAGATGGAAAATGTCCTTGCAGTGTGCCTGCTGTGGTCACAGTGGGTTCAGTCAGGTCCAAATCCCTCGTCGGCCATTACTAGGAATGTATATTTACATTGTGGCATGCATCAACAGAAATAAATGCGCGTACGCACACACACGTTTCGTCCACATATACCTACCTCGTTTACACACAAACACACAATCTCAGGCGTGTGTGTGTGTGAGCCACGCGCGCATTCAAATGTTATACAACATTATAACAACATTGTGAACGTGCCGGCAAAGCGTGTTGTTTTTCCATCCTTTCTAAAGTACGTCTAAAAATCTCACTTCCCATGACTCCGCTCACAGATCCGTTGAAACCCCATGGCACCTCCCTCCATCTTAAAAGAAAATTGCCGACCACATCCCACACCCATGATTTCCGACAGTGGCAGATTTTCAAGTGCAAGAGACTACTTCCAACTGCATGTCTGTATCTGCCTGTATCTGTGCGAAAATGTCAGAACCAAGGTAATTGCTAGACATAAACGACCTAGCTAGTGGCTAAGTTTCTCTCACTCTATAATTGCGTATCAAAGGAAAGGAAAGGCACTACGGTATGTTTACCCAGGGTAACTGGACTAAGCTCAAGAACTTGTTTACAGCCATGGCCCTGCTCATAGAACATTTCATGGTAGGGGTTCAATGCCCCTTCGGCGGTGGTAATTTTAACGTGCCGGTTCCGGGGATATACGAACTATAGCGACCTTCCGATATCAAGACCGCTCCGCAAACCGTTCGGCCACCGCTGCCCCCACAACAAAAACAGACCCGTACGGTTTATTAATGCTAGCAAATACCTGTAGCTTGGCATTCTGTGTCTGCAGCGTGGTGTTGTTCTCCTGCAGAGTGGCGGTCTGCCGCTGGAGGGCCACGATCTGAGCCTGGAGGTTGCTGCTCTGCGTCTCCAGCTGTTTGAGTTGGCTCCTCAGGGCTGCCTTCTCAGCCTGCAGCGTAGCGTTCTGGGAAATGTGCATACACGAACGCGCGGGGAGATTTAGATGATGGGACAGATTTCAAGAATGAACGGATGAATGCATGCATTCTATTATGCATTAAGTGCTTTACAGACAGGTTATAAAACGGTAATCATAAAAAACATCAAAACAACAAAACGTCAAGACAGCAGATATAATAAAGCATGAAGAAAATAACAGGTCAATGAAACAAAACCCCCTTATGGCCAGAGACGTAATTTGCATATTAAATCATTGAAAACAATATTAGGAAAAACACTTGGCATACAGATGCGTTTTTAAAAGAAGGCACTGATTCTGCTAATCTAAGAGCCGAGGGCAGGGAGTTCCAGAGAAAAGGTGCCCGAGCCGCAAAGGCCCGCGGTCACCCCGAGTGACCAGACGCGTTGCAGGAGGAACTGAGGGAGCGCACAGGGTTATGGGGTCGCAGCAAATCTCTAAAATAAATGGGAGCTATATAAGAAGATATATAAACACGAATGCATTGCACCTTTACCGTGAACCGATGTCTGTCCACACAGCTAATCTACAAAACGTCTAGACTGATCAGCCTCATAGCAGCCCAAGGATCTCAATTCTTCAATACTTCAGATCATCAGCTATGTCATTTGATTTGAATTTATAAATCAGAACTAGCCAATCACAGCAGGCTATGGGAAGAAGCATCAACGAGTCTGAGTAGAACAGCTGGATGACCTGGGGAAGAACTCCCATCCAGAAGAGGAAAGTGCAGTGATAGCCGTCATTATTATAATCACTACATAATTATATGAAAGGTGACTCATTATTACTTCCAAGATTAGCTTGGCTGTTATAAAGCTCGCACAATTTAGTTTGGCTAATGCTTACTGTAGCTAACTACCGTAAGAAGACACAGTTTTGCTGTTGCCGATTTGTAAACACACACACACACACACACACACACACACACACACACACGTTTGCGGTGAGTTGGCTGTGAACATACATTCCTCTCCACCTCGATGAGTCTGTCTTTGACTTTGAGAAGTTCCCTCGTTGCGTCGTGGCTCTCTTTCTCCCATCTGCGGACGGACTGCGGGTCCTCCTCTCCTCTAGGTGGCGACGTCTGCACCGTCCTCTCCTCCTCCTCCCGCTGACGTAGAGCCTCGTAGTTCTTTTTCACCTGGGAGTCACATAGTAATATACAAAGTGGTTCATGTCAACGACCCCCAGAATGCATCAGTATGACCACAGACTCCCTTCTGGAAATATGTTGTGCCAGCAGCCCCCATACAAGATTTGTTCTGAAAATATCAGATCTACAAGCTCAAGACCTTTAGATGAATTTAAAAATGTTCATGTGGTGTTTTTGGTTTTGGTCTTTTTTATGCTTATTAGACAGGCTTGATGTTTGTTGCACTGCAAGTGGCTGAGGGGTAACAGTATTTCAGTACAGTACATAAGGAAATTGACAAAAAGTGATTCCTGAAAACCGTGTCACGATGCATCGCGTCCCCTCAAGGACCCCCCGTGAGTCCCCGGACCGCACTTTGAGAATGAGAACCACCAACATACACCGAGGCCCATTCTGGAAAAACACCTTCCAAATCCTGACCCAAGTATTCTGAAAAACTAGTAACAGCTAGGGTGTAACAACACGTGGGTGCTCCAGGTCTAAATGGGACGAATCATTATTAAAAAAAAAAGGTTTACCTCCCAGCACTCCATGCCATGAGGAGGAAAGACAAAACCGCCTGGATGAAGGAAACGCTTTCTCTGCATTTCCCAGACGCATGTCACCTCATGAATAGATAAAAACCCTCCACAGAAGATGAATAAATAATGTGTGTCGATGAGTGTTTCAGTCTGCAAGGGAGAGGCCTGAGAGCACAGGTCTCTGTGAGATGGAAGAGGGACAGTTTTTATCTTCTGTGGTGAGGTGGGTGTCCGTGTGTGTTGTTGCTGTATCATTACTGCGTGCATGATGGCCCCTGGCCGGTGTATGTGTGTGTAGCCGAGTATTTACCGTACTACCGGTAGTATGTGACTGTGTATAATGTATATGCATGTGTATATGTACTGTACATGGGACTGGCTCCTCCTGGCTGGCGTGCGTGCGTGCGTGCGTCTAGCCTACAGCTATGTGCAAATGTGTATCCAGAATCTCTTTTACATCGCATGGCACCGATTCGACGTGACTCAACTCGCCGTCGCGCAAAAGTAGTGCCTGGCCCTTTTTTTGGGGGGTGTCACCGAGTGAGAATCGAGTCAAGCCGCTGCCATGCAGTGGAAAAGCCCCATGAGAGTGTGTTGCTGGATTTAAAATTCCCCCAATGGGATCAATACATATCCGTTTGTATGAGCGTGTTTGTGTGCGTGTGCATGCATGCGTGTGTGTGTGTGTGTGTGTGTGTGTGTGTGTGTGTGTGGTGTGCTGCTGACCGTCTTGAGCTCCTGTCGGAGTTGCTGGTTGAGGTTGGAGGACTCCTGCAGCCTGGCCTCCAGAGCAGCGATCTTTTCCTCCTTTATCTCCAGAGAAGACTTCAGAGTCGATTCCAGCTTAGACTCCAGCAGCTTAAACCTGAACACAAAGTCAGTCACGTTTAATATTCAGTGTGTGTGTGTGTGTGTGTGTGTGTGTGTGTGTGTGTGTGTGTGTGTACTGTGTGTGTGTGTGTGTGTGTGTCATACGCTCACTGCAAATGCGTCACCGCCAAAGCCATACCCCTTTTTAACCCATTTTGGGCGGGAACCCATTTTGGTGTTAGCACTATTTAATGCTTTAGCTATTGAAAAATCTAAGAACGACTGACATTTTTAGAATCTGATCTCAGGTCAGAATGGAAAACTGTCAGGATGCAGAAGACATTTTTAGAATCTGATCTCAGGTCAGAAATGGGTCAATAACGTCCTCCCCATTGTAAAGCCAGGTTTCCACTGCCTCACACCACCTGTACTGCTAGGAATTATCATACTTCTTATCAACATCAAAATACTCTATATTTCATTATGAATACAGTTATAATCCATTATAGTGTAGTTGTAATACATCATAATACTTCATACTGTATTATAATTACCACAGTACCCCTCTCCTGTGCACTCGTCTACATTGCATGTGTTAAGTTAACACACCAAGAAGCAATGACCTCCACCTCCTAAGGGGGGCGTCGATTCCCCCCAGGAAGGGAGGGGAGGGGAGGGGGGTGCTGCGAGGTTGTACTATATTTGAATGGAAACGGTAGATATTTTGATGCGGTGTGGTGTGGTGTGGTGTGGTGTGGTGTGGTGTGGTGCCGTGTGGTGTGGTGCGGTGTGGTGTGGTGTGGTGTGGTGTGGTGTGGTGTGGTGTGGTGTGGTGTGGTGTGGTGCCGTGTGGTGTGGTGCTAAAGCTGCCTAACTTGTTTTTTTATATATTTTGACAGAACTATCCAGGGGCTCCAGGGGATTAAATGGTTTTAAGAATTGCAGCAAGTGAGTAAAGATTTGTGTGTGTGTGTGTGTGTGTGTGTGTGTGTGTGTGTGTGTGTGCGTGTGCGTGTGTGTGTGTGCGTGCGAGTAACCTGTCATCGGAGCTCTGTTCATCCTGCAGCAGCCTCTCTTTGTTGAGTCCAATCTTCTCCAGCTCGTGGGTTAGCTTGTCCAGATCATTATTAACCTGCTGAGTCCGCACCTTCTCACTCACTAGCTCCTACACACACACACACCCCGATTTGCTCAGACAAATATGACGTAAATTCTCCATTCATTGTCAATGGCATTTAATGTTTGTGTTCGGATATAAACTACACTATATCTGAATATACAAAAAAAGAAAAACCCTTTCCTTTCATTAATCAATATTTTATTTAAACTCATGATTTAGTCTGTTAACCAGTAGCTCTCAAATCTGGTCCTTCGGTACTTTGGATAGAAAAACAGCAGTACTAGACGTTCTGGTAGGATAGAAGATGTTGCATTAATAGGCATTCTAGTAGGACTAAAAGAAGGCTTTTATTTTTTAATTATAATAATGAATTGCATTTTTATAGCGCTTTATACCAAGTGCTCAAAGCGCTTTACAATGGTTCATTCATTCATACATTGGGAGGTGAAGCGGCGAACAGTCGACGCCAGCGTCCTCACTTCCCACATTCACACACCGACGGTGGCGAGCTCACACCGACCGACTCATTGGAGGCAATGTGGGGTTCAGTGTCGTGCCCAAGGACACTTCGACATGTGGACAGGAGGAGCCGGGACTCGAACCGCCGACCCCAGGGATCATTGGACGACCTGCTCTACCTCCTGAGCCACAGCCGCCTAATTCAACACCAATACAATTAAAGGTCAGAATCATCGACACCTTCTGAACGAGCAAACTTATTTTTAAACCATTGCCCAATGAAAGATATTGGAGGGGTGGGGAGGTCTACTGTTAAGTTCAAATGACGTATGTTGTCAGTTAGACAGAGAGAACATGGATTTTAGGGAGTCCTCTTCCTTTCACACTGTTGAGGAGTAGGACACAAGGACAATTCATATTGTTTGCCATTTCACACTGAAGTTAGCATTCAAATCAGCATCTTATGTTCCTAAGATTTGGTTTATTATTGTCCAGCTCTCATATCATGAGAAAACGTCTCCCACCATTCTCACCTCTCGGAGGGCGGCCAGGGTCTTCTTATCGATGGTGGCCAGTTTGACTAGCTCCTTGTTCTCTCTCTCCAGGTCTTTAACCCTGGTACACGAGTCTCTGAAGAAGATCATCTCCTTGCCCATGGTGCGGTTCTCCTTCTCCAGGGAGGAGATCCGCTGGTTGTCGTCGTCTAGCTTGGAGTCGCGGATCTCCGCCTGCTGCCTCAGACGTTTGTTTTCCTTCTCCAGGAACTTCTTGTCCTTCTCCAACTGAGAGGTCTCGTGCTCCAGGGTCTTGTTCTGGGTGTGAGTTTAAAAGAGATAGAGATTGAAAAGATGGAAGGATAAGCACCATTTCATAGCGGTTATAGAAAATATGATTCAATTTAATCTTTTGTCTTTCTCTCGTATGCATTTCTTGTTTGAGTCCTGGCCGAGACATTTCTCCTGGGAACCACTGGATTGAACCCACCTCCTGCTCGAGCTGCTCCAGGCGTTTACTGGAGATCTTGAGCTCCTCCAGGTTGTGTTGGAGCGTGTGGTTCTCAGCTTCCACGTCCTGCAGCTCAGCTTCCAGCTGCTGGATCTTCCTGCTGCTGTTCTCCAGGGCCTTCTGCAGGCGCTGGTTCTCTGTGTCCAGACCCTGGTAACTGACCTGCCACAGGAGGTAAGGCAACACGTCACTAACCTGTTCAACCATCATTCCATCAACTGGTTGCTGGAACTCTCAGCCCGCTTTTCTACTGCATATACAGGTCTTGAATCGGAATGATTTTGCTTTGATGATAATCAATTCACTTTTTAAACTCAACTTTCTTGGACAGGCTTGAACCTGGAAGACCTCATCATGATCAAACGTTCCATACCATACTCGTGTGCTTTTATAATTTGCTGGTACATAATGAGTTTTGCAAGCAGCATCGATACCATTGACTGAATAGTAACACTCGCATTACTTGCATCACTACCGTCTCATCGTCTTGCAGAAGGAAGATCTTAACAGCTCTAGCCTATCTGCGCCCTCCGTTGAGTCCTTTAAATCACAACTTAAAACATTTTTATATTCACAAGCTTTTCCACCACCGACATGATCCTGCACCTTTTCTTTTAGACTATTCTGTCCTATTTTTCTGTTGTTTTATTATTGACGTCTTCTACACTGTATTATATTATATTGTATTGTATTGTATTTGTGAAGCACTTTGGCACAATGAGAGTTGTTTTTAAATGTGCTATATAAATAAATTTGATTTGATTTGATTTGATTTGATATATTTTCTCGACAACACTGACCCCGCCCACCCACGGAAACGTATCACATCTCCGGCGTTTTTTTTACGGCAGGCGTTCTCGTATACCTCCAGTCTCTCGTTTTTTTACGGCAGGCGTTCTCGTATACCTCCAGTCTCTCGGTCTTCTTCGAGGACGCCTTGAGCAGCTCCAGGCTCCGTTTCAGCTGGCTCCGCTCGCTCTCCAGCTCCCGGTTCTCCGCCTCCAGCTGGGCGGCCTTGGCCCCGGCCGAGCGGAGGCCCTCGGCCGAGCGCCGGAGCCCCAGGTTCTCCTGGTCCAGCTGGGAGTTCTCCTTCTCCAGGGCCTCCAGCTGGAAGGACATGTTCTTCAGAGTGTCCAGGTTCTTCTTCAGACGTCGGCATTCCGCCTCCAGCTCGCCGTTCTCCTTCTCCAAGGAGGACACCTATACGACGTGGAGGGTTAAAATCAGTAGGGGGCGCCGCCAGCACCCACAGCGTACCCATGACCTTCTAGCTGTGAGGCGACAGCACTGCGCCGCCAGCACCCACAGCGTACCCAGGACCTTCTAGCTGTGAGGCGACAGCACTACCAACTGTTCCACAGTGCCCCCGGGATCTCACTTTAGATCTCATCTAGATTACCACTCAGGATTTTGATAAAATTTAAAAAAAAAAGCTATCTCAGATATGTTCAGACTAACAGATGTTTGAAGTCAGGGTGAACTTCTCAATGTGGGAAGGGCACGCACGACAGACCCCATATTATCCTGGCACTCTATACTAGAGCCAAGATTACTCTTACCAATGCAGAATTCTAAGCCTTTAGCCTGGAAGGAGAATATGGCACATCATACTTTCTATGAAATAATAAACAGAAGCTTTGAGCTCTCTTTCTCACAGGCCGATGCAGACAGCGTTGAGAATATATATATTTTTTAACTCTGCAAGTTTTAACGAACTAACATCAGGGCAATCTGTCAATGAAATACCTTGAGAGAAATTATTTGATTCTTCCAAGTCTAGCTCTCGTATATAATATGACAGCAAACTAAACCTGAAAAGAAAAATGAAGCCCAAACACAGCAATGTGTAGCTCATAAAGCAATTATCTTCATTACATTTGGCATGCCTTCTTCATAATGGCAATGAAGAGAAGGCATGGAGACTTAAACATAATAAGGTAATTGCTTTAGGAGCTACATAGCAGTGTGTGGACTTTATTTATACCTGGTCTGTCAGCTAAATTAAGTCCTGCACCAGCCCAACATTTTTAATACATGCATTCTATTTGTTTTGTTTCTCACTAGGACCAGGCAAGGAGCTGACACACTAAGTACAAATGATTGTTTAGGGCACTAGGACAAGGCTTTGGGATGAGGGATTAAGAATAGCCTAAATTAATATTAAGGGCACTAGGAGGACCAGGCAATGAGATGAAAGACTAAGTATAAATGAACACTGAGGGAACTGGGACAAGGCAATGAGGGTATAAATGAGCATTTAGGGAACTAGGACAAGGCACTGAGCTGACAGAACAACAGACCTTTTCGCAGGTGATGCTCAAACTAGACACTTTCTTCTGCAGGCTCTCACTGTCTCTTTCCAGTTTCTGCACCTGAATCTCTAACTCCTCTGCTTGCTCGCCTTTTTCCTTCAATACCTCCAGCTCTTTACCTGCAGACAGACAGACAGACAGACAGACAGACAGACAGACAGACAGACAGACAGACAGACAGACAGACAGAGAGACAGACAGACAGACAGACAGACAGACACTTAATGAAATCATTTCTGGCTCCATTCAACAGATGCATAACAATAATCATAATAACAAGTATAAAGCTATTTTCATCTACGGTATATACATTGCATTCACAAACATTAACTGACTGGTACAATAACACACGATAACATCCTAGATCCTAGAATATAATTGTATCATAAAAGATAAAAGGAGAGTAAAACCAATGACAAAAACACAAAATAGATCAATATAATCACACACAGACATACACAGAATAGTGTGCCTCAGGAAGTAGTGCTTTCAAAGTCTCTTCTGCCATTTCTCAGAGGAACAACAAGGAAGTTGTGATAGCAACATTATGAATAACACATGCTTAGCAATGCATGGAAATGCTTTGCTCAGTATTTTCTTGGCAAGAAAGGGGATACAAAGTCATTACATCCTTCTGGTGTGTGTGTGTGTGTGTGTGTGTGTGTGTGTGTGTGTGTGTGTGTGTGTGTGTGTGTGTGTGTGTGTGAACAATAACATAAGAGATCTAAAACAGAAGCACGTCACTCACGTAGCTGCTTCCTCTCAAACTCAATTCTATTGAGTTTGGCACTGGTCTCACAGATGGACTCATGGAGGACACGGTTCTCCTTCTCCACGTCTTTGACCCGCGCCTCGGTGCCCACCTGGCACCGCTGGCGAAGGGATGCCACCGTCTGGCCCAGGTGCTGGTTTTCCTGCTCCAGACCTTTCAGCTGGAGAAAGAGAGAGAGAGAGAGAGAGAAAGATCATTTGTTGGCCAAGATATCGCCACACATGATAGAACGACGAGAATTTGAATTACATTAAATTATATTCAAGGAGTCAAGGAGTTGCCGATGGCCTTGGGTGCAGAGCTATATTCAGCGAGAAATTGCATCACTAAGAGGCTATGCTTATTTTATTTATATAACTATTTATATAACTATTTTCTGCAGGGACTTTTCCACTAACTTGGGTGCATTAGTACTTGGTGGTAGCAGAGAACAGTTGTGGAAATTAAAACACACTTTTCAGTCGCAACGAAGGAAGACTAGCGCCCACTTTGTGGAAGCTAATGGGGATATCAGCGTAATAATAAAGAATAAAGAACGCAATGTGCTTGTGTTTTCATTCACGGGGATGAACTAAAGGAGGCATGGTGTCTACAGAACGTTAGCCTGGTTGTTAACAAAATGTATATGAAACCTTTAAGATAAATCCTGAATAGATTAGCTTTACATAATATTATCCCTTGATAAATCAAATTATCTGAGCTAATCAAAGCTGTTAGAATTAGTACGGATCCCTTGAGGCGTAAGACAGCCATCTGTGTCAGTCGCGCACGGTAGCAGCAATCTGTCTAGTCAATAAAACATAGTCCCTGAACCACCCACAGCTATCTGTGCTGCAGGGGAAGGAGAGACAAAACCACACAAAGAACTCTCACTGCTAAAGGAAATCTGATCCACACTTTGATACAGATAATAGCTTAGTCATGCCGTTTTTTCACAGACTATCTGGGAATGAGTCTGTCAATTCTTTGCCAATTGAGATTCTTGGTTCAAACCAGCTGCACCGACTTGTATACAGTATGTTGAAGTATCTGGGGATTTACATGCTAACCTGTATGTAGAGCATATGCAACAATAATGGAGACACTTTAATCTGCTACGTACGTACATGATGTAAGATTCCACACTGTATGTTGGGAAAGCCATTTTAGTTTGAGTAGAGTTTGTAGAACATTGACCTAAAAATGTTGTCAGTCTAAATCATATAGTGACACATAGCTTTTGTCCTTTGACAGAGGGGACATTCCTGTAAATATTCTGTTAAGGTTGTCGTTTTTGACTTATCAATTCCTGCACTCGGATAACATGGAGAGGCAACATTTACAGGAGCGACTTGGACAAGAGCTGCATTTAGTTTGTCTTTGGTTGATATACAGTAGTAATCACAATGATGATGATTGAGTAAGGGTATAATGTAATCCTCTGAGAGAAAGAAGGTGGGAGAGGAAGGTAATTGTGTGCGAACGGGTGTACAGTAGTAGTGTGTTGCTTGCGTTCACACAGCAACATTCCACAAGCCATTTTCAATGGAGGCCGGAGACAGGATGTTACAAACTTGATGCTGAAACTTGTCACTGTGACCCTACATTAGGCCCATTTTGGGCCGGAACCCCTTTTGGTGTTAGCATTATGTTATGCTTTAGCTATTGAAAAATAGCAGACCTACAAGCTCATAGCGCGCGCTATACAAGCTTGTAGGTCTTCTATTTTTGAAAAACCCGTGAAAATGCGGCACAACTCTTTGAATATATATTCTTTCAGAAGACATTATTTTTTAATTTCGACGTCAGGCCTAAATGGGTTAAAGCATGCGTGGTTACAACAGACACACTGTGCGATAGAGAGAGAGGGCGACTGACCTGTCTCTCCGAGTTCTCCCGGAGCGTCTCCAGTGTCTTCTCCAGCAGGGCTTTCTCCTTCATCAGGTCTGTGCCGAGAGACTCGGAGCTCTGCATGGACTCTCTGTCTGCACACAGCTCTCTCTCTAGCTGCTCCAACTGCATGCACACAGACAGTGAAATTAAACACATCAAATGGGAGCGATCTCCTTGTAGCATGCCTGTATAGTGTGTCAAAAACCGCATAATCAAAATGTCCACATGCATTTCCTTCGTGGCATGCCTACGGCTTTGAACCTGTCGTGGTTTGCCTGTGTATTCACACCGCTGAAGTTTGATCTCAAAGCAATGCTGGAGTGCACAGTGATTATTAATCCATGATACCAGACGTATTTAGAATTCAATGCAGCACCCCATTCTGTTAAACCAGCTCATGCGCACGCACGACGTGCACACACAAAGACACACAAAGCATTAAGAGTGCTTCTATTGTTCAAGAGTCCCAGAAAGCATTCACACCTTAATGTGCTTTGAACCAGACCGAGCCACCCAGCAATAAATTCCAAACTGTGGGTTTCAAAGTATTTATTTATTATTCCAAGAGCACACAGAAAGGCTTATACTGAAAATAGCTAAGAGTCTTCTCTTAGTGAGGGGCACTCGGGTGTTAGAGGCTGGCAAAGAAAAGGAAAACGCTGACCTTGCCTCGATTTACAGCTTTGCTTTCATCCTCCTAGTATATGCCCTTCACACTCTGTCTCTTTTTACTTATTTTCTTTCTCTTCCCCTTCTACGAAGAGTCTGAGCAAAATGCGTGATATATTGATCTATATTCTAAAGAAGGGCTGGTCCCACATGCTAATGTGGATGGTTAATGGCAAGTTTCACGAAAGGCTAAGCCTAGCACAGCTGTGTAAAAGCACAAACAACAGAGCAGAAAGATTGTTGTTCTCTATTAATTACTCACCCTGTGAATTTCTCACAGGGTGAGAAAGTAGTTATTTATTTTGGAGTTATACGCTGAAACCCTATAGTCAAACCGAGGAATAAACACATGATTTTAGACTAATTGCTCCAAGCGAAGCGCACAATTGCTATATCATGGAAGAATATTCAAAGACCAATGGCTCAGAGAAATGAGCAGTTGCGGTGCTATGGAAAGGACAAAATATTCTGAAGAGGAAAAGTGAAATCTATGATACCAAACTCTTATGTTGTTGATGTGTTGGACATGCTTTGAAAGGATGACAATAGAAATACCTCATGCATCGATGTGACTTTATGCAATCTATTAATGGACACTGTTGCATTTGCCCTTTGTGTTTATTTAAATTATCTTCAACACAATGTTTTATTTTACTGCTTTCCGTTATGTGCCTGGTCTTTTTTGGTTTTGTTTTCTGCTTCTATGTAAAATGATGTCTAAAGATTGAGTCTTATAATTTTGTTTAAAAAAAACAACAAAAATATTGTGAACACATTCCCAGCATGAATTAATACATTCACCCGTTAACCGCCAGCATTTTTCAGTGAAACCCTTGAAGAATCCACCGGAAACACGGAAAACCAGGACCGGATGTAGACCAACAATGTGTGTTGTGACCATAGAGTATAGAGAAGGATAGAGACTGAACTGGCGCGAAGCTCCCCCCCTCCCCGTCAGTGGAAGTTGCTCAGTGGCGTTTTGAAGCACCCGGAAGGACCGTCTCAGAACGTCTACTTCCGCATTTGACCACCACATTTTGGTGCAACCGAGCGCTAAATGTTAAAGCCCAGCTGCGCGGGGTTTCCTCGCCATGAATTCACGGGCCCGCCTGCAGTCCTTCCTCTTACCACTAGGGCCCAGACAGTGCTTCAACGTTGGAGCGCCTCACTGGCCCCTTGGTTGTGAAGGACACTACTATATACTTTCACTCGGAGAAGTATAGTTTTACCGTGACCAGTTCATTGGCTGTGGGACGTTGAACGAAGCTAATTTTGACCAGGGGCGCAGTCTGGGAAAGGAATCCGAGATAAACATTTTCTGTTTACTTAATTGCTTAGCAACCCAATGCTACTGTATGTAGCATTACGACAGCGATATATCATAAAGCACTATAAAAGAAAAGGACCATTTGACGCAGATCTACGTCAATGCCGGCATAATTAAGATTTGCCGCAAATCTATGTCAACGGCGGAAGAATGTTCATTTGGTTACATTTGCTTAAATATATGAACACTTAAATTGTCTTTTCTTTTCTGTGTCGCGTGTGGTGTGGTCCCCCTTACCCTCTGAGTGAGTCTCTGGTTCTCCTGGTTGGCCTTGGCCAGTTTTCCCGAGGCGTCCTGCCCGGCTGCTCCCCGGAGCTCCTCCACCGTCTTCAGCAGTGTCTGGTTGTCCTTCTCCAGCTTCAGCAGCCGGCTGGACGTCAGCTCGTTCACCTCCTCGCCCAGTGACTTCTGGGGAGCTGCATGTGCAGGACACAGTCGCTCATTTACTACGGAGTACGGAACAACGTTTTATTGTTTCCTCTAATTGGCTGGGTAAAAAAAAGAATACTACAGAGACAACTGTAGACAACTCACCCCGGTGCTTGCTCGTTTTTCCTCCCCGGAATTTTCACCAGTGAGGGGGATAACTTTGTAATATGCTATTGGCTGTTTATTCTTTTTGGAAAAATATAAAAAGATACTCCTGTGGAAAGGCTATATTATTTTACTTATATTGACACTATAAACAATTTAGTATTATTTAGTATATGTAAGGTTTTGCCCACTCAAATGGTACCTCGTCAGATAATCCCTACATATCCTACAACAACTTCTGTGAACAGACTTCACTGTAGTAGCTTTTCATAAATTATATTTGTACTTAGGCCGTCATGAAAGTTTATAGTTAAAGAAATTCAAAGTCCAGCCGTCTGCTGTCCAGCCAGCTCCCACCCCTCACTGGAGGAAATTCTGGGAGGAAGTTGTCTTGTCACCAAAAAAAACGAGGCCGTACTATAATCACATTTCAGCTTTTAGCCATTAGACGGCACCATTTGCCACAAATGGTGCCGTCTTATAAAATGGGGGTTGTCTTATAAACGGCAACAAAAGTTCAGAATCTTAACTTTGGTTCATTATTTCCCCACTTTAATAATACCAATTGGTATTGTATTTTATATCTATATTATGTTAATCGTTGATTAGTCACCTTTACAACGAGGTATAGATTGTAAGGATCGGGTGTTTGTGGAATTAGCAACACAGCTAAACGCGTTGGTAGGGCCAAAATGGCAAGTGGTTGGTATTCACCCTTGCTTTGAGTTGCTCAGTGGATTGGATGATTGCACTCTCACACAGTATTAAGGAAAATACAACACTATATTTACATTTTATTCATTTTACACTCAGTGAGACTCAGTAGCATGTGGAAGATGGGGGGGGGGGGGCGAGCGACGTCATCCTGGAGGATGGCGTTAGGTCCCAGATATGGGATCGCCACTGGCTCCAGAATCTCATCACGATATCTCACTGTCATCATTGAAGGCAATCTCAAATGCAATCTCAAGTTCTGTCTCGTCTCTTGCCTGTGAGAGAAGATACTGCCCCATACCATGCCAAGCTGTTGCAGCTGCTTTTGGATCTTCCACCCGCTATACCGAGTTCCCTAACACTGAGTGTAAAGTTAATAAAGTGTAAAAATGGCCAATATGTGTTGTTTTGTCCTTATTACTGAGAGTGCAATCATCCAATCCACTGAGCAACTCAAAGCAAGGATGAATACCAACCACTTGCCATTTTGGCACATTTTTGGCTGTGTTACATTTGTGGCCGTTTAGCTGTGTTGCTAATTCCACGAACACCAGATCCTTACAATTTACACCTTGTTGTAAAGGTGACTAATCAACGATTACAACGATATAAAATACAATACCAATTGGTATTATTGAAGTGGACAACTAATGGAACTTTTGTTGCCGAGTTTATTTGGCACAATATTGTACATCATCTTATCATCTTATATCTTTGAATCATTGAAGTGTCGTTTTAAATAAGGTCTTTAACCAGATCCCTGGCTACTTATTATTCAAGGGGTGTTGAATATTAATTATCAGACTTGATCGCGTGGAGAAAAAAAAAAGAGTGGTCCAATCTGTCACGGATGTACCACAGCCAGAGCCAAAGGCCAAAGTCTGTTTGTTGGTGTCTCTTCACCTCAACTACACTCACACAGTAAAATAAATAATTCTGAAAAATAAGATACAGTAAATTCATCATCACCGATGGAGGCCTAGGGCAGAAATGTTTGTCGTATGAGTGTCTGACCCTTACTTTCTTTTTTGAAATTCATGACTGCTCAGATTGTTTTCAATGCAAAGTGTTAATGTACTGTGTAAACTACAGTGTGGTTTTGTGAAATCGATCCACTCTAGGCAGACACCATGGAGGCTACGGGAGGCAATCTGTGGCAACGCAGAATAGAAATGGAATTTTTTCTGTAAAATAATTAATATTGATGAATTCTCCTACCCAACAATGAACCCCCTGATCCATCTGCTATGCTCATCATTCATCCAATTTACAATTTAGGCATTTAGCAGACGCTCTTAATCCAGAGCGACTTACATTTAAGCAAAAAACTAAAGCATGGCATACATCACATATATAAAAAGTAGTTATCATGAATCATGTATAAACTAAGAACGTACCAGTGGAGTATCTATGTCAACTATACATACTATACTATATTATATATTATCCAATATACATGTGTACTATAAAGTGCTATGACTACATAAAATGCAATTCTAGTGCTGTCTACGTAACGAGCTATAAGTCTGTCTAAAATACTATCTAAGTCTACATAAAGTGCTGTCTAAGGGGCTAGGCTAGGGCAAGTGCTACGGGCCATGGTGGAGTTTGAAGAGGTGGGTTTTCAGACCATGGCTGAAGATTGGGAGTGAGGCTGCAGTTCTGACTGTGATGGGAAGTGCATTCCATAGTTTTGGAGCCAGAAGGGAGAAGAGTTTGGGACGTGTGGAGCGTTGTCCCGGCGTTTCTAGTGAAGGTAGCTTCCCTGCGTTGGTTGATCCAACTATTTTAGCTGGTAAACTACAGTGGTTGCCTCCTGTATTCTCTGGGTCACCCATAATAATAATAATAATAATGATGGTGGTCCTTACCTTCAGGCCGCTCCGGGGTCTTGGAGAGTTGTTCCAACTCCCAGCCCAGGTGTAGGGATTCATCCATGCTCTGTTTCTGGGCCATCTCCAGAACCAAGTTCTCCTCCAACAACTCATCCATGCGCTTACGGTCCATGTCCCGATCCTGCATACAACAAGTAACCAGTGTTTAGGGAGTAGTACCCATTTTGGGTTCCCTTATTTGAAAACTTTTTTTTTTTCTTTCTTTTTTTTTAAAGACAATTCAAAATTGTTCCGAAAAAAATCTAAACGGCGAGCCGGCCCGCGTCCGAAACCGTCGAGAAATGACAGAGTTACCACTTTTTACAGTTTACACTATTATTTCAAGCATTGTGAGCTTATACATTGGGTATTGTCCCTATTCAATAGGGCTTAAAAATATATATATATATAGTTAATGTATTTATTTTCTGTACATTTGGGTCCCGGGGAGACATCAAATTTCTCTTTTGGGTCTCAAGCTAAGTTTGGAAACCATCACTGCTATACAGTAAGTGCTTTGTGGTGATCTCACCATCTCCAGGTCATGCATTCTAGACTTGAGCTGCAGGCTCTCCTTCTCGAGGAGGTGCAGTTTGTCAGAGCGAGCTCTGCTGCTCTCCAACTGTTCCTCCAACATGGTCTTGGTCTCCAACAAAACCTGGTTGTCTTCTTTCAACTCCTAGAGAGACACACAGTACACAGCAGAGCAACACGTCAGAACAAGTCAGATAACCACAGCGCATACACTTTACGCAAACTTTTTACAGTTCTTCAGACATTAAACATTACACAAATTATTATAATCCCTACTCTCACATACATGTAGTATCAGCAGAAGCAGTGTTTTGTTTCACTCTGAGTTTTCCCCTGAAAGTGTAAATTAACATCATTATTGGTATATAAATATGGCATCTCAACAATGCCATGTTTAATTCACAGGATCCATTTCAATTTGCTTACAAGCAAGGTCGCAGTACAGAGGACGCAGTTTTCACACTGGTTCACTTCATCTCGACAAACCAAAATCCTACGCTGGAGGACTTTTCCTAGATCTTTCTACTGCCTTCAACACAATACAGCCGGACTTGCTCCTCGCTAAAATGGTTCCTTGGTGCACGGGTGAACCTGTACAGTTCACCCTTTACACGGCAGACTGTAACACTGGCGAGTCAAAAAAAAATACTCGGATGACTCTACTTTAATGTCTCCGATGACCGACAGCGATGACCCGAAACAGTACCAGTGTAGCCCGTTGACCGGCTTGTAGAATGGTGTGACAAAAATTAATCTGAAAACGGAGGAAATTGTCTTTGGTCCTGCTCCCGGTGGTAAAACACCGCCGGTGGCAATCCATGGTTCAGCTATTGAACAAGTTCCATCTTATAAATATCTGGGGGTGATAAGATGCCATCGTGGTCCTCTCATATTGACTATATTTGTCTTAAGTAAAGTGCCAGGTCGCTTCTCGTCCTCGGGCGTCTTACTGGTAAGTAATACTGGAAGTAGGAGCAGCATGTGTGCATACTGTATGTATACCTCCACTCTGGCTTTGTAGAACTCGATGTCATGCAGTCTGTCTTTGTATCGACTGAGCTCACTCTCCAGTTTCTCGACACGGATGGCTTTCTCTCGCAGGTGGTCGAGCTCGTCTCTGTACGCCCTCGCCGACCGAGCGTCCGACATCAGCTGGTAGCTCTGTGGGGGATTGAAGTATTGACCATTTTGACCATAAAAGAACTAGAAGATGTTTCGAAAATAGCAGATCTACTATACAAGCTCACAATGGGTCACAATGTAACACATTGACAAGACATAGGAAGTGGCACGTAAAGTGGTTACGTCTCTGTGTGGACATACTCAGAACATCATGTGTTGTCAGTAAAAGAACACTTGTAACATTGTTTAAAAAAACTGTTATTCACTTAAATTGGTATGCTTTATGATGAATACAGAATGTAGGGTACTCATTGCATTAACAGTCTAAGTGAGAAAGCCTGCAGTTGTAAAGATGCCTACGAGTAATGCAACAACAAAATGATTACGTCAAAGAAATTCGATAAGATACAATAAGATGGCCTTCTCTGAGGGGTAAAAAAGTAATACAAATCTAAATGAAATAAAAAGACTAAATAAAACAGCATAAAATAATCATACAAGATATGTTTGTTACAGTTTTAAGACAAATAAACAGTAACATTTTCAATGTTAGTATCCATTTGTAACTGTGACTATGT
Organism: Protomyctophum bolini; assembly: GCF_963924005.1. Taxonomy (NCBI): domain Eukaryota; kingdom Metazoa; phylum Chordata; class Actinopteri; order Myctophiformes; family Myctophidae; genus Protomyctophum; species Protomyctophum bolini. The sequence continues at coordinate 41,986,596 of NC_137875.1, forward strand.
ACAAACAAAATGGACCCTCACTGGTCCACTTTGTTACACTCTCAGAGTTAAATTAACCCATTCTGAACGTGAACCCATTTTGGTGTTGGCATCATGTTATGCTTTAGCTATTGAAAAATAGTAATGTAGGTCTGCTATTTTTTTTTAAATCGAAGAGCGACTGGCATTTTTAGAATCTGATCTCAGGTCAGAATGGGTTAATCAGACCAGTGTGTGTCCAGTGGAAACCTCGTATGAATCTGATCTCAGGTCAGAATGGGTTATATGTGTGCATGCAGTGCAGAGAGAATCAATGTGACGGAACAACTATGCTTGTGCAGACAACTAGGAGTGACATTCTGCCATATAGTGGGGGTGGGGGGGGGGGCACCAAATGAACCAGAAGTGATGTAGTGCAGGTCTCCTGCGTATGGTCATGGAGTATAGCACTATAGCACTGCTATGTGCTGCTTACAGGAGGTGGTGTTATGAAAAAAGATTAGTTTTGTTCTAAAAAGAGGGAAGTGGAAGAAATGTTTTAAGGTTCATAAGCAGTAATATTCCATGGCTTGCAGCTTAGCGATAAGCTACTCCCCTACCTGTCACTCAGTCACAAATGCGTGGCAGAAGAAGCTAAGTATTCAGCGCTGTGTTAAACGTGGCCCTGCCTGTTGTTACTTAATCATTACGATCATGCGTACGAATGCATGTCTTCATACGAGTGAGGGAGAACAGAACAGAGCAGAAAGAAATTCTCTCTCTCTCCCTCTTTCCCAGATACCCACCAAATAAACACTTTCTCCCCATCCTCTCCCTGAGCCCATCCACCTCATTTACTGTGCTGCGGCCAGCCAGCCAAACCGTCAGCCAACCAGTCTAAATCAAAATCCATGTCAGCCTGTTTGTAATGGCCCATAATGAGCTTTAGCTGGCCGATTAAAGCTTGGCAAGGCAGCAAAAGGAATAGACTGCAGGCACAAGGCAAGGGAGAGAAGACAAGGTGCAGGGACTGTGTGTGCGTGCGAGCGTGCGTGCGTACCTCTTGCTGAAGCTTTTTCAGTTCCACCTCCATGTTTTCTGACTCCTGTCTACAATCCAGCAGCTGCTCACTCTTCTCCTCCCTGAGAGAGAGAAGATGAAGAGTGGTTAGACAGAAAAGGGGGCTGTCATGAAATACGACAGTGACAACAGAGAGAGAGGACAATAATATACTGTAACTGTAATGGGTGAAAGTTAAACATACGTGGAGTCTAAAGCTTTATCCACTACAGTCACACTGGCTGTCCCTCCCTGCGCCAGCCAACAGAAACAAGATCCGTCTGCCAATTTCATGTAACTGATTTTTTTTTTTTTTAATCTATCTTTATTGATTGACAAGGCCTTAAAAAAATCAGGTATCTCCTATCTTGTAGGAATTAACTGATTAATGCAGTTATACCGAAGTGCTCTAATCATGTAAGAATATACACAGAGGCTTCCTCTTGTCTGTTCAGAATAATGGACTCAAAACTGTGTGCATTGTTCTTACCCAGGACCCAAAGCACTCCACTTCCTGAATAATAAAACACCTGAGCGATGGGTTTGGGTCAATAAAAGCTCAGCGCTCACTTCCTTCTATTATTTGATATTTCATGACAAGTTGTTCCTGAACACACCCAGGTCTCTTGTATCCAGTAGTACATTTACGCAAGTGCAATTGTTACTGTACCCAAGTACATTTAAAACTGGAACCCTGGCGAATAAGACAAATATGCCTTAAAACATTATACTTGCCCTCTATACAAAAAAAAACACCTTCAGTATTTTATTTCTTTCATAAAAAGATAATATTTCACTCAATAGGAACGGCTCCCGTCGCAAGTTGATGATGTCATATGTATGGCATTAGGAATGCACGTGCTAATAAAAAAAACAACTTAATACTCATTAAGTTTAATATGAGCATCAAAGCAATATTTTAAATACTTTTTATTGGAACGTGCATTCCATATATTCCATAGGGCTCGACACACATGGGCATACAGTATGACATCATCAACTTGCGACAGGAGCAGTTCGCCAGTTCCTATTGAGTGAAAGATTCTCTATTTATGAAAGAAATCAAATATTTAAGGTGGTTTATTTTAATTTTTTTAGTTGTAGAGGGTATAATGTATAATGTATAATGTATAATGTATGTATAATGTATAATGTATAATGTTTTAAGGCATAGGCCTAATTCTCTTATTAGCCAGGGTTCCTTTTAAGTACCAAAGTGCCATGCGATGCCTTGTGAGCTTGTATAATGGCCATTTTCTCTATTAGTGATATTTGTTGGAGAGTTCTAGAAAATGTTACTTTTAGGATGAATGCCTACATTTCAATACAGCAACAATGCACAGATATGAAAAAAAATGCACTTTGTAATTAATTTGAATACTTTCTTTTTTTAGTTTTTGGCTTTTGTGCCTTTATTGATAATTACAGTGAAGACGGACAGGAAAGAGGGAGGGGGAGAGACATGCAGCAAATGAATGGGGCTCGAACATAACCTGACTTTGCCAGCTGGGGGCGGTATTGGGTAACCATGTTCCCCAACACCGCAACCATCTGGGACCTCTCAGGGAGTTGAGCTAACACCGAACCGCTCCGTACCGAACCAATCAGCGTGAGCTAAGGGCGGGATATGTGCGAAACCGGATGTGAAGATATATAGACACGTCAATATGATTGGTTGTGTTTGCACGCCCACACGGTGATAGACAGACGGTCCCATCCAATCATCTACCAAGTATCTTGAAAAAAATAAACAGCCCCGTCATCGAATTGCCTCCCGAGATCCCAGATCCCAATAAGCTGTGCAACAAACTTGTGTAGCAAGCTTCTTGGATCTGGCAGCGTCAGGTTAACTCGAACAGGCCAGAGCCTACAATGTGGCATGCACCTGGACCATTAGGCCGGCGGGCGCCCCAAAGTTGAGTATTCTTAAAAGCAAGTACTTGACAGAGCAACTTGTAGTGGAGTAATATTTCACAGAGAGTATACTTTGACTCAGGTACTGGGGTTGAGCACTTTGTCCAGCACTGCTTTTGTCACATCGGCTTTTAATTGGATGAGCAGAACTGTGCACGCTTTTACGACAGTATTGCAGACATAATAACGGTACTGTTCCCGACACTTCATTGAGCGTTACTGTTCTGATTGTTTGAACTTCACCAACGTCTCCCGATTAGAATCTTCAGTGTGGAGAAATGCCAGTATCTATAACGGTAAAGAGAGAAACCAAGTCGCCTCTCCTCAAATGACAAGCGGAGAAAAACAGAATGAAAGGAGGGAAATAAATAATGGCTGGACATGAACCACATCAAAACAGATGTTATAGTGTGTTCCCCTTGGACTGACAGAGAGGTAAACATGGATGTAAATCAGCCCCCCTCCCCCTCTCCCTTAACCACTTAAATCCTATATAGTCCACTGACTGGGGTCTCCCAGTAACCTATATTTGGTCCCCTCATATTTTTCCCTCTAAACCAAAATTTCGATCTGCTATTTTTCAGCAAATGTTAACCCTATTTTTGCCAAACGTTGGCCTATATAAATAATCCCAGAATATGGATGATACGGTTCATACGGTTACATTTCGACTACTAGAGCAAAAGAACATAATGAGATATGAACAGGAATGGACCACAAGACCTCTGTGAGGGTCTACTATAGAACATCTGGATATATATAAGCATTACTTCCCCACCCCACACACACACACAGTTATGTTCCCTTTCTAATAGCAGTGTGTCACGTAATCTCACACAACAACGTGTGTGTGTGTGTGTGTGTGTGTGTGTGTGTGTGTGTGTGTGTGTGTGTGTGTGTGTGTGTGTGTATGGTCCAGAGCTGTAATCCTACTTGATTACAGCTCTGTGGTGTGGCGAGGTGTGGCGTCTGTCTCTCTCACAATGTGTTTTATTGCCACGACTTGTTCTTTCTGCTTTGGCAATGTAAACGTATGTTTTATCATGCCAATAAAGCCCTTTGAATTGAATTGAATTGACACCTTTGTGTCGTCACGCACTCACACTGCTTTTAACCCATTCTGACCTGAGATCAGATTCATATGAGGTTTCCACTGTGGACACACACTGGTCTGATTAACCCATTCTGACCTGAGATCAGAGTCTAAAAATGTCAGTCGTTCTTCGATTTTTCAAAAATAGCAGACCTACAAGCTCGTAGCGCGCCACTCGGTGGCGCGCTATGAGCTTGTAGGTCTGCTATTTTTCAATAGCTAAAGCATAACATGATGTGTTCACCACAATGGGTTCCCGTTCAGAATGGGTTAAAAGTGATCTTAAAAACAGTAGCCTACTATTTAAGTTTATATAAATAGTATACAGTATTAGGCAAGGCACTCTCACGTTACAACCAGATCACTGTATATAGACACAGTGTGCACATAGTAATAATTATGTAACCGAGGCCAGTGAAATTGAACAGTTACAAAAGGGATCCAGTGATACTGGATAAACACAAAAACAGTCACACATTGGATGTACGGTACAGGCTACTAATGTAAACGCAAAGACAGACGCTGTCATCAGGTATTATGCCACACCTCAACCCCAAATGATGAACATACGCAACGCCACACACGGGCACACACACACACACACACACACACACACACGCACATGCACACACACACACACGCACACACAGCAAATAGAAAAAGACATTGTGATTGTGAGCGGAGAGTATACAAAAAAGCAGATGTGTTGTTCAAACGCGAGAAAAATAGACAGCGCTTTCCGCAGTGTGGCTTTTAACTATGCCTTCACTGGTGCTATAGACTATTCCATTTTGGAACCGCTTCCAAGTTTGTCAATTATGCAGATTCATTATTACCTATAGCACTGCACATCCTTGCTGCTTGTATACAGGCATGACCTAGTGAGTGGCGGGGCGCATCAAAATCTGATATTTTCGAGCGCCCAACATGGGGACGGACCACCAAAATACAATGTGTATAACGGGCATCCCGGTATTCACGAGTTCAAACTTGTATTGCAGCAGCGTGTATGTACTGTATGTACGTACGTATGTTTTCACTTGTTTGAACGTTCTGTGAAACAGTAAGTCTTGTCCTCCTTTACACATACTAGCCTGTGATGTCAGACATGAAACATTTCCCAGGGATGTAGCAATGCCCTGCACACACACACACACACACACACACACACACACACACACACACACACACACACACACACACACACACACACACACACACACACACACACACACACACACACACACACACACACACACACACACACACACACACACACACACACACACACACACACACACACACACACACACACACACACACACACACACACACACACACACACACACACACAAAAACCTGGGAGCTGACCAGTACAACCACAGTCTTACACTGTCGGCCACTAAGCAGCTCCAGGGGGAGCGGTTGGTTGGTCCAGTGCCTTGCTCAAGGGCACTTCAGCGGTGTTGGGTGAGTGATGACCAATCACTAACCCCACCCAGATTTTTCCCTGCCCGCCCGGGGAATCGAACCGGCAACCTTTCGGCAAACAAGGGCGCTCCTCTAACCCGTAGAGCCACCGCTGCCCCGATATGGTAATATCATGGATGAGAATGATATACAGAAGGGCTTTGGCACACATGACAAGCATCGATCACGCGGAAGTGATCATGCTGTAGCAGATCTACAAGCTCATAGCGCGCCACCGAGTGGCGCGCTACGAGCTTGTAGGTTCTGCTATTTTTGAAAAATCGAAGAATCTGATCTCAGGTCAGAATGGGTTAATCAGACCAGTGTGTGTCCAGTGGAAACCTCGTATGAATCTGATCTCAGGTCAGAATGGGTTAAGGCAGGGAGCGTGTGACGGCTGCTCATGACGGGCGCGGGGACGCATAGCTTAAAAAAAAAAAATCAAGGTCACCACAATCCGGGTCAACGCCCCCCCCCTCAACGTCTCCGCGCGTCCAAAATGATCGCCCGCCTCTATTGAAAACGAATGACCAACTAAGGCGCGCCACTCGCTTCCCGTCTGAAAAGGCCTGAAGACTGAACCCCGACCCTAACCCTAAACTGAGGTAAGAAGATGGGACTGAAGTTGACCCCGTGACGACACTCTACGTCTGTCAGAGCCTTAAGGGCAACACTAGAAGAAAGACCATGGGGTCACCACAACCGACCAACAAACAAACAAACAAACGGACAGTTTTTAAGTGGTGCAACCAATTCCTTACGCAGCTGTGGGTGGCTGGCTGGCTGTCCCCGACTGTGTCCGAGCACGAAAATAGTGTTTGGTTGGTTTTCACAACCAACTCCCAAGTGTCACTGTTGCGCAGACTAACACACACACACACACACACACACACACACACACACACTAACTGTATATATATATGATTTCGGGTGTGACAGTACAGTTACAGTACAGTGGACCGGGCCGGCACCCTGGGCGTGTTCCTGTGGGCCTGGAAGTTTCACTTTTCCAAGCATACAAATTATACAGGGACTCTATGTCCATGAATAAGTTATCCTCATATTTTTTTTCTTCTTCCAGATCACATGACAGATTCTCACATCCGCATCATGCACATGACTCCGACACAGACACACAGACATAACCAAACACGAAAACAGACACGGCCACAGACACACGGCTCATTTTGACCCATGAGAGAAAAAGCTGTCGCCGAGTTACTAAAATAGCAGATCTACAAGCTCATAGGTCAGCTTGTAGGTCGGGTATTTATTAATTTTTCGTGAAAATGCGGCAACAAATCTTTGAATATATATTCTTTCAGAAGACTTTTTTCATTTCGACGTCAGGCCTAAATGGGCTAAAGCACATCGTTACGCCTGCTACATTTTTTAAAACTATTCAACTCCCTCTTTGTCAAACGCGTCGTCACGAGACCATCCGACTGTACCGCATGGGTTGCACTCCATGGCAACAAGTAAAGCAACCCGAGGAAATAACCTCAGCGGGGTCCTTCCTCATTTTATGGCCTTCCAGTACAGCTCCAGTAAACATATTGCCTCATAAAGTAGGTCAGGGACGTAGAATGAACAGGCCCCCGACAGCACAGAGCTGCGATATATATATTCAGCCCCGAGAAGCCACATTTAGAAACTATTTAGTTCCATGTGTAAACTTTACTTTTGCACGCGAGGAGCCTGGCAGCCGTTGGGTGTTCAAATCGGCTTTGAGTCTCTTGACCTACAACTCGTCATTAGCAGAAGTTACAGAAGAGAGAGTGTCAAGCCACCCGATGAGACGGGACCCTCGTAAAACACGTACAAATAATATAAACCTCCCGGGCTTCTGAGTGTGGACAGTACGTGCGATTATTGTGTAGAACCAAATGCTTGACGTAGAAATGACCGCAGTTATTTTTTCCCATAACTAATAATAGTACTGTATGTCTGTGTTTTGAAAGGACCCATCAATAAATGAACTATAATCATGATTATGGGTGAATAAAATAATCTCCATTAACTCAAGGCTAAACCCTAGACACCTGAGCAGTTAAATCTGACTTAACCCATTCTGGCCGGGAAAAATGGTAAACATGCGGCACAGACTTTATATTTTATATTCTTTCAGAGCGAACGTTATTTATTTATTTTGACGTCAGGCCGATGTAAACGAGTTAAGATCAGCACACCCAGTGATCGAATCACCCAAACTGCTGCGGAGCAGACAAGAGATAAGACAGGGGAAAAAAAGGCTTTTCTTGGCAACCCAATGGCCAGTTATTGCCAATAAAACATAAAGTGTTCCACAACAATACGTCCAAACAAGCTTCATCAATGCGGTATTATGATGATCTTCATGACGCCAGTACATGTATCACATCAGATGCTATGTCTGTGTACTGCACCATGCATTAAGCCTCTTGCCCTCCGGAAGCAAAGGTATACACTAGGCTACATCTGCTAAACAGTGCCGGCCACTGACCATTAGTCTTTGTCTGGACATGCGTTAAGAGCACTCTGAAGAGGAACTTCTATTATTTACGGATACAATGGAAAAGCCATTCCACAAGTCTGTCTCTTAGTGTGTGTGTGTGTGTGTGTGTGTGTGTGTGTGTGTGTGAGATTGAACATTAGTTTCTTGTGTGTATTCCTTTGATGTTTTTGTGACCGCAGGTTGCATTTACTATGAAATCGTACATTTCCCGTCAGTCGCTCAATATCCCCATACATGACATTTTTCTTTATATACGTAGATGAAAGAGTACAGGGAGACGGGAAACCAAGGTCGGCGAGAGGTAGCCTCGGAAACCCAGACGTTTTTATTTCCAGGGAGGGAAAAAAAGTCTGGGTCTGAGAGTCCACTTCAATTTGGCATAGAGTAGCGCAAACGTCGCTCACTCTCTGCTGATTTCTGATCGTCTGCACCTTTGTAAAATTGACACACACACATGTACACACACACGCTCCTCTCTCTCTCTCTGTCGCTCTAAGTAATTAGTCTCATGTCGCGCAGCTGCGCACAGTTTCTCCCGGCGGATCCTGCCGGGAGCTGCCTATGTGCCATAAAAAGCATATAGTGAGTTCCAGGCTAGCGAGAGGAGACATAACGAGACCAGATGGGATTCTGATTCTAACGTGGGTCCTCACAACTCACAAAGAGCATGTGGTCAGGTCAATGTGACTGGTTGGAGCGACCATGTACCCCTTTTCTCTCTACTCTTGTCACTTGGCGTCGTCACCGTCTGGAAGAAACCAAAAACTGTTGTGTTTTCAGGAAATGGAAGAACGACATATTCAAGTATAAAACCCTCAGACTTTCAACTTACAAGCTTAGTGCATGAAATATGACATTAATTAACCCATTTTGACCTGAGATCAGATTAAAAAAAATGTCTTCTTCCATATCCCGACAGTTTTCTGAAAAAGCTCTGTTTCTAGGTCAGTCGTTCTTCGATTTTTCAAAAATAGCAGACCTACAAAAATAGCAGACCTACAGCAGACCTTGTAGATCTGCTATTTTTCAATAGCTAAAGCATAACATAATGCTAACACCAAAAGGAGTTCCCGCCCCAAAATGGGTAAATAAACATCAAAAGATGAAATATGGACATCCAATGTTTCTGCCCGACAGGAAACCATAATCACCATTCTGTCGCAAAACGACACACCAAGCAAGAACACAGACTCCGGCAACAAGACTGGATAAAACAGCCGATGGGGTTATTGGACCCCGTTTAACGTACAAAAACACATGTGCTAGACAGGATATGCAGTAATTTGATTGAGTCACGGTTATTGACCATGATATGTCGGCTGGGGCTGTGCCAATGGCAATTTCCTTTAACAACAATGCTTGGCAGCAGCATGAAAACTGAAGGCATTGATGCCCGTTCAATGTCGGATGGCTCGAGTACTTATCTATTGTTCCATTATTTGAGCACAGAACAAAATGGTATGGTATGGTAAAGTACAGCTCAAGCCTTTAGTATTGTTAAACTGAGTTAGAGCTAGTTACAGTTTTAGCGTTGTGTAGCTATTTTCCCAGCTGTTCAACCTTACACAGCTCCTGCCTTTGTTGTTTCTCTGAAGACTGACACCTCCTCTCCTTCTCCTCCTCAGTGTTTGGATTCCCACGCCGAGTTTGGCCAACCTGGAGAGACACCGATCTTCCACTATACCCCACTCCTTTCCCTAAATACCTTTGTGAATAAACCTGAACAACGCCTCCTCTCTTGCTGTGCACTTACTAAATATAACAAAATCCTTCTTTTTAGCAACTCAAAGTACTGACAGACCCGTGCATAGGGCTCAGCGATACATATTTCATCCGATAGCGACATAGTGCTTGAGGTACGGTACTCACAGCTCCTGACGCAGGCGTCTGATCTTGGCCTTGGCGTCGGCCAGCTCCACAGAGAGGTGCTGGCGGCTCTCCGTCCTCCTCATGTTCAGGGCGTCGGGGCTGGGAGACTGGGCCAGGCTGGGGGGCGCGAGGGGAGACAGCTGGACGCAGTCTCGCTCCTGCGTGAGCTCCACGATGGTCTGGATGGATTCATGGACGGAGAGAGACAGACAGACAGACATTAGCATTAGGGCAGGGAGACAGAGACATGGAGGAGGGCGGAGAAAGAGAGCAGAGAAAAGGACAAAGACAAAAGGTGTGGTGAGATAGCGACAGAGGTGGCGGGGAGGAGGGGGGGGGTATAGTGTTATCAACAATGTATGCTATCAAGAGACCCCTACTCTCGTCCAGTACCCATACAAGAGGAAATGGGGTTTTAATTGAGAGTGGGTTGACTGCTCTGTGATTCTCTTGAGGCTATTAAAGTGCAACCTGACACACACACACACAGGCTGGCTCTATCAGTCATGAGCATCTGCACCCTGGGGGAGGTTTGAAAACACACTTAATGATGAACATACGCAATGCCACATATGGGTGCGCGCGCACACACACACACACACACACACACACACACACACACACACACACACACACACACACACACACACACACACACACACACACACACACACACACACACACACACACTTATCATCCAGAAGCGTTAACCGTTTCAACCCTTCCTTCCTGTGGTACCGTAACTCTCTTGTGATCTCAATAAAAGAGTCAAGTTTCCACATTTACAGAGAGCAAGCCCAAAAAATATGCCTAATTTAAAACAGTCACAGGTATAATAGCCACAAATCGAATGCATATTCCTGTATCAGACACGCAGTACGCATAGCCCCACTCAAACCCCCGCAAACACATTTTTTCCTCTGTGTAGGCTGACTGCTACACATTTCTGTGTGAGACTGTTTACACCCGTGTTTCGAATGTACCGAGCATATGGACTGGATACATGACAATTCCATTATTATCCTGTACCTCCAGTTGTGAGTCTCTTTCATCTACCAGGCGTTTGAGGTGGAAGGCCAGGTTTCTAGACAGACTGTCCAGGTCTTCAGGAGGTATTTCTCCTCCCTCCAGCCATTGCAGATCCACCACATTCTCCTGGTTTTGCGTTACCTACAAAGTAACAAACAAGAACATTTCCATCTAGTATTCTCTGGCGTTTCCATACGTTTAATGTTTTCAACCTGTAGTCCCAACCAAAAAGAAAAAAAAAAAACAGCTGAGCGCCAAGGACGGAGTTCTCCGTTCAAATTAATCAGTAACGCCCCAGCACTCAGGACGGAGATTGATAAAAATATGAATAATTAATACACATTAATGAATAACTCTTGATCTAAATCATTCCGTCCGACTCTAAGCAAAGATTGTGTGTTAGACGGCCCCGCCGCGGTCCCGTCGCTAGTCGCGGTAGAATGAATCATACCTCCCGTTGTTGCTGATCGCCTCGGGAGTGTTTGGGCTACATCCACAGTAATCTAGTAAGAGAGTGGCGACACTAGCGTTGACTCCCATTGTAACAATGGAATGCGGAAGTGCTCATTCTATCTCAATGGGATATAGTTCCAAATGTTTGGAACTATAGGCCATAGGCACCCCGCTTTGAGATCAAAAGGTCATTGATTCCAGGGGAAGACCATTTTCTTTACAAAGTAAGTGCCTTTTGTATAGTTGTTACACTCCTTCCGAAATGCTATTTTGCTACATGTAACATAGCATTAATATCCTCACCGACACACCACAGTCACCCACTACTTTTCCGGAACTATTCCTCAATCTTCCCCTTTGTGGTCGAGCTAAATTTCACTCCATCATTCAGACATTTAGACATATACCTCTTGGATGTGTGCTGCTATCGCAGCTTTAGTGTCAAAGTCCAGGGTCTGGATGCGCTCAATATACTCTTCCTTCTTCTCACACTGGCAAGAGGGGAGAGGAAAATATACGTTTGTTGTGAACGTCAACATATCATAGAGGAGAGGAGAGGAGAGGAGAGGAGAGGAGAGGAGAGGAGAGGAGAGGAGAGGAGATCCACAGGTTCATATATAGGTCCGCAAACCTGGAGATAGATACCAGACACATGGCACAGAGCCAACGTCTGATCTGCCATTTATGTAGGCCTGTTTTCTCGATAGGACCGGGTCAGAAATGTGAAATGAGTCTTTGTCTACGATACTGTGCGAAGGTGAGAGTAACGATGAAGAGCCAAGTGAAGAGCATAGGCCAGCGTCAGACAGACAGTAGACTATAGTGAATCACTGTTTATCCATCAGAATCACACTGCCGCTAAACCTCCGGAAGGAATGTTATGGAAGTATCGTTTAAAAAAATGCATGTTTAAAAGTGCATTCAATCTTTAACATCCGCTACAAAACATTTAAAAGATTTGAACTTCTTTATTTATCGTACCACTTCCCTTGTACTCGGATATTCAGCCTCCGCTAAATATCCGAGCGTCCCTAATGTTTTCTATTCCCCCCCCCAAGAATTCAAAAGCTGAACAAATAGCATTTATTTTCAGATACAAAGACAATGTGTTGAGAGCTGCTTTTAAGACCCAGAAAGATAACAAATCAAAAGCTTAATTTCTATTCATTCTGACTCCTTCCTCTTTCAGCAAAGATAACACAAAGGTGCTGAAAGCGTAAAAGGTCAATTCGGTTGTTTAAGTGCTTAGTGGGAGCTTTGTCACTCACACACTGCACACTGAAAAATCATGTTCATTCAACTCTTGAGATTCTAATAAAAATGTACCATATTTGGTTACATTTGAACGCTCCTGAGTTACAAATTGATAAATGAGCACTGTTATGGATGTTACCGTGTAGTCTAAGTAGGTTAAGTTGTGACCAGGTCAAGTAAGTTATGACCAACAGTAATGTACAACAGGAACAAGCACAAATCATCTTCAACGGTTTGTCAAAAGTTGATACAAAATAAAATGGTTGAAAGGGGCATTTCACAAAGACAATAGACATAACATTCAAAGAATATACTAGTATAATTTGTATTTAATTTGACATCATCATCATTACCTGGACAGCACAGCCTAATAGCAGCAGCAATAGTTTCTTCAACTCCTCCAGGCCTTGTTCTGTAGAAGACACACAGGAATGGTAAATGAAATGCATTTATTTACTTCATATTCACCCAGTCACACACACACACACACACACACACACACACACACACACACGTGTTCATACGACACACAATCACGTGATAATGACGTGACAACAGTGTTGTTTTTGGCGGCACATTTTGAATTTAGTTTTAGTCTTAAGTCTCTTCAATAGTTTTCATCTAGTTTCAGTCACATTTTAGTCACCTGGAATGTTTTAATGTTAGTCTAGTTTTAGTCGACTGAATATCACAAGATTTTAGTCGACTGAATGTACAGTTGATTTAGTCGACTATAATGTATTTTGGTGGTGCCTTGATGCCGTCGTAATGACTGTTTTTACACTTGCTGAAAATAGGCGATCTACAAGCTCACAACGCGTCGCGCTGCGACGCGTTGTGAGCTTGTAGGTCGGCTATTTTCAGCATGCAACCAAGTGTAGAATGATTTATACCGGATCTCTTGTCCACTAGTCTAGTTTTTATACGTTGACGAAATTGTCTTTATTTTTAGTCTTAGTTTTAGCCATCATGTACAGTACAGTATATCAACAGTGACTATGAATGAATATACATGTATGACTATATAATGATGTCAGACCACCATGAACTTTCCTGGAGCTATTAAAAGGGATTCCGTTTAACCGCAAGGAATTCCACCACTGTGCTTTTTGAGATATATCGCTGATGGAAAATGCTGTGTCGAGGTTCTGAGTGCTAGTAAGTGTAAATGGTGTCGAGACGTGGCGACTGCGACGGTTGGAGCGTCACATGTAAGTGAAATCTCAGAGCCCTGTTTAGTATGTGGAAAATGACACGAGCAGCTTGTATATGCTTGGTCAGAATGGGACTGTGTGACGTTAAACTGAAATACTCAAATAGCACAAACAATTTAAAATGCATTAAACATTGAAGAGACGAGTGATTACCTAACATTACCCTTGGAGGATTGCGCTTCCACCACCTAGCACACAAGCAGCTATACCGTGCTCACTTAGCTGTGTCTCTGTTTCCACTTTAATCAATTGTTACTGTATTCTTCAAATATCCCTCTACAGCAGATGGTCGTCATGTACATGAGCCATCATTTGCGATTCCCAATTCATTTCTGAGACTTTAGAGAAGTGAAACAGGCTTCAATCGTTTTGAGGTGTAATGGGGGAATGCTTTTTTTTTTTTTTAGAACTACTGAAATCCTGGCAATTTGCCAGTAACTTCTGAATATACAAAATGTACAAAATAGCTGGGATTTCTGTATATAAACAAGTATATTCATACGTTGCAAATTCCCCTTCTGCGAAGACCTCGAGCTCTGCTGATAGAAACATGGCGACATGGGAGGGTGAGAGTAGTAACCTGCCACATGTCAGGACATAATTGTCCGAAAATGACGAAAGCCACAAACAGATGCTAACATCTCAAACAGGTCTGGGCTCATCTTCTGGATTGAGCCTGAGAAGTAGTAATCCAGGTGTGTGTGTGTGTGTGTGTGTGTGTGTGTGTGTGTGTGTGTGTGTGTGTGTGTGTGTGTGTGTGCGTGTGCGCATGTCTGTCTGTCTGTCTGCCACAAGTAATGATTCAGTGGGTGAATAATATGCTGTAATGTTAAGTACACCTGCCTACCAGGCGTACAGTATTGTAATAAAGTGCACACCCTCACCCACCAATGCTTCAAAGGTTCAACAAGTTGTGTATTCAGAGACGCCCGTCTGCACTCAGTGCTGTACTCAGGGGAGTTGTGTGGGTACAGTACTTGTGGCCAGTGGTGTAAAGTAACCAAGTAGATTTACTTAAGTACAATCGAGGTATTTGTACGTTACAAGAGTATAAATTTGTAAAACAGGAAGGCCACTGCTTGGAACGACTCCGACCATACTTGCTTGTCCTCTCTCATTCATTAGCAAGGGGTTTCCGTCCCACTCTAGCCCATTCTGACCTGAGATCAGATTAAAAAAATGTCTTCTACATCCCGACAGTTTTCCATTCTGACCTGAGATCAGATTCTAAAAAAAGTCTTCTATGTCAGTCGCTCTTCGATTTTTCAAAAATAGCAGATCTACAAGCTCGTAGCGCGCCACCGAGTGGCGCGCTACGAGCTTGTAGGTCTGCTATTTTTTCAATAGCTAAAGCACGACATGATGCCAACACCAAAATGGGTTCCCGGCCCAAAATGGGCTAGACAAGATGGCCATTTCTGAGATTGTGGAAGCACCAGCTGTGATACAATCGCAACACATTCTGTCTCAAACAGTATAACCAGTGAATATTTGTATTATTAGCCCAGTTTGCCCATTCTTTGTATTCAGAATTTCAACAACAACAACAGTCCACTGTTTTGGAGGAGCAGTTTGCATGATATGAATTGTGAGTGCATACATTTGTACCCGTGTAACTGGGTCTCAGTGTGTATATCCTCAGGGGGTGGGTGTGTGTGTGTGTGTGTGTGTGTGTGTGTTAAACCAGTTCATCCGGTGTCTCAGGGGGTAGTGAGTGTCCAGCTCTGCCTCTAATAACAATAAATCCAGCTCAGTGACAATAACCATGTTTCATGGTGGATGGACAGACCACACAGGACAATCAGGCCAACCCCACAGCATTAGCTGGGGGTCAGTATTTCAGACTAGTACACACCGATAGCTAAATTAGTTTGAACCCATTTTGACCTGAGATCAGATTAAAAAAAATGTCTTCTATATCAGGACAGCTATATGTTTTCCATGTCAGTCGTTCTTCGATTTTTCTAAAATAGCAGACCTACAAGCTCGTAGCGCGGGCACTTGGTGCCGCGCTGTGAGCTTGTAGATCTGCTATTGATTGATGTTATTATTATTGTTGATATTATTTGGAATTTCATGAGTTATAACCACTTATTATATATATTACACTTTTTATTACTATACTTATTACTTACTTGGGTACTCAGGGTTCTTTTTCAATCTACGTACAGCAAATGTCTTCGCCAAAAATAGGTGATCAGATCAGCTGCTTTTGGTGATTTTTAACGTCAAGTGTAAGGTTGTTTTCAACCATGTTGTAATGGAAGTTTTCCTCATGACATGCTGTATTTTGGGGGGGGGGGGGGGGGGGGGGGGGGGAGTAATATGACATAAATGTAAGGTGTTGTTACTGTTAAGTAACAACGTAATTCAGGCAGGGTTGCCATGGATGAAAACAATGTTTACAGGGGTCTGGGGTCTCTGAGACAAACATCTTTAGGAAGCTCTGCTGTGTAGATGACATGACACACTATACCAAGGCTGGATGAAGGGGCAAATACTGGGCCGTACTGGCCGGGCTACATCACTCACTGCCAGTACCAGTGGCCAAAAGTAGAAGAATGTGGGTTTACTGGGCAGCTCCAAATTGTGTGGGTGAATAAGCTTGAACCAGGGCCATGTTGAAAAGAACACGCAGCTACAGTCAATCACCCTTTAAAAAGAAATGAAAATATATATAGACGTTTAGAAGATTTAGAACACTTTCCTGGGGGGGTCTTTATGTGTGTAATATGTGGTTTAACCCATTTTGACCTGAGATCAGATTCTAAAAATGTCTTCCATATGCCGACAGTTTTCTGAAAAAGCTATGTCTCTGTGTCAGTCGTTCTTCGATTTTTCAAAAATAGCAGACCTACAAGCTCGTAGCGTGCCACTCGGTGGCACGCTACGAGCTTGTAGTTCTGTTATTTTTCAATAGCTAAAGCATAGCATAATGCTAACACCAAAAGGGGCTCTCGCCCCAAAATGGGTTAAGATATTTTTGATTTTGGCAGTGAGCCCAGTGGTCTCAGAAGCCCGTGACCACGCCAACCGGGGGCATATGGTGAATCCCGATCATAAAACCTTCGATTCCGTTCATAAAAATAATTAGAAAACGGCAGAAAACGACTGGGGTTCTATAGATATTAGATACCAAGTCAACATGGCTAAGAGACTACGGCAAAGATAAGGAATGGTTCAATTTCTTACACGTATAAATAATGCATACAGCTAGACACAGAGAGATAGGTAAGAGAGGGCTGGGGTATTGCAGACATGGACAGAACACACATAAATAAGGAAAGCCTACAAAGCTAATCAAATACAGAAAAATATAAGCCAAGCTAAATAATGAAGGGACTGAATGAAAGAGCATGAAAGAAGGAGAAAGGAATGTGTGCAGATGAAAATAGTGCTTTCTTGAAAATACATTTCCCAGTGGCAGTGGCAGCAGCTGTCAGCCTTTTGCCATCGCAGTGCTATTACTGTACCTGCAAGTCCAAACGTCAAGCATTCATCCGAGTAGTTTGTAATGCCAAACACACACACACACACACACACACACACACACACACGCACACACACGCACACACACGCACACACACACGCACACACACACACACACACAAGTAATAAATCATTATCCCATACACAGCCTTTCTTTTTCCCTGGGTGATGACATGATCACAATGTGATAAGCTTGCACTGTACTGTACTGTACATGTACAGTAGCCGACACAATTTCCCCTTAGGAAAATGTGGCATCTGCCACAAATGGCACGCGAAAGCTAAAATTCTCCTTAGGGAAAATACAGCAAAATAAGGCAGCTGGCCTAATCAGTGCAAGTAAAAAAATACCACCACACACTAAACTGTCGCCGTGAGTGAGTGCGTGGCCTCGATGCTGCTCACCATGTCCATCATGGATTAACCCACTTTGGTGTTAGCATCATGTTATGCTTTAGCTATTGAAAAATAGCAGATCTACAAGCTCATAGCGCGCCACCGAGTGGCGCGCTACGAGCTTGTAGGTCTGCTATTTTTTGAAAAATCGAAGAACGACTGACATAGAAACATATAGCTTTTTCAGAAAACTGTCATGGATGTAGAAGACATTTTTAGAATCTGATCTCGGGTCCAACATGAATTCAACTCAGTCACCAAACATCTAAAATAAAATAAAAAATCCTATTTCTTGTTGTTTTTGTGAATAAATAAGGCTAAATAAATTATCAACCTGTCCTCATTTGGATAACATTGTCCATAGACAATTACTTCCCGGTGACAATGTGACAAGAGGAAAAGTCCCTCTGTCATTTCCACGTCAAAGTCTATTCTCGAAGCTGGGAAGCGTCTCAGGTCCCCAGCTTCTCTCTAAAATGCACTTTGTGCCATTTTAATAACGCAATGTACCCTGAATTTACCGGGCAGAGTCATTTCTTCTACTACGGCATTTATGGGTTTTGCCTGCGCCGATCTGGTTGGATTCATTTTATTGAATGATTAAAACAGTGCATTTTAGAGAGAAGCATGGGGGACCTGAGACGCTTCCCAGCTCCGAGAATAGACTTTTTACCAAGGTCTAGCAGGCTTTGTGTCGGTGAGTAGTTACGTCGTTTTGTTTATTTGCTGGGAATTGTAAACACTCGCACGGGAGTGAGAAAATCGCTAGAGGGGCTGCGGAAGGGACTTCCACAGGGCGTCAGAGAGAGACTCGCTCTAAGCACTGGACCAGGGCTACGTTTGCTTTACCACTGAACAGACACCACATTGTGATTATTATTATTATATTCTGTGGTGTATAAAGTATGACACATAATACTATACCGACTAGCAACAGGGCCTCTCTCCTGCTCCACTAGTAGCCTACACTACCCTCATCCCTCAATTCTCCCTGGCTTCCTCTACACTTCTTTTCCCTCCCTTTCATACATGCTCAATCCATCCATCCATCTATTCTTTCCTACACACTCTTTCCTCCCACTCCTTCCTTCCTTCCTTCCTTCCTTCCTTCCTTCCTCCCCTCTGATCTGTCAGCGACGTTAGGAATCAAATCACTGATGCTTCTTGACCCGACGTGCCATCCATTCAGTCCCCGATCTCCCCCTCTCTCTTCCCCCCCCCCACCCCTCTCTCTCCTCCTCCTCCCGACAGGAAACAGAAGGTTAGAGGGATGGTGAGTGACTAACACATTTTCCGGGATCGCCGCATTGTTCATCGCGTTTGCGTTTGAGCAAGAAAGAAGAAGAAGAGGGGAAAGACGGGTGCGCGTGTACAATGTGAAAGGTCTGTGACTAAATGGCACGCGTTTTATGCATTTCGATGTAGGTTGTCTCATGGCATCCCGTCTCCCAGGTGTGACAGAGAGCCGTCCTCATTGCCGTTCATCTTGTATAATGCTTCTGTATGGCTCTGGGACTCACTAGGCTCACTTTTGAAGGCAGCATTTCAGTAAAAAAAAAAAAATCATTTTCTCAACTAGGAAAAGAGTGGAGGCACTTCTGTCATATAGTGGCTGGCCGTGTGTGTACGAGGCATTTTGCTTGCGAGAGTAGCTCCGGACACACAGAAGTAGTTTGATTTTTTACTTATTATTATTATGTTTTTAATTGAAACCCATTTTTCACCCAGTGCCAATTGCCTAATAAGCTGCAATGACTTTTCCCAGTTGGACGAAGCGTAAATGGTGCATTTATATAGCGCCCTTTATCCAAGGCGCTTTACATAAGACTGTGCATTAAACATTCACCCCTTCACACACACACACACACACATTCGTACACCGATTGCGGCGGAAGCCATGCAAAGGTACCAAGTTACCAACCAGCACAGCGGGAGCAATTTGGGGGTTCAGTGTCTCGACATGTAGGGTTAGGGTTAGGAGGAGCCGGGATTCGAACCGCCGACCCATGGATCATCGGACGACCTGCTCTACCTCTTGAGCCACGGTCGCGTGTGGAAGGGAACACATCACCAGTTCCTTTCCTCTCCAACGGGCATGTCCACGTTTCCGCGACTAGAAAGGCCCTTTCCGCCGACACACACGGAGAGGTTCCGGGGCGGCTGACCAGAAACGGGGAGAACATGCAAACTACACACAGAAAGATCCCCCACAGGAGAGCACACGCCCCCCCCCCCCAGCGCCCACGTCGTCTCCGGTGGGAATCGAACCCAGCAGGACCTTCCTAGCTGTGAGGTGACCTGCTCTACAAATCAAAGCATTCCTTTTTTTCCCCTTGTTCCTCTTTCCATGTCCGGAGCGGTTTACGGTGCGTTTGTGGTGATGAAGTAGAGCTGTCCCCACTACACGCAGTGGCGTGGCTTGATAACAGTAGGTGCGATGACTGACTTTAAGTGGCTTCATAACAGTTTGAGATGGTTAGGAGGACTCCTCGTGCATGCCTAAGTTAGGAGTCTTTCTGGTGTTTTCGATTGCAGCAGTATGGAGCTTAGAACGATAACTCAAAACCTCACGAGAAGACACGAGAGGAAAAGAGCGGGGCATTCGGACAGAGAGCTTTCACGAGCTCCAAACGGATTACATCTCCGGACCAAGATGACGATCACATGGGTGATCACAGTCTCACACACACACACACACACACACACACACACACACACACACACACACACACACACACACACACACACACACACACACACACACACACACACACACACACACTAAACAAGGGAGGGGTGTGCAGTGTGCACATGTGAAGACCTGCAAGATGCACGAGTGAGTGTATATTGCTGTGTGCACCCTGTGTGCATCTAATTGTGTGCACGTGTGTCTCTGTGTGTGTGTGTGTGTGTGTGTGTGTGTGTGTGACTGTGTGTGTGGGTGTGACTGTGTGTGTGTGTGTGTGTGTGTGTGTGTGTGTGTGTGTGACTGTGTGTGTGGGTGTGACTGTGTGTGTGTGTGTGTGTGTGTGTGTGTGTGTGTGTGTGTGTGTGTGTGTGACTGTACGTGTGTTCGCAGACTAGGTTAAATAAAGGCCTGGGGGCAACCCTGTGTGTTCCCACAGTTCACTGTTGTTAACTCTCCCCTCCTCCACACACACACACACACACACACACACACACACACACACACACGCACGCCCTGCCCCCTAATGAAAGCATAATAAAAGACACATGGCCAATGACTTTCAGCTGGCAGCCGTATAGCTCTACTCAATAGCTACTGCATGCTTGGTGCGACTGGCTGACTTATCGGGGCTGGCTGGGGGGGGGTAAAGGGCAAGAGGAACTCTGAGGAATGTAGCCTAATGCTTATACTGCCTGCAGTGTACTCTGCTCTGAGCGTACTGTAATGTATGTATGCCTCCCACTGTCTGCCTTGAGATGACTTTAGTATGCGTGTGTGTGTGTGTGTGTGTGTGTGTGTGTACTGTATACTCAATGGAGAATATAATGTACACAGCGCAATGCCCACCGTTTACCATTACGGTGAAGTTACAATCTTGCTTTACGGAATTGTGCTGAATAAAATGTCAAAATGATACGGGAATGACGTTTCTCAAGTACGGCAAGTACAGTGTCGATTGTGAGATAAGTGACAAGCGCGTTCCACTGAGGCATTGCGGTTGCAAACTGCAGCACTGGTGGTCTGCTTCTTCTTCAAAAGAAAATAAATAAAAACAGTATCGGAGAGAGCATAAAAGTTGTGCATCATTGGGAACAGTGGGGAAAGGAAGAGCTATACCGATTCAGTGACATTGGCTCGTTTAAAAAAAAAAACCCTACTGTGCAGCAGCAGGTTAGCATGCTATAGTAATGTCCTCTCCTCAGCAGTAGACTGAACTATAAGGTCACAGTGTAATATTAAAAACAGCATGTCTGAGCCGAACAGGCCAAAGATGGTCATGGGGTGCACTACGTATACATGCCATGTGCATGTGTGTAACAGTTCCTGCAGCGGACGGACGGACGGACGGACGGACAGGCTGCAATGTGTGTCCATGACTTTAACAGAATGAATTAACTAATTTACCAGGCAACGCCCCCATTCTTGGTTTCTGAATTGTGTACTCCAGGACCGGCCAGTACAGTTCATTCTTTATGAGGGACCCTCTTATACTCTCAAAGCCGTTTCACTCGGAAAACCGAGAAGCAGGAAGTGAATAATGCAACAGCCTGGGATGTTATTTAATTCCCCCAAAACATGCACGTCGCTTAGAGAAATGAGGCGCAAATCAAGCTTGTTTTGATCTGAGATATTACTGAGATATTACTGAGATATTACTGAGATATTACTGAGATATTACTGAGATATTACTGAGATATTACTGAGATATTACGATTCAAAAAAACTGCACGGAAATAAGCTAATTAGCACAACACCCCGTAGCCCCATTCAATTCAATGCAATTCATTGAGGGCTTATGGTAGGGGAAACAGCCAATAAGGAGTTTTTACACACAAAATAACACCTGGACCTCTTTGGTGGGGACATAACGACTACAAAGAAAGGTAAGAAAGCCTTCTAGGATGGAATTATCCTTTAAATAGGAGAGAGAGCGAGAGGAAAAAAGAAGAAGAAACTAAGGCAGAGAGGGGAGACGTGCGAGACAAAACCGGGAGGGAGTCAAATTTTAACTTGAGACCTCACAAGGAGCATAACTGACTGAGCTGCCATTTACGCGAAATATGAAACAATTTAGGAAGGAAATGTCTGCCTATAGCCCTCAGCAGCCCGCTCTGATTTTGAGATTTCTATGGGCATTTCTGACCTTTACAGTCCTCTATGCCTTTAGGCGATTGATGCATGATCATGGCACGCACGCACGCACGTGCACAGATAGACATGAAAGGGGCCCCTGCCTTTTTGACTGTCGGAGAAAAGTGCCCTCTTCCGTCCCGAACTGGAATGTAGCATTTAATGTTGAAAGAATTCCCCTCTGAGGCTCTGAACCTCAGCGCAATGAGCGCATCTGCACTAAATCTTTCTTAATTGCTTGCAGTGCCGTGCGGGCGTGCACAGTGCGCGAACACACACAATTGTGGCAGATCTACAAGCTCACAACGTGTCGCCTGGCTATTTTGGGTGCACGGTACCGGCGTGTATACACAATCGAAACTAAACTGAGCACATGACATTTGTTTACACACACACACACACACACACACACACACACACACACACACACACACACACACACCGAACGAGTGAAGTGAACCGGTCTGAGTCATACACTGTATACGTATGTCATTTCACGTAGGCTATGTGTTCACATTTTATATTGTTCATTCAAATGCTATAGGCACTTCTAGGCCAATCAAGCCAATCAAGCAAATGCGATAGGCCTACTTTTTTTTGGTGTTAGCATTATGTTATGCTTTAGCTATTGAAAAATAGCAGATCTACAAGCTCATAGCGCACCACCGAGTGGCGCACTATGAGTTTGTAGGTCTGCTATTTTTTTTTTATCGTTAAAATGTGCCTCAAATCTTTCAGATTCTTTTTTTTTTATTTCGACGTCAGGCCTGAATGGGTTAATATTAATAACCGCAAAGCAAGCAAACTGCTCATTTTACTTACTAGTAATTTGGGCTGCAGGGCAGACTGCTTGGGTCATTTCCTATATATTTCTTTTAAATGAGATAATCCTCAAAATCTGGGTAGAAATGTAAAATAAAAATAAAAAGGTTTTCTATAATTCCAAATTTCCAGCCGGTGCCCTTCAAATGCACGTCCCTGTCCCATGGTCATCTCAACTAGCCCAGCAAGTCTAACTCAGTCTAATAGCAGATCTACAAGCTCATAGCGCACCACCGAGTGGCGCGCTACGAGCTTGTAGGTCTGCTATTTTTTGAAAAAAATCGAAGAACGACTGACGTAGAAGACATTTTTAGAATCTGATCTCAGGTCAGAATGGAAAACTGTCAGGATGTAAAAGACATTTTTAGAATCTGATCTCAGGTCAGAATGGGTTGAATACATACCAGTGAGTGGATTGCGGCCCAGTACCAACACGTTGGGTAGAGGCATCATCACAAGTTGCTGGAGAATCTCCTAGTGCACAAAACAGGAGGGGGACAACAGGTCAGAAAGACGCTCACCATGAGGTTGGATAACGATGTTGTGGGTTCATACGTGAATCTCTGTGCTCGGCTGAAGACAAAATAACCTGAAACAAGGTCAGTTTAGAACTGGATTTATAAGAACAATTACTTTAAGTAAAAAAAAAAAAGAAGAATGGCACGCGTATCATTAACTGCCAACGGCGTTTCAGAGTATGGGTTCAGCCTTCCATTGGCTTAGGGGCAGCCAAACATGACTAGGTCGCTAAAAGGAAATGAGCTGTTGGGTCGTGGGTCAAAATGGCATGATATGAAATAAACACATACACGATGATGTCAGAGTCAAATCCATACAGGTGAGGTCATTCAATATACAGTATGTGTGCATACTCTGGAAATGTAACGTGTGTGTGTGTGTGTGTGTGTGTGTGTGTGTGTGTGTGTGTGTGTGTGTGTGTGTGTGTGTGTGTGTGTGGTGAGCGGGCTGGGGATGCAAGTGATACTGGTATTTATGTGGGTTTAAATGGCTTGGATGGCATTTGCCGCAAGGCCTCCCATTCACATGTGCGAACGACGGACTGACTGACAGGTTTGGTGCGTTAACCCAGTTTGACCCGAGATCAGATTCTAAAAATGTCTGTTTGAAAATGACAGTTGTCAGAAAAAGCTATGTTTCTAGGTCAGTCGTTCTTCGATTTTTCAAAAATAGCAGACCTACAAGCTCGTAGCGCGCCACTCGGTGGCGCGCTACGAGCTTGTAGATCTGCTATTTTTTCAATAGCTAAAGCATAACATAATGCTAACCCCAAAAGGGGTTCCCGCCCCAAAATGTAACGGAAAGACTCGTCACGTATACACTTGCACTGCAAGAAAGGATGAGAACACAGTTTCCAGCCTAATCTACTTTATTTAAATCACGAATGCTAGTAAGGATTAAGACTACAGTCGCAGTGTTTTACGAACACGATCAACAAGCTATAGTCTTTCAGCCATGTTTCCGTATATCCATGATTCAAATGACGCAAGCTAGGACAAGGCAAATCCACTCTCAATTGTCGAAGATGCATATTATAGAACATCATTATTATGAGCCTAAAACTCAACAACAACCTGCCCAAAATATAATTTCAGGTGAAGTCGAACATCGTGCAGATCTAACCGAAAGGAAAGACGTAAGTTCACTTGAGCAGAAAGGACGTGTGGGGCGTTTTGCATTGAATATTTCATGTCTACCATGATGGCAGAGAGCAGTCTGAACTGGTCTGACCCAGCTCCTGGAGTGTTCCATGCTCAGAGTGTTCAGTTTGTATGCTGAATGATGCAATAAGAAAGAAGCTTATCTAACAGTGGACAGACCGTCTCCTATCAAAACCATCTGCCATATATATATAAATACTGCATTACCTCACCATAAAATACAGCGCA
Source organism: Protomyctophum bolini (assembly GCF_963924005.1). Taxonomy (NCBI): domain Eukaryota; kingdom Metazoa; phylum Chordata; class Actinopteri; order Myctophiformes; family Myctophidae; genus Protomyctophum; species Protomyctophum bolini. The sequence continues at coordinate 42,011,836 of NC_137875.1, forward strand.
TACCGGTACCTCACTGAAACAATATAGATGTACAATGTGCTATACAACCACACATTCCTGATTCAGCCGCACGCCTCTTGGTGTGTTTGGATACAAACGGGCACATACATTAACATAAGCTACTATCATTTGCATTGACATCTTCCGGGAACAACGGGTGGAAATTAGCATTCTTGCTAAATCCGGCATATTTACATTGGAGTTTGTGTGGAGCTAAATCCGGCATATTTACATTAATTGGAGTTTGTGTGGAGTCCCTCCTGAAAGCACACATAATAAATATGCCTTTACTGATATTATTCGGTCACCGGCCTACTTGGGAAACGATGCAAGATGGGAACAATGAAAATCTGGAATGCATATCCCAACGTACTATGCAATAGCGTTTTAACCATCTGTCTGTGTCCCTTTTATGCCCATATATGGAGCTCTCTATATCTGCCTGTCCTTGTCTGGCCATATATAGGCAATATGGAGGGAGGTCAGGTGAGGAAAGTCCTTGTGCAGTGGTAAAAACGTCTGTGGAGAATGTGTGGAGAATGTCTGAAGAGTGCAAACGGACTGTGAAAACTGAACCGACCCAAGTAATCAAATGGCAGGTGTGGGGAATTCTGCAGGTGTATAAGCTGGAGTTGCCATGGAACGGTTATCAAGTTATGTGGATTACTGTCTGTAGTGTAAAATTCGTATCTATCTGTTCCAACAAAAAAAAAAGATTCTACTATGGAAACTATAAGCCAGGGTTCTATCGTCACCCACAGCAGTGTTCCAGGGCTAGGGTAGACTTTAGCCGTTTGCCCCGACACAGAGACGCTTAGCGGATCAAGGATGTTATGGGACAGAGGCAGGGAGGTATGGTGATAAACCGCTCGCAGCCCTACAGAAATAAGACATTTTGTCAGGCAGGCAAACGGGGAGACCAAAAGGGTGAGGGAACACCCAGAGAGAAGCGGAGACAATTAAAACTGTGTGGAAGATTTATAAGAGGTTTAGGCCAAGTGACAGCACAGAGGACGGAAGTCAAAAGAACGAAGGACAAAAAGGCACTCCAACCTCGCGCACGCACGCACGCGCACACACACACACACACACACACACACACACACACACGCACACTCACCCCCTCACACACACACACACACACACACACACACACACACACACACACACACACACACACACACACACACACACACACACAAACACAGTGAAGGTCAAAGTGTGGCTACTGGTACATGCCCCTGGTTATTGGCACGGTTGCCATGGTTTTCCTTCACTGGGGACTACAGGATTGGTAGGATCTTGAACCCCAATATTCCTGATGTATTCCTTGTCCTGCGAGCCAAGACGAGGCAATGCATTCCATCTTTCCGTTTGTACCTCAGGAAAAACATTTATTTAATAACGTGGTGTGTGTGTGTATATATATATATATATATATATAAATGTGGTTATTGAATGATTCTTATCGGATCGCAGGCGAGTCAATTTGAGCTGCATTAATTTGAGGGATAGCGAGTGATGAATACACGTCGATGATGTGTTCCATCTAGACACACACGACTGTGATTCAAACTCTCCGTCCTTGTCAGAGATGGCTGAAACGGTACGTGGCCTGGTTGACCGATAGCCTGGCCTGGCCCAGCCTGTGTGGTTTCTGGTCTCTATAGAGGGGTGGGTGGGTGCCGGTCGAAAACAGGCGGTGGATCCTATTGGTTCACCGATCTGAGCACCCGCGACACCCCCTCTGCACCGTTATTGGTTGGTTAGTAGGTAGACTATAGGACTAAATCAAAATATCCTGGAAAAATGAACACTGTTCCTATTAGGGGTGTCAAAAAGAAAATCAAGTCGAATTAGAATCGCGGTTCCCGTTATGAACAATTCCCAAAAATCGATCACAGTAAAACATCGTGTCTTCAGTCATTCTCGAGGTTACTGTAGTCACTTCAGTTCAAGACTGGAGTAGATTGTGATGAAATCCTGTGTATTGAATCGAGAATCTTTTCGAATAGAGAATCCTTTTGAATCTGGGGGAGAAAAAAAAATGCTTTTGATTTATTTATTTTTTATCGTGACCCCAAGAATCGAATCATGGGACACCCAAAGATTCACAGCCCTAGTTCCTATGCCAAATCTTCCAATGGGTTTCCCCAGGCTTTTCGTTTTTGAGCTGAAAGCCAACAGAAATAATAGCCTGGGTACCGAGACCAGGTTGCAGCAGTCAACACATTTAGCCAGTCAGTTCCAGCAGTCCACCTTTCTGAAGTCAGAGTGTCTGTAGCATCTATATAGCCATCAAACGTTCCAAAAGTGTGGAATGTGAAAATGGGATACGTTTCCACATTGTTAGCATGTTTGCTCTAAACCTCTTTAAATCATATTATTGGAAAACGTCATACATTTACCAGACCTATTTAATGCTAGAAAACACTGAGCGGAAGCTGTGGAACAGACGACAGAGACGTGGTCTTGTGCAGTGCAAGATTAGAGCTCTATATACTTTGTATTCTGTTCGAATAAAAGTGTGTGTACTGCATTTAGGTGATTTATAGGCGGTTATTCAGTACTGTGTGGCCACTCTACTGTATGGTAATCGTTATGAACGAATGGTTTATTTCGATCTTGTGCCGTTGGAACATTACAAGAAGAACCATGTATTAAACTCATTTTGACATGATCGAAAAGGTATAGGCGGAAGCTTGTAGCTTATTGATGGCTAACCTTATTACATTGTTACAAGTTATGACGAAGAGAAAATTGGAAAAAATAAAATAAAAGACTGTTCACTTGGGAAACAGCTGCCTATCTGGTTCTGTGCATTTAGACTACTTCTCCTTTTTCTGATTCGTCAAAACAGACTGCAGTTTTACCACACAGGAGGAGTGAATCACCAATGCACGCACGCACACGCACGCACTGTCTCTAGAAGGAACATATGCTCGCTGTGCAAACAGCATTTCAGGCTGTGCTATAATTCTTTTGTTTCAGCCCATGTCTTAATGTGTCAGAACCCAACCACACGTTTACTCTGCACAAGCCTCGGGTGTTCATTTGACTGTCAAAGAGTTAAATTAGCACTTCACGTCGCAGCGTTGTACTGTAGCTACTGTACAGCAGACCTCCAAAATGCTCCTCTCAGGAAGGAAGCCGCATACACTCCAGTGACGACTGACGAGTGTACGGCGTGTCCTTTTATTTGCAGGACACGTTTCACAGTGTCGGCTCAGCCCGACAAAGCTGCGTATATACGTACGTGGCAAAGCACGTACAATATCTCGCCTATACACCAGCACCTCCTCCACCTGGATGTGCACGAGAGCTACGATATATATATATATATTTTTATATTTGTTTTACGGCATCACGATGTGATGTGGCCGCGTGTAGATTGCCAATTTCTGCTATTTTGAAAAATAAAAAAATAGGGCGTGCCGAGCGCCACCGGTGGCATAAGGTATTGGTTGTGCGCTAGTATAACGTGCTTTCCCACATTTGCGCTTACGGCTACTTATGTATGGCATTTTGGATTAGCTGCATGCTAAAGTAATCCAAGGTACAGTATAGACTAATATTCCACATGGATTGGCTTGCACCGGCAAAGCTCTCATGAATAAAACATGACAAGACGTCTAGGAGAGAGGGAGAACAGCGAGCACACTGAGAATGTCATGGCGGTGATTTGATGATGATGATGTGCCCCCCCCCCCCCTCGGTAGTATTTATGCTATGACAAAGGAAAAGGTGCCGACGTGGAACTCAATGATTGTGCATGTTACCGTATAAGCCTTCATCTGGCCTATTCCATATTCTTACAGTGTAAGTTCTATTAATGGCCAAAGTGTGCCATTTAGCCCAGAGAGAGAGGGAGAAAGAGAGAGAGAGAGAGATAGAAGGGGAGGGTGAGAATGAGAGAGAGAGAGCGAGAGAGACTGAGAGATGCTACTTTGATTTTCTCACATCACACCCCCCACCTCCTTCTATGCCGTATTATTGTTTCCAGCATGGCACGGATTCCTCTTCTATTGCATACAGACCTCCACAAGAGCTACCCTGGTTGCAAGCATGCAGTTTTGCACGCGCACAGTCGCATGCGCGCGCGCGCGCACACACACACACACACACACACACACACACACACACACACACACACACACACACACACTGTAGTGTACATGCTACTGTATGTCCATGCAGTGTCTCAGCAGAGCACTCCAAACGTATTGAGTTGGCGCTCCTTTACGCTGATCTCCGGGGGGGGGGGGACAATGTTTCCAATATTTCAAACAAACACGATCGGGTCAACTTGAAGTTTAGTCGGCCTCTTGTCCATTAGGGCTGTCAGAACGAATTTCATAATATGAAAGAAATTCGAATATTAAAAAATATATATATATTCGAAAGCTAAAATTGCCATTCGAATGGAGCTTTTATAATTTATTAATTCTATTTAATATTTTTATTTTGTTTTATGTTATTTTATCCGCTCACTAAATGTATTGAGTAACGCATCTACCGCTGTGAAATCTCCCCGGCCGCTTCCACTGCATGTGAAAAGGTGCACGCCGGTCACGTCGCAGAAGAGGTCATTGATTGGCTAAAGTAGGGCCAGATTTCAGGGTAAGCCAATCAGAGACAGTCTACAGGGTGGGCGGGCTTACTGGCTGTAGCCCATTTATTCACAGACACACAAACCCTTGTAACACATACATAGATACTAGTATACTACGCAGACAGAAATCGCCGGTAGAACGAAAATCATAATACAGTTTCACGACGCAACTTTATTGCACATCTGTGCTTGCCTTTCATCCACGCTTCTATAGCCTTTTAAATCTCATTTCCCATCCACGGGCACAAGCAAAGTGATATCAGCATCTTCCACCCGATCTGTGGTGTTCTTTCTGACGAGGGCAGCAACTAGTTAGCATGGGAGCTAACATTAGTCCATATCGTTAGAAGCCAAGGAGTCCTCCTTAATAACACACTCGATGCTGCGTTTACACGGGCAGACACAGACGAATGCTAATATCATTTGGAGCAGGCCGAGCAGCTACTGTACACGTCTGTTACTCTGTTTGCATCAACATGTTGCTGGCTTCACAATGAATGATAGATTTTATCGTTGCCTCTGCCCGTGTTTAATGGTCAGGATTTCACTGTCCACAGAAGGCAGACCTGTCAAAACTATGCACTTCCCAAAACTCACAAGACATGCCAGCCACGTGTATTATTATAGGCTAAATATGAGCTAAAATAAACAATGTAAATATTCGAATATATTCGAAAATTACAAATAATTAAGCAATGAAATTCGAATTGGATTATAGAGGTGAACTGACAGCCCTATTGTCCATAGTCTTAAATAAAGTACTGTACACTGTATCTATCATGCTGTGTCAGCACTCGGGTTCAGGTCTGCTGTGTTAGGGCTGGGCGATATACGACTAAAAAGCAAAAAGCAATTATACCATTATTTCAAACATCTCAAACAAGACATCTTGTCTCGTTTGCGACGAATGAACTCGCCGTGATCTCGGTAATTCTTTCTACTTTTGCATGGCACAACTCACAATTGTACAACCAAGTAATACAGGGTTAACCCATTTTTGGTGTTTTTGAAACATTACGTTATAATCTAGCTATTGGAAAAATAGCAGATCTAGGATGGAGGACGGAGATTGATGAAAAAAAAATATTTATTTATTAAAATATTTATTGATATCAAAGGACATCGCATCGCTCCACAGGCTGGGAGCGTCTGTTGCGCAACATTCAATGTTATTTCTCCAGGTTGGGACGTCATCGAAAATGTCCCCCCCCCCCGCTATTTTAGCCGACGAGATCGAAAAGCTTAAAAACGTGAATAACTCTTGATCTAATATCATTCCGTCCAACTCTAAGAAAAGATTGTGGTGTTAGACGGCCCCGCCACGGTCCAGTCGCGGTAGAATCAAACCACATCTCCCGTTGTCGTCGATCGCATGGAGAGTGTTTTGGCTACATCCGGTTACTTCAGCCACATCCGGGAGAGCATCCGGTCCGTCGCTCCACTGCTATAAATCACTGGGCAGCCTATGATTTTAAATGGATTAAATAACGCTGGGCGTTCGGGGGTTAACCCAGACTAATTGATTCAATCTATTCAAATTGTTTTGGGGTAATACGTAGCATTTCTGTAGACTTAGATAGCATTTGACACAGACTTATAGCATGTTATGAAGACAGCACTATAATTGCACTGTATGTAGTCATAGCACGTCATAGTACATATGTATAGCATAGTAGTTTATATGTATAGTTTCATTATATTACTTTCTTAGCGTAGGCATGTTTCATGATAAATGTTTTTTATGTGATGTATTCCCATGCTTTTTTTTGTTCTTGCTTAATGTAAATCGCTCTGGATTAAGAGCGTCTGCTAAATGCCTAAATTGTAAATTGTATCTATAAAAATTAATACAAGCCCAGGCGGTAGCGTAACCGTCTGGGCACCCCGACTGGTAATCCAGTCGCAGTGTGGCCGCGGGTTCGACTCCCGAGCCCGACACGGCCTTCACTGCGTGTCATCCAGGGGGGCAGTCAGACAGATATTTTGTGAAGCCACTAAGGAAATGAAAGTTCATATAATGGCCTGTTGTGGCGCTATCACTGGACCCAGAAAAACCCATAGCCCCATAGAAGTCCATGTATTTGGGCCCAACTTCACCTAGACTGTATTACCTTAATAAACATGGTCATGAATACTTTTTGCTTCCAGTCACTAGTTTAAAGTCTCATTTCTAATGTCATAATATTCTTTTTGGAAAATTATGGTCCCATTTATAAAAAAAAATGACCATAAAGTCGTGCATGTTCTGAAGGGCGTGGCTACCGTTACAGTCTATGAACGGGATCCCCCATCCACTCGAGTCAAAATAAAAACTAACGAAGAAGAAGGGGGGGGAAGTCCCGCCTCGTTGTCTGGGCCAGCCAATGGGCCAGCTGGGCCCAAACGGATCTAGAAAGATGGCGACTTCCATTGCAAGGACTGACAGGCTTCACTTTACGTTCATGTTAGACCCGCGGAACGCTTTGTCCATATGTTTTACACTCAGTCTATGGTGTCATCCCCCCCATCTCTCTCCCCCGTTTCCTGTCAGCCTACTGTCTGTCCCTTCAAAAAAAACAATAAAAGGCGTAAGCCGCAAAAAATGAGACGTCTCGACACTGAATACTGTGCTGATGGAGACGGTTCACCTCTAGCCTCTGACATCCTACCGGCGTGTGCTGCCAGCTAAAGTAGCGTGCACTGCACACACACACACACACACACACACACACACACGTGCGCTTTTGTTGCAGCCAGCACACGGCCAGAGTGCAAAAAAAGGAAGAGAGTGTGTTGTTCTCAGGCTTTTATTAATGTTTCTGTGTGTGTGTGTGTGTGTGTGTGTGTGTGTGTGTTAAAGCCTCCCCCATCACATACATACGTGTCTGTGTGTGTCTATGTGCAACCCCCACCCAACCCCGAGTTCCGCTGACGACAGAGCTTTTAACAGGGGTCTAATTGTACTGCAACTGTGTTGGTGTGTATTTATGTGTGTGTGTGTGTGTGTGTGTGCGTGTGTGCGTGTGTGTGTGTGTGTGTGTGCGCGCGCGTCTGAACCCTGAAAAGACTGGAATCACACCCATTCTGCAGACATGGGGTTAGTAACCATGGTAACCGAAGCACGGGCTTATTTCTCTGCATCCCGGGGAATCTGACATGCGAGAGAGTGTGTGTGGGCTCGTGCACAAATACACATCCATGTACATACGCACATGCGGTCTCTTTGAGTACGGCACTGCGGACTTCCCCCTTGCTGAGATTATGAACCTGCATTATGAACCTGCAAAGGAGCTTAGCTTAGCAGAGGAGAGCAGAGGAGGGGCGGTTCCTATCAGAACTGACAATAGGAAGGACCCCTCCCCACATATCTACACTTCCATGTGTGGAAGCAGCTATAGGAACCTTTTCTGGATCCGGGCCAACATGAAAATCTCAAAAGGTGTTCCCGGCCGGGCCCACCCACCTGGCCCACCCACCTGGCCCACCCACGGCAGCCGTGTTAAGTGGCCATATGGCTGAGCCATGTGCATTTTCTGAGCGTATTTATTTCAACGGCCAATCAATCAATTGTGTTTTCCGGCTTGGACAAAGTAATTTTTTTCAATTCTTACGGATTTAAAGAAAGAAATACCATGACTTTTTTATTTTTATTACCATAATAGGGCAAATATCCTCACGGCAAACGGGTTGGACAATCACTGAGCTAGAAGCTTCCTCATTGTTTAGCTCTCTGAACAAGGCACTACCAACCTTAGCCCTGGTCCATAGCCTTCTACTATATAAAATCAATAATAAGCAGACTTGGTAACCTGACTGTAGAAAGTAACAGTACAGTAAAGAACCTGGGGGTTATTATTGATTCTGAATTGAATTTCAATTCACACATTAATCATGTTACCAAGATTGCCTTTTTTCACCTTAGAAATATTGCACGAATCAGAGCCAATTTTGTTCTTGGACGATGCAAAAACGCTAATCCACGCCTTTGTTTTCTCTCGGCTTGACTACTGCAATGCACTTTTTTCAGGACTGCCTAAGAAAACAACTGACAGATTACAACTTGTCCAAAATGCAGCAGCCAGAGTTTTAACTAGAACTAAGATGAGAGAACATATTACTCCAGTTTTGGCATCACTGCACTGGCTTCCGGTTGTTTTTAGGATTGATTTTAAAATTATTTTACTTGTCTATAAAGCTCTCAATGGTCTCGCACCTTCCTACCTACATGACTGCCTGCCTAAATATGTCCCAAACCGCCCCCCTAAGGTCTTCCACTGCTGGCCTGCTCGCTTTGCCAAAAAAAATGGCAACAAAAAAATACGGGGAAGCAGCTTTTTGCTTCTACGGGCCGTTGGCATGGAACAAGCTCCCACTGTACCTTCGTCAGGCAGCCTCTGTAGACATCTTTAAAGCTCAGCTCAAGACCCACTTCTACAACATTGCTTTTAATTGATCTTTTATTTTTTATTTTTGTTATTCATGTCCTCACTGTATTGCATTACTGCTTGTTTTTAATGTTGTTGCCTTGCTTTTCTTTTACCCTCCATTTTTCTGTAAAGCACTTTGAGCTGCATTTCATGTCATGAAAGGTGCTCTACAAATAAAGTTTTATTATTATTCTACTGCTTCTACGATTCTGCCCTGCGCAGTAAGGCTTTCCGTTTTAAATCTCAAATCGAAATCAGACCAGCCTCTCCTCTTTGGCGTAAATAAAAAGAACGTTTTTGCTACTCACCAAAACAAAGGCGGGTTGTGTCATTAGAAAGACTACTTTCCTTAGTGGACGCACTCTGAGCCCCCCACCACACGTATAAACGGTACTTTTTGGCCAGAAAGGGATTTTTTTTTCACCGGAGGAAAAATATTCTCTATGAGGCAGTTCTCTGGGCAATATCAGTAGAGGGCGCAGCGGAGTAACTAAAAATGTTTGTTTCTTTCGGTGGAAACAAAATCCCCTTTTGGCCTAAAAGTACAGTTTATACGTGTGGTGGGGGGCTCAGAGTGCGTCCACTAAGGAAAGTAGGCTTTCTAATGACACAACTCGCCTTTGTTTTGGTGAGTAGCGAAAACGTTCTTTTTATTTACACTAAAGAGAAGAGGCTGGTCTGCATTCATGCGAGCGGCGGAAGTTGAGAGTAACATAGCTCTAAATGAAATGCATTAGAGCTATGGACCAGAGCTATAGCAACCCGTACACTGCAGTCAAACAAACACAAGCACAACTGCCAGAGGGCCCAGGAATAACGCATCTACAACCTCAGACACAACACGCCGCCATGACTAGTCGTGATGTGACAACTTTAAATATAGAATGTGCCTCGAGAGCGCGCCAATATTGAAAGCGCTTTAGATAGTCCGCACTCACAGAACGTGCGTTTGTGTTTATTCTGACAAATATAGGCTTGCTCTCGTGCCAGAGTGATCATCTGTGTGGGCGGGAGCCCCTTTTGGTGTTAGCATTGCGTTATGCTTTAGCTATTGAAAAATAGCAGATCTACAAGCTCATAGCGCGCCACCGAGTGGCGCGCTACGAGCTTGTAGGTCTGCTATTTTTGAAAAATCGAAGAACGACTGACATAGAAACATCGCTTTTTCAGAAAACTGGATGTAGAAGACATTTTTAAGAATCTGAAGGTCAAAATGGGTTAAAAGATTTCTGATAATTCTTTGTTTTGGACGGACCTACGTCGGAGAAACAAAATGTCCTAAAAGTCGGAAGAGAAAATGCCTATTAATGGGAAGATTAGGATCAACATGAAATGTCTGTCCGTTGACCTATAATTGAGATAATCGTTGAGGTCATCGTCTCTAAACTCGGCATGTGTTTCTGTCTGGAGACGACAGTAAAGCAGCAGAAGAGGTACCAGCATGATGGACGGATCGCATTGCACACACACGAGGAGGAGGAGGAGGAGGAGGAAAATGAGGCATTAGCGTCGTCTCTCTTTTGTTTCCTGATGTCATCTATCAACCAGAGAGCTTTTTACCACCGAGCCCCAGGCTGGACATGTAGGAGAGAGCCAGGTGGGCTCCGCTGCCCACCGACCACCGTCCCAGCCTCCAGGACCCATTACATTGAAAACCTATTTACATCACTGGGATATATTAAAAAAAAAAGAAAAAGGTCATTTCATCGTCTACTCAGGCTTTTGTGAACACCCCAGACAGGTTTTTTTTGTTTGATTCAGTATTTAGATATTATTTTAACCATGTTAGAATTCACACTCCATTTGAACAGAGTGTGAAGTCAAAGGAATAGTACAGGAAGGGGGGGGCGTGACAGCCACAATGAATATCAAAATAGTAAAAAATACAGAATCGAGCGACATAGAAAATGTCCGGTGAGTTCAGAAAAGCCTGGAGCAGACGATGAAATGACCCAAGTTATTTTTTTGAAAAGTGAAATATCCCTTTATACCATCATTATACCTTTCCAAAGTGCTAAACCACTTCAAGCAGCGGTTCTTAAGTGAGTTACCGTATAGCAAATTTCGTCACAAGTTCTCTGGTTACAATATCGATTGATTTGGTCTTGCCAGGTGGTTCAGCCAGTTAGTGCAGAGACCATATGCTCGTTTATGCGAGTGCAAGGACCTAAATCCGGCCCCTCAGCCTGCGTTGCCTCGCATGTCCATCCTCTCTCCCTTGCCCTTGATTTCCTGTCTTTCTACACTGATCTATTGGAAATAAAGCACCGAAAGCTAGTCCAATATAAGTTTTACGTATTAATATTAATTAAAAAAAATCAGATTCTAAAAAAAATGTCTTCTACATCCTGACGGTTTTCTGAAAAAGACTGCTATTTTCCCAACAGCTAAAGCATAACATAATGCCAACACCCCGAGAATGGGTTTTAACTGAAAATGGTTTCAATTGGCATCCTGCTGTAGTGGCTCATGTACACAGTAGGCCTACATATTAAACACAGTGACGCATCCATCCCAGCTGTTCTGCTTCCCCTCACAAAATGGGGAAAAAAAGAGAAGCTTCTGGCTTCCTCTTCGTTCAACAACAACACTATCCAACTGCTGGATGCAAAACTAGCTCCTCGCATAGATAGTTAAACGGCTACTGTACACCACAGACTGTAAATTCTGCTCTTCACATCGTAATAGGCTAGAAGTAAATAGCAGAAGCCTCAGTCACCATTTTGACCACCCTCTCAATGCTTTGTGTGGTTGTGGGCTAGTGGTGAAACTAATGTACAGATTTTTTTTACTTTAGTAAAAAGTAGCATTTAGCACAGTTACTCAAAATGTTACTCGAGTAAAAAAAAAAGTACTGGCATCAAGCTAATATCTACAAGCGCAACAACACATTGTGGTGATGCAGCACACTGTGAGCTCAGAGATCGGTTATGTTTTAATTAGTATAAAACTAAAGACAAATCTAAATCTGCAAAGTAACTGGAAACTAAAGCTGTCAAATACTTGCAGTGGGGTACCATACAGTACAGTATACGTACTTACTACAAATGGCCTTAGTCACTTTCCACCGCTTGTGGGTTCAAAGTGTTCTCTCAGGACCTTGACATTGAGTGGTGTTCAAAATGTGGCCGTGTGTCGCTGCATATCCAACAATGCAACCATTCGGCACACAAATAGTGACCCAACATCCCAAAACCCAGATATTCAACCAAACACAACCCTTGTGAGCTAATGGTCATGATGACTATAGTCTTTGATTTGTGCTCATATCAAACTATAACCTTCCACTCAGGTACAGAAGAGCGCATCACTGCATGCCTGGCTGACATCTCACAGTGGATGTCCTCCAACCACCTCAAGCTGAACCCAGACAAGACTGAGCTTCTCTTCTTCCCAGCTAAGTCCTGCCCTATGCGGGAGCTAACGATCTCCGTAGACGACGCCCTGGTAACGTCTGTCCCAACAGCCAGGAACCTTGGTGTTGTCCTGGACAGTCAGCTCTCGAGGCTCTCGTTCAAAACTCACAACACATCTGTCACTCGATCCTGTAGGTCCACACTCTATAACATACGACGAATTAGACCGTTCCTCACCCAGGAATCAGCCCAGCTCCTAATCCAGACAACAGTCTTGTCAAAACTTGACTATTGTTAACTCCCTCCTTACTGGCCTGCCGGCATGTGCACTTAAGCCTCTCCAACTGATCCAAAATGCCGCAGCTCGCTTGGTCTTCAACCAGCCAAAACTCTCACACGTCTCCCTTCATTGGCTCCCGGTCGCTGCCCACACAGAATACAAAATTCTGATGCTGGCATTCAAAGCAACCAAAGGTTGCCACCCCCATGTCTTGCAAGTATGATCGTATACCCTACAAAACCTCCCGCACACTCAGATCAGCCAACGCGGGGAAGCTGGAAGTGCCTTCACTAAAAACGCTCCACACGTCCCAAACTCTGCACTCCAAAACTGTGGAATGCACTTCCTGTTGCAGTCAGAACTGCAGCATCACTCCCAATCTTCCGCCGTAGTCTGAAAACCCAACTCTTCAGACTCCATCATGGCCCGTAGCACATATACCCTAGCCCCTTAGATAGAACTTCCTGTAGACTTGGATAGCATTTTATACAGACTTGCATTGTATGTAGTCATAGCACTTTACAGCATATAGTATAGTATGTACAGTTTATAATACTGTATATGTATAGTTTCATAGATATTCCACTGTTACGCTCTTAGCTTACGCATGTTTCATGATAACTACTTTGTATGTATGTGATGTATTGCCATACTTTTTGTTTTTGCTTATTGTAAATCTCTCTGGATTAAGAGCGTCTGCTAAATGCCTAAATTGTAAATTGTATATTCATATTGACATTTTTACATTTTCAAATGGTATAACCAAATCATTCTCCTTGCTGCGACGTCTTAAAACGACATACAATGATTGTAATGTTGCTGAATTATGTGGTTACCGGTAAATAAACAAAAGTGTAACACCGTTTAAATCACCCCGCTCTACCTGCCATCTCATGGCCTGCTGTTACATGATAACAAATTGATGTGTACGTTCTGATGATTCTGATGATGAAAGAAAGATGCCAGAATGTATAGACATACAGGGAATTCCATGATGTTCAAAGGAATAAATAACACATTTGGTTACGGAAGCAATAAAGAACAGAATCAGAGCAATAAAAAGAACCACTGGCTTGATGAAAACGCAACAATGAGTAATAACAAGGAACCACACACATTATGGGCATTCACTTCTAGTCATTTTTACTAGTTGTTTAACCCATTCTGACCTGAGATCAGATTCATACGACGTTTCCACTGGACACACACTGGTCTGATTAACCCATTCTGACCCGAGATCAGATTCTAAAAATGTCAGTCGTTCTTCGATTTTTCCAAAAATAGCAGACCTACAAGCTCTTAGCGCGCCACTCGGTGGCGCGCTATGAGCTTGTAGATCTGCTATTTTTCAATAGCTAAAGCATATCATGATGGCTAACACCAAAACGGGTTCCCGGTCAGAATGGGTTAACCACCTATTATGTTAAAAGATAATAATAATAACATTTGGAAATAAATATTTGTAAAAACTGTGTACATTGGTGACTACAACTATAATCTACCTGATCGTGTGGCCTACAAAATCGGGGGGGGGGGAAACGAGTGGATTTACTAGTAAACTAGTCGACTAGTTGCTTAATGCCCTAACACACATGCATTCCTAGTGTTTTCCACCATGGCGTCCAAGTCAAAAACAAAACATCCATCCATGGCTGTGTTTGACCCGACAGGACTGTGTGTGTGCGTGTGTGTGTGTGTGTGTGTGTGTGTGTGTGTGTGTCGGAACCGACTCTAGCCACTAACAGAGCATCTTTGTGAGGTCAGCAATGGAAGCAGCAGGCAGTGGCACTGGCAGCCACACCAGACCATAGATCTTCAAACTAATATGTATAAAGAAAAAAACGCTAGTAACAAAGTCTACTAAACTAGACAAATGTGGGAAGCTGACGCAGAACATCTAAAGTTCATTGATTAAAATAAATAATTACAATTGCCATTGGTGTTGTATTTGGAATCCAGTGTTAAACACTATAAGGTTAGAACAAATTACAAGCAAAGAAAGAAAGAAAGAAAGAAAGAGCAGTAAAACCTATAATTGAAGCTGATTTGGGGTTTTAAAGTAAAAGGATGTTGATTGTGGCAGGGTTTAAAGCTTTGGTTCCTACATCTTCCCATGTAGTCTTTTAAAATGAACGCTCAATAGCAGTGACAAATCAATGACAACAACAAAAAAAAGGTAAAATGTGTGAGAAAAGAAGCTACAACTGTACTGATGCGTTTTGAAGAATATGGACAATTGAGTTCATGAAAGAGTAAAATAGTCATTTGAAAAGTAAAAATCACACCCGTGTGAAGTAAGTGGTGCAACTCCGTGTGGGGGTCCCCGGGGGGGCATTTATATAATAGTTAGTTAAAAACTGAACAACAGTGTATTTCATGTGTATGTTTACAGACATAATTGCTTTGATGCACTTCTACTAGTGTGGTAACGGTTCTATGCTTAAGCATACAAGCCTTTCCTGATTAATGTGATATTGTGCCTGTATTGTTACAGAATGTAATGTTGGGTAATTCATGTGAATGTGTGATTGCATCAGTGGTTCATCTGAACATTTGCTGATGCTGCAGTTGCTTATTTCTCTCGCAAAAGATGGCAACACTGGCTGAGAGACCAAGTCAGCCCGGCAGTCCATTTGCCTAACGAGCCTTGAGGGCAGCCCAGTGTGAACGGAGCCCTCTGTTCACCGTTAAACGCAGTCAAAACAACGAAAGCTCCCGGCCTTAACACCACGCCCCAAAACCAAAGCAGAGACGGTATAGGAGAGAGAACACAGCAAACGTTGAAGCCCTGGTCAAGGGCCCGAGGGCAGAGGGAAAAGTTACAGGACTCCATGATTTGAACGACAAGACAGAGAAACGTCATTTATACTTGGTTTTGCGTGCCACTAACGTTGTGCATCGACAATTTGGTTTCGTAGATTTGACTCATTTGAAAATAATTTAGAATCTCTTTGTGGTTATATAAGTGGTTAACATACTCCAGTACCACACGTTTGTCCGAGTTAAGTTAACACTTCATTCACTGTGTGAAGATAAGCCAAAGACGAAAGCTCTGGGCCTTTAAAAAAAAAACAAGGACAAAGGAATTCACTTGGAGGGCTTTGAAAGAGGTCGAGACGAAACACAAGAGGGAATGAAACGGCGCTGCTGTGCTGGATGTGGGCTGAGTTACACCGCTAGTGAACGCAGGCCACACCAAGGTCACTCAATTAAAAAGGAGGCCCAGAAATGGCTCTTGTCCCTGGATGTCAGTCCAAATAGACATATTTGGACTGACCACCAGGGACAAGAAGACTTCCGTGAGGATTCTGCTATATGCAGAACCCGGGAGACCAGAAAAACCTCAATCTGAGCCGACGCTGAAGAGGGGAAATTTGATTACTGGAAAAACATGCAGCCGTTTCAGCTACAGAGGACGTGATTTTCTTCGTCACAGTAATTACTTTTTGTTGATACACGCGGAAATATCCATAAACGCAGCCACATTCAAGACAATTCTGTTCTTTCAGTTAAGTATTTTTTACATGGTCAAAAGGATGCCAAACATGCCTTCTTTAGTGGCTGTGTGTCTCAACTACGATAATGTTGAAAATGTCGATTGACAAAACACATGTACAGTAGTGTGCACCTGCATACACACACCCACACACAGCTGTTTTTCTCTTTTCATCATCACAGCACGCTGTGACATCAAAGTATAGTGCAGTAAGTCTGTCTAGACGTCCGACACAATCTACTGTACAGGCGCACGCACGCACGCACATGGAAATATCTTAGCCAGGGCCACTTTTAACAACCTGCACAAAGTCATTCTGCATGTGTGTCGCATGTGTGCGCACACGCGTATATCTAACGTGCGGCTGAGCTTAGACGAGGGGGGAGGGGAAACAACAACACAGGAGAATGACAGCTTGGCGCGCGCGACCGGATGCAGCCCTGTCACCAACTTATTTTTTGCGGAAGAGCCAAACTAACATTGTTTATGCCGTTTTGCTTTGATTGAATAATTGATTGAACACACGTGCACGATGTACTGATGATTTGATTTGGGTGTGTACTTCTGAATTAAGCGTTAGCGTTGATTTATCGTGTATTAATCTAATTATAGTAAAACTAATATTATACTAAAAAAGGATAAAGGTGAAGGGAAAAGAGACCCTTTTTACAGTGCAATAATGTTTCACGTTTGCACATACAGATAAATTAACACAATGATCAACACAGACACTTTATTTAGAACACACCCAAATCATATTACGGCGATCATGTTCAATCAATCATTAAATCAAAGCATGAGTTTGCCTCTTCTACAAAAATAAAAAGGTACAAGTTACAGGCAGTTCCCTTGCATCATACCGATACCGTATACTTGTATTAGTCGAGACGGGCAGTGTCGGTAGGCCAATCAGAGGCAGGCGGGGCGTTAACGCATGTCTATGCTCAGCTGCACATTAGATATACGCGACTTACGCACGGGCACTGCACACACACACACACACACACACACACACACACACACAGGCCCTTTCTGAAACAAGTCCCTTGACTTGAAGTGCTCTCGGGAGGTTCCCTCGTCAGGAAGTGCCCCTCCAGCTGAATCAAGTTCCCTTGATTAGGGTGCTGGGTATAAAAAAAAAACTGTTTGGAAATACACTCGCCCTCCTTGTGCAGAAACAGGAAACGGACACCATTCGTTGCCATGGTTACCATCATGCAATTGTGTTACCTGTTCTTTTCTTCCACTCAAGGCTGCTTGGTTTCGGACGACACACTTAATATGGCGCAGCCTCGCGTGAACGCGCATATCGAGGGCAAGTGTGTAGGGCGAGTGGCGAGGAGCCGGTTTCAGAAAGGGGGAGTCTATCAGTAGTTTGGATGCAGGAAGTGGGGGTTGGGGGTGGGTAGAACAAGATTGGAGAGGAGCAAATGGGGGGAAGGAAGGACGGGAAGTCCCGGGCTGCCTGCCTGTCTGCCTGCGTGCCTGCCTGCGTGCCCGTCTGTCTGCCTGCCTGTCTGCCTGCGTGCCTGTCTGTCTGTCTGCCTGTCTGCCTGCAGGAGGTTAATCAGTAAATGTATTCTCAACAACAGTACAAGATTCACTGACTCAGCTAGATCATTAACTCAATAACGTGACTTCCTCACTCATCTCCCAGTAGAGAGAGAGAGAGAGAGAGAGAGAGAGAGAGAGAGAGAGAGAGAGAGAGCGCGGCTTCGTACCGTTGCTAGCAGCAGAAAGAAGGAAAGGGGGCTCTACTGGTGGTCCTGTTCTGTTAGAACACGTTTTTTCTTCTTTTAGAAGAACATTGCAACGCTGTAGCCCTAGTTTATCTTCACGGGAGACACGGTGGAACGATAACTAACTTTGACCCATTTTGACCTGAGATCAGATTAAAAAAAATGTCTTCTACATCCTGACAGTTTTCTGAAAAAGCCATGTTTCTGTGTCAGTCGTTCTTTGACGTTTCAAAAATAGCAGACCCACAAGCTCGTAGCGCTTGTAGATCTGCTATTTTTCAATAGCCAAAGCATAACATAATGCCAACACCAAAAGGGGTTCCCGCCCAGAATGGATTAAAAAACACATTGACAGTAGGAGCCAAATAACACAAAAATAAAAGCCAAATATAATGGTAGTTGGATATAGTGGTATATATTTATGTAGTCAATAGACTGACTGACTACTAGTTGTTTCTAATCATCAATTATCTTCCTATAAAACGAGTCCTGGTATTGAGACAGGTAACGAGCCTAGGGGGGGGCGGCCCGGTTCCGGCGAGCCGCCCCGCGTCCGAAACGGTCGAGGAATGACAGAGTTACCGTGCGGGGGTCCCTGTACTGTACTGTACTGTACTGTACTGTACTGTACTACCCAAAATCATCATATATACAGTTAGTGTGTGTGTGTGTGTGTGTGTGTGTGTGTGTGTGTGTGTGTGACACTTGGTGATGAAAACCAACCAAACACTATTTCCGTGCTCGTACACAGCCAGCCAGGGACACACGAAGCTCCGAGTAGGAGTGGTCGCACCACTCGATAATAAAATGAACAATGGAAGAAGAGGGTGGAGAGACCGGGCAGAGGATTAAAACCAAGTTGTGTCAATGATGTATCCCTATAAGGACTGCCTCTTGAAGACAGTAGAACCCTAGATCTGTGTGATCATGTGTGAGTGCTATAGGCAGGCACGTCTGCCCTTGTTGTTCTCGCATTCTGTGCAGCGGTTGCCTTTCTATCATTTTCATCCCACGGTGTTGTAACCCATTTTTCACCCCCGTGTTAATTATCTAATGTGATCCTGGGCTCTATACACACCCTCCACCAACCTAGTCCCCGATATTATATGGGGGACAAGAGGAGAGCAACGGACTTGAACTCATGCTTCCTTCATGCCCGAGTGTCCAAGTTGCTCCTTTTACACCTGACAGGGGGGAGTTTCCCTGGTTGGACGTATAGCGCGTGGAAGGAACACGTTATTCCAACCAGTTCCTTTCCCCTCCATCAGGCGCCCCGGCTGGCCAGGGGGGAGGCAGTTTAGAGACCAGGATTACTGCATGTTTTTTGTGAGGGTACCTATACCCTAGTATAGACCCTACCCTAGGGGACACGGGGAGAACATGCACACAGAAAGGCCCTTTCATCAAACCATAATGTCAAAACGGAAATGATTATGTGTTCTGTGTGCCAACAAACAGGGCTAATGATACACAGCGGGTAAAAAGGCCAATAAGGACACAATCGTGTCATAGATTAGATGGTTTATTATTACCTACGCACAATACAGTTGCAAGCAGCGACACAGACCCAGGAAATGAAACGTTTGCGACACAGTGAAATTCTCTGTATATATTTAAAAAAAATCACACCCGTGTGAACTGAGTGGTAACTTCCTACGTCCCAAACAATTTCTGTCTTTTCCTTAACTCGAGTCGAGGGTCTTCTCCCTTGGCTTCTAAACAGATTCGTGTCCCATCTGAAGACTGAACTGTTTATTGGGGCAATTACTGTGGCTGATAATCAGCTAAAAAAAAAACATCATTACCAATAGTTCAGTGATTGTCAGGTGAAGGAGGAGTTGGAGAGGACAGAGAGGGAGTTCATGTCTACTCGTGCATGGTACATTGAAGTAATCTTCTAAGATCCACGCTATGAAAAAGCCTCCCACTTTTGTCGGAAATGCTCGCCATTGTCTAAATCCAAATCCCCAGTAGGCTAACCCATCTCTCATTACCAGCTTACCGAGTGGGCTTCGGAAACTGGTTGAAACCCATTTCGGGTGTTAGCATTATGTTGTGCTTTAGCCATTGAAAAATAGCAGATCTACAAGCTCATAGCGCGCCACCGAGTGGCGCGCTATGAGTTTGTAGGTCTGCTATTTTTTTTTAAATCTTTTTTTAATCGAAGAACCACTGACACAGAAACATGGCTTTTTCAGAAAACTGTCAGGATGTAGAAGACATTTTTAGAATCTGATCTCAGGTCAGAACGGGTTAAGACCCTCTGGGGGCGCCAGAAGAACAGCAGATCTGAATATCAGAAGAATCACAATCAGCTGTATTATGGCTTAAGTTTGATAGGTGCAAAGAGGGTGACAATTGTCAATTGTAGTCCAGGAAGGTAGTGAGACCAGTGTCCATGACATCAGAGACAACAGGCTCACTGCTACAATCTAAAATATCTAAAACCACATATTACACACATAAAGACCCCCAGGAAAGTGTTCTAAAGCTTCTAAATGTCATTAACATATATTATTTTGCAAAAAGGGTGAAGTGTCCCTTTAAGCCCTAATCGCCATCTCGTCATCCACAAATGCTGCAGGTCCGTACTTAACCTCCTCATTGACTCTGTGATGGATACGTAGTTTTGAGCAGGCCTGCTGGAGCTTTCGAAGGCTCATCGTGTTAAGGATAACACAATAGGCCCATTGTTTAAACATGATGACCCAGGGGGGGTGATTAACTGGCTGTCTAGAGACAACATCTGAGATCTGATTAGGCAGCTAACTGATGGACATGCTGTTGAACTTATTGCCACGCGTGTGCGTGCGACCGTGCGTGCACGCGCGTGCGTGTGTCTGAAAGAATTATATACATTCCAAGGATAATTAAGTAGTACCAATTGTAGATAGGAGTCGAGTTAGATTCCAATTAAAATCACTTCATCTGTCAGACTCCATGCCTATGTTGACGAAAGCACAGAAACAACTCTTCTCATATGGTCGGATTACAGCGAAAAAACTAATTCTGACACACTGGAAGAAGGAAGAGGCTCCTGCATTTAAGCACTGGTTAAATGAAATGACTAGTACACTTCATCTTGAGAGAATAAGGTATTTCCTGAGAAACGGGGAGAGACAGTTTGATAAGGTTTGGCTGCCCCTTGTCCATTACCTGAGTAGAAACGATTAATAGACAGGATACCATTGATATGGTTGACTACGCCATTTTCTTTTCAGATGTTTTCCATGAGCTTTCTATCATCTTATTATATAGTATGCAATGTCACTGAGCAGTATGAGTGGGAGGGTTAAGGGATTTCTTTATCTTTTTTGTCTTTATGTTTTATTTTATTTCATTTTGTTTCATAAAAAAAGTATTTCATATCATATAGTTTGTAATAATTTATCTGTTCAATAAAAACATATCTAAAAAAACAAAATCACTTCATAAATGTATAATATGTGTACACACTCAGTGACAGAGCCAGTACAATGTTCCATTCTGCAGTCCTCTGAATTATACTGCCATTACCATCCAAAGCATTCAGAAATAGCTCATGTTAGGAGATGGACGAACATCCTCTGAGGAGAGTTCAAAAGGAGCCAGAGGGAAGAGTCTGCGTAGCGTGGGAAAGCTCTCTATCCCGTCCGTCTGTCTGGAAAAATGTAGTGAGACACTAACAATCCTAAAGTCCTTCTTTTCAATCATACTGGGTCATTTTCACAGCCTGCTCATCAGTCCTACAGTTAAATATAATCATCTCTGTTAAATAGAATTGCTGTTGTCACGCATAAACCTTGTATCTATCTACTTTTCTTATGCATGTCCCCGTTTTTTGCCTATAATGACATGGTTAAGTCCGTCTTTACCACTTTTAGAGACATTTAACCAATAAAAATAATTGCTTTTGTAACTAAATAATTCATACATACATAGATAGGATACATTGGAACTGGAGGACAGGTTATTTTTTCCCTTCATTCCATGACAAATATTGGTTTGTCATGGACAGCAATGCTACGGTATATCTTTGTCATCCTTACAATACCCATAACAATCATGATCGTTTCTTCTCTTCAACGTCTGAGAATAAAATCACTAAAGTCGGTGAAATGATAACGGAACAATACTCTTTCTGTACATGGAGACTTCTCTCCAGTAGAGAAGTTTATAAAACATATTCCCACAAGTGGAAGTGTGGTGGTGACTCTGAGTTCTCAATAGACTGAGAAAGGTCTACTATTTCTTTGTTTTTAGGCTGTCCTTCGTATATATAGCCTACATGGAGAGTTCTCCTCTCCATGTACAAATGGGTGCAAATTCTGCTATGCAGCTTTGGTCTTGCTTCAAGTGGAAGAGTGTTTCTTGTCATCAGGAAACCCCAAGCCCCCCCCCCCCCCCCCCCCCCCTCCATCATGTTATGCTTCTTCCTTCCCTCCATAATATCTAACACGCATCTCTAGAACCCACATCCCACTTCACTCTCTCCGTCTTTCTGCAGCCCTTTAAAGATAAAAGCATCAAATGACAATGATTAAGTGTGGATTAAGACTGGGCGTGGGGCGAAATCGCTCACATGACAGTGAATCAATCACAGCTATAAGGCATGGCCAATCGAACACGGCGTGCAACTGTCATTTTCACGTCTTTCTGACCACACACTTTCAAGTCCAAATGTCCACATCATTTTTTTCTCTTTGTAGGTTGCTCTCTTAGTTCACAGCCATGAATCAAGCAACACAGAACGTGTGATCTGATGACCTGGTAAAATAAACCGACGCCGACAGGCAGGCATGGTTTACCAGAATCTAAAGCAAATCTAAACAGAGATTCTTCTTCTTTTTTTTTTTTGCAAGAAGTTTGTCCAAAACACAATTGTGTGGAATGGTTGTAGTGAAAAAACTACCGGTATACACCAAAAATAACGTTTGTTTAATTTAGAAAGTCGCACAGACATTAATAACGCAAAGCGTGAGAAGAAGAACCACATCTCTCTGTGTGTGTGTGTGTGTGTGTGTGTGTGTGTGTGTGTGTGTGTGTGTGTGTGTGTGTGTGTGTGTGTGTGTGTGTGTGTGTGTGTGTGTGTGTGTGTGTGTGTGTGTGTGTGTGTGTGCGCGCGCGCGGCTGCGTGCGTGTCGTCTATGTTTACGGAGGCCTGGCCGACATCTGGATGGAGGTTAGGATGCCACATCACACACTGACACACACTTACTAGCACTGACAAAAATGTTTATATTGCCATGCCTTGTGTGTGCGTGTGCGTGTGCGTGTGTGTGTGTGTGTGTGTGTGCACATGTGCAGCGTCTCGAGTTGATCTGATTTGTGTTGGGAGAGTGATTGCATTTTCCATTGCAACTCCACCAACCTACAGTAAGAGTCACTGATGCAGCACGGTTGACTGCAGCCCAAGAGACCAACCCTGGTATTTAGCAGCGTACGTCTGTCATTAAAATAACAGTGAACTTGACCGTACACATCTACGACCAGGAATACCTCATTATTGGTTTTGGTTAGGATGGGGAGGTGACCTCCTTTGGAATATTGTTATCGTTTACGCTGGAGCTCCATGTTTGTCACTTTCTTGCAGAGCTACAGTAGACTTTCAAAACTCAAGTCGGCACAAAATCATAATGTTCACCATAGCCATAACTCTACATCCCTCTGACCCCATCAGGCTGATTACATGCAGGCATGCAAACAGGCCCAAGGTGAAAAAGGTGACAGTGTGCGGGGCCAACGCTGTGCCGCGGGCAAAACCGCGGCGCAAATCTTTTAAGCGTTTATCGGTACTAAACCCACTTTGGGGGGGGGGGGGGTGTCATGGGGGACAGTATATACTACACTGTACTGTACTAGCCCTCCTCCCGGCCTGTGTGTCTGTGTGTTAGGCTGTGCAACAGTGACACTTGGTGGTGAACAAATGCTATAACGCTATGTTTCGTGCTCGGACACAGCCAGGGACCCAGGGACACAGCCAGGGACAGACCCAGTGACACAGGGGCAGCCAGGGACAGACCCAGTGACACAGGGACAGCCAGGGACAGACCCAGTGACACAGGGACACAGCCAGGGACACATCCAGGGACAGACCCAGTGACACAGGGACAGCCAGGGACAGACCCAGTGACACAGGGACAGCCAGGGACAGACCCAGTGACACAGCCAGGGACACATCCAGGGACAGACCCAGTGACACAGGGACAGCCAGGGACAGACCCAGTGACACAGGGACAGCCAGGGACAGACCCAGTGACACAGGGACACAGCCAGGGACACAGCCAGGGACAGCCAGGGACAGCCCCAGTGACACAGGGACACAGCCAGGGACAGACCCAGTGACACAGGGACAGCCAGGGACAGACCCAGTGACACAGGGACACAGCCAGGGACACAGCCAGGGACAGCCAGGGACAGACCCAGTGACACAGGGACACAGCCAGGGACAGACCCAGTGACACAGGGACAGCGAGGGACAGACCCAGTGACACAGGGACAGCCAGGGACAGACCCAGTGACACAGGGACACAGCCAGGGACACAGCCAGGGACAGACCCAGTGACACAGGGACACAGCCAGGGACACAGCCAGGGACAGCCAGGGACAGACCCAGTGACACAGGGACAGCCAGGGACAGACCTAGTGACACAGGGACAGCCAGGGACAGACCTAGTGACACAGGGACAGCCAGGGACAGACCCAATGACACAGTGACACAGCCAGGGACAGACCCAGTGACACAGGCACACAGCCAGGAACAGACCCAGTGACACAGGGACACAGGGACACCGCCAGGGACACAGGGACCCAGCCAGGGACAGACACAGGGACACATACTGTAGCTGTCTATAGTGTGGTTGAGTGGCTGCACCACTCAAAAATGACAGATGATTATTTACTAAATCAGTACAAATCTAGTCAGTATTGAGCAAGATGTTAACATTCATGTCCTGATAGTCATAGAACAATTAATTTACTCCAACAGGAGCACTAGCCCCTCGAGGAGCACTAGCCCCTCCTATATTCAGTAGATTTGTGTCCTAAATGCCATTGACAATGAATGAATTGTCATATATCGGCTATTTTTGTCCTACACAATCCTACACATTCATTGTCACAAAAATGACAATGAATGGATGATGTATGATGATAAGGGTCACTTCACACAGGTGTGATTTAAAGAAACACTTTTCACTCTTCACATCATGTAAAATAGAAAATTATATTCACTGGCAAAATAATGAATTATAATACAAATAAAATGTTTTGGGATGGTTTAGTCAACAGGGTCAGTTTACTTCATTATTTTAGCCTTAGTCAATTTAAGACATGTAGAGTAACATCCTCTCCTTATTCAACAGTTGAGCTGCATGTTTTCGTTTTTAATATATCCATTTAGTATAAGCCCTGGCACGCACGCACGCACGCACGCACGCACGCACGCACGCACGCACGCACGCACGCACGCACGCACGCACGCACGCACGCACGCACGCACGCACGCACGCACGCACGCACGCACGCACGCACGCACGCACGCACGCACGCACACACACACACACACACACACACACACACACACACACACACACACACACACACACACACACACACACACACACACACACACACACACACACACACACACACACACACACACACACACACACACACACACACACACACACACACACACACACACACACACACACACACACACACACACACACACACACACACACACACACACACACACACACACACACACACACACACACACACACACACACACACACACACACGCTTTATTTATTTACTCATACGCATGCATGCACACACACGAGCACACAGACAGACACACACACACAGCGAGAGAAACTGACGCCGGCGCGTCCACACCACAGACAGTATAACGCAAAGTGCTAACGTTGCTAATGCTAACTGTAGCAGCTAAACTAATGGATCGACTGGCGAGTCACAGACAGTGTGTCAAAATTCATGCCGAGTCCACACAAACAGGTTTTTTTTCCGCGGAGCGACCAGCGGCTGCGCACATCATGCCGCCCAGATGCAAGCAGAAATATCGCTCAGAATCATTAGTGACTCACGAGAGTAGTCTGTCAGATAATTCTCCGGGCAGCGAGCTCGGGCTCCACAGACCCCCTCACCCCCCCCAAACATTTTTTTAACGGATTTGCATGAATCACACAGGTCCTATATTTGGGATAAAAACGATAAAAATCTTAAACGCTCAACGTGAACTAACTGGCAGGACTAATGTCTCATCTTAACATCACGGTAGGCCTGAAAATAATACACGCACGATGACATGATGTGGTTTAGGTTACCTGGTAGTAGCTTTTAATCTGTCTGATGAGAATAGTGAGGTTCTGGATGCGCAGCGTGGGATCATTGTTTACTTTCTTGTTGGTCCTCTGAACGCTGGCTTTTGGATTTCTGAAAAAGAACAGAATATTGTTAACAAAACTGTTTTGTGACGCAGCATAGAGAAAATGGATATGAACAGTTCTGAATTCATGCTGTATTTCTAGATGGCATACTGTACATCCGTCAGTGCTATATCAATACAGTTACAGTCACCAGCAGGGTTTCTGGGAGGGATGGAGATCATGGTACAAGGTATACTGCCACTGTGGAAGTCTCTGGCAAATGGCAATCACGTTCCACGTAGGAAAAAAGATATTTTCACCCGAAGTGAGCAAATTCTACTGGTTGGATTGGCCACAAAACCCAGGCTGCATGCGCACCGGCATGAAAGGCAATAAATCGCTATGCACACCCCCTTAAATTTGACCCGAGATCAGATTCTAAAAATGTCTTCTACAACCTGACAGTTTTCTGAGAAAGCTATGTTTCTATGTCAAGTTGGTGGCGCGCTATGAGCTTGTAGATCTGCTATTTTTCTATAGCTAAAGCATGACATGATGCTTGAAACACCAAAAGGGGTTCCCGCCCCAAAATGATTTCAAATGGCATGTTCATTCATTGTCCACACATCCCAGGTCGGATTGTGCCACCCTAAAGATGCCATGTCATACCCCCACAGCAGTTCATTGGAGACACCATGTATCTTATGGAGGCCTATACCACACTGGAGGCCGCACTCAAAGTGACTACTGGCCAATTATCTACTGGCCAATTACTACTGGCCAATTATCCACTGGCCAAATATCACAGCACGTCTTTTCTGGGACTTGTAAAGTGATGTCACCGAGGAGGAAGTGGTGATTCTGACAAGTCCTGGAAAAGACACGCTTGACGCGTGATTGGCCAGTAGTGGACGGCCTCCATAAGACACACACGCCCCAGAGCTGGAGGAGGCGTCTAACCTTTCTAAAGGCCTATTCATAGTCTGGAATTCACAGTGGTGAGGTGACCACCACCGCTCCGGTGGTGAGGTGACCACCACCGCTCCGGTGGTGAGGTGACCACCACCGCTCCGGTGGCGAGGTGACCACCACCGCTCCGGTGGCGAGGTGACCACCACCGCTCCGGTGGTGAGGTGACCACCACCGCTCCGGTGGCGAGCTGACCACCTGGAGCTGAAATAACGTTGAGCGGTGGTGGTGGTGAGTAAAAACAGAGAGAAGGGCTGGAGCGGTGGGCGGTGGTTTGCTCTTCACCGCGGCTCGTGACGTCATGTTGTAGTAGTTCGGTGGTCACCTCACCACCGAAAATCCAGACTATGTATGTATGAGCCTTGAGTCTATGGCAAAACCGACCAAACATGGCCTTCCACAATCCACACACACACGCCCATGCCAAAAATGGACAAAACGCAGCATGGCACACCCATACGCCAATGCGGAAAAACAGCCTAAACACGATGGCACGCCACGTCCATATACAGCCTATGCCCATGTGCATCCGTCAACGTCCCTAAAGAACCAAGCACTCCTGTTCTCCATGTCCCCTATTCCCCGACCCCAACCATGCAGTATATACTAGTGTGTATGCCATACATTTTCAGGATTTACGCATGCAACCTCAACCTCCAGATGCTCCCGTCATGTTGCTCACTCCAGGACAGATCTAGGTTGGATGTTCCAGCACTGGAAATAGTAACTGTCACAGTACAGTTAGGGCTGTATTTTGCGTGTCTTAAGTACCGGGTCTTATTCCCTAAC
Organism: Protomyctophum bolini; assembly: GCF_963924005.1. NCBI lineage: Eukaryota > Metazoa > Chordata > Actinopteri > Myctophiformes > Myctophidae > Protomyctophum > Protomyctophum bolini. The sequence continues at coordinate 42,039,855 of NC_137875.1, forward strand.
TTGAGTAAACTAAAGACCTGGAGGCGTGATCAATGCTGTTTGGCTATTCTGAGTGGCCAAAGAGCATTGACCACGCCTCCAGGTCTTTAGTTTACTCAAGTTAGGGAATAAGACCTGGTACTTAAGACACGCAAAATACAGCCCTCAGTCTCCAGATGGCAACACCATGACCACCATTTTCTATCCAGAGTAAATAACGTCATAATATTATTTGGTACGTCCGTTAGTAAGTCTGAATGTAAAAAGAAAAAACAACTGCAAGGCGCAAAAAGCTCCAAAAACAAGGCGAAAGCACGCGGATGGCCCCGGTAAAAAAAAAGAAAGAGGCACATTTCAAGCACCTGGCAAAAAAAACATGCCGTATTTTCTTCAATAGACACGATGGCATCTGTACCGTCATTCATACACGTACTGTACATATTTGTATGCCTATTTAACATGGGCAATGCCAGATCCATTGCTAGTGCATGACTGCATGTAGATTTATATTCCTAAAACGGCTAGTTCCAATACGTGATTCCGATTGGCTGGCTTTCGTTGGAAATCTCACGATTATCCACACCTGATAATCCACACTTCCTGTCTCTACACAAAAAAGGTGGTGCCCTCAGAGGCAAAAAAAAATGAAAAGAAATGAATGTTTTGTTTTTACCAAATGGGTTCCCATAATGATTATCTCATAACCAGAAAGCATACAGGAAGCACAACGAGATTGCACCATTCAGGGAAGTGGTGATATTGTACAGAAGTACATTCCAAATGTTATTTGGAACCAGCTTGAATAAAAATGGAACTGAACTGTGTACTTCAATCACTTAACCCATTTAGGCCTGACTTCGAAATTAAAAAAGCAAAGAATTGAGTTAAAAACGTTTGCTCTGAAAGAATATACAGTATATTAGCAGACCTACAAGCTCGTAGCGCGGCACTCGGTGCCGCGCTACGAGCTTGTAGATCTGCTATTTTTCAATAGCTAAATTATAACATAATGTTTAAATCACCAAAAGGGTTTTCCCGCCCCCCAAAATGGGTTAACCAATATACTAGGTTTACCAGAATCCCTCTATTTTAGAGTATTTTCAGTTTTCACTCTTCATGAGACATCTTTGCTGAGCGCTGCGACCTGATGTGAGCCTTGTAGATCAGGTCTTTTCTGCCAAGGTTTTCCCCAGGCCAGAATACGTGATGGCCTGCTGGGATTGAAACGGTTAATAGATAGCTTGATTTGGTGGTGCATGAATAAACTCTGTGCTGGGTCCCATCTAACCCGAGACATCCAAAAGGTCGAAATTCAGTAAATATGGATGCATCAAACATGAAAGTACATAATAATAATAATGATAATGATAATAATGAATTGCATCCCGATCCTGACGGCCTTCACTGCATGTCACCCCCCCCCCCATCACAGCCCGCTGGAAAGAACCTGGATGAATATGATCTCCTATTTGTACCGGTTTGTCAGATTCAGAGAGATGTCCTCCTACTAGAACATTGTACTGTATAACTGCATCGCCCTAGGTGTCTCTGGGGAGTGTGGCGTGACTACTGATGCCGTTGCGCGGGTGTCAACATGTTGTACTGAGCCCTGCAGTGAGACATTCCAAAATGCACACATCACAATCTCTCCACTCTCTCCTATCCAAAGCAATCCGGGCAGACATATTTACTGCATGCAAGTGACTAAGTGTGTATCCATTGCAAACCTTTCTTATTCTTGCTGTATTGATATTCCAATGATAAAATATCTTTGCCTAATGTTGTGACCCGACTGCGATTCTTCCTCTTCCTGCTTCCATTTCCATCTGGTTCCGTTTTCGGCGACTCCTGCCGACTGTAATATGCCAACGGCATGCATACTGTACATATTACATACATTTGGCCTTTCCTCTTCAGCAACCTTCTCCCAGTGTACCCCGTCCCCGCATCGTTCCTTTCCTCTTCAGCAACCTTCTCCCAGTGTACCCCGTCCCCGCATCGTTCCTTTCCTCTTCAGCAACCTTCTCCCAGTGTACCCCGTCCCCGCATCGTTCCTTTCCACACGTCCAAAGAAGAAACCATCTCAACTTTATAGTCATTTCTGATCCTGTCCTCCCTCGTCACTCCTAATAATTGACTGTTATTAACCAGTGCAAAGGGACATTGGCCCGGGCCGTGGCTCAGCGGTCCAGGCACCGTGGCTGGTAATCCAGTCTGGCAGTGTGGCCGCGGGTTCGACTCCCGATCCCGACGGCCTTTACTGCATGTGTCGTCCCGTCGTCGTCCCCCCCCCCCCCCCATCTCTCTCCCCATTTCCTGTCAGCCTTACTGTCTGTCCCTCCATAAAAAATATATGCCTTGATGGGGGAATGTTGTGAAAAGTGAACCACTTACACTCGTTTCATACACCACCGATGCTCTGCAAACACAGCCAATCGATCAACAAGCTCACAACGAGTCACCGTTAACATACTGCACGATGGAGTAGCCTATGAATTAAGCATAGAGACCCTAAACGTCTGCCTGTAATGACGACGTGCCCCCAACGAGACGAACACCAGGGCTAAATGTATAGCTAAAGGTTGTGGTTGAGCGTCTTCAGAGAGTTAAGTGCAATAGTGGTCATTCAAAGTCAAACTAACCAATAAGGCTGCAATGGCCTGTGATCATCTCCTTACTGAACGGGCCCATTATGGAAACGAGCACAGTGGCCTATTCAGTACCACGTCTAGTGTCTAGGGCAGTGGTTCCCAAACCTTTTAGCCCGTGACCCAAAACAGAGATAAGATAAATTCGCCTGGGAACCCAAACTAGTGAAAATAGCCGATCTACAAGCTCACAACGCGTCGCTTTGTGCCTAAGGGGGCGGGGACCCACGACAATGTGTCTGCGACCCACCAACGGGTCCCGACGCAGTGTTTGGGAAACGGTGGTCTAGGATTGGGAATGGATGCTAGAGTCTGAATTCATTTTCACTCAGTAGGACCATCTGAAAAAGAACGGTCGTGTAAACTCATTTAAACTTTTAATTACCGGTAGATGCATTTGTTTATCTCGTCTATCCTTGTTTTATATTGTGTTTTTGTGCTGACATATTATACATCATGATGTCCATGCATACGTATTCTGTCGATGTTGTTTTTGCTCGTGTTTTTGATTTGTTTACATGTTGAAAAAAAATCCAAATAAAGTACTGATCATAAAAAGGAAAGTTACTAGTGTATTTCTACAGTCACTTTCCCATTTTTAAGGGTTTTTTTGTCAAATCACTTGGTATTTTTTGGTCACCCTGATGGGTGGAAATCCTGCTTTATTGTATGTATCTTTCTTACAAGACACATCCAATGAGTCCGACCTATATATCATGGTCATTTAACTCATGGGGGGAGGGAATCTTACACTGTGTGTGTGTGCGTGTGCGTGTGCGTGTGAGTGTGAGTGTGAGTGTGAGTGTGAGTGTGAGTGTGAGTGTGTGTGTGTGTGTGTGTGTGTGTGCGCGCAAGCATGCATGCGGTGTGTAGGGCAGGTGCAGCCATGCGTGCGTGCCTATAGCGTGTCTGCATCTGTGCTCTAGCACTATATGGTATGTTTGACAACACCTTTAGGTTTCTCTCAGGACCAGATAACCCTGCAGCCATCTACATGGAATCCATTGGAACTATAGATGCATTGCCTATAGCAACAGATCGAATAACTCAAGTCTTAATAAAACAATAAAGCTAATAATTGATTTTTTTTTATACCGTTGAGAATGAGTTGAACACACACACACACACACACACACACACGCACGCACGCACGCAGGGGGTCTGATTTAACCCCTCAATTAAAAAGCTAAAAGGGGGCTGTAATCCTGACAGGATGAGGGCTAAAAGCGTGAAAGAATGAGACTGAGAGAGACGAGTTAGCCATTCACACGGCCGCATTGCTATGCAGCAAGGGAGCCAATAGCATGGCTGCATGCCGGCCCGCCGCACAAGAAAACACAGCCATAAGAAGAACAACACAATCTAATCCTTCACCTCCCATTGGCTACGTCTCGCTCATTTTCCCTCAACATAAACACACGCGCGCGCACAGAGCACGCGACACTTTCCTTTCAGACACCAAATTGCTATTGCTTCAGGAAAAAACTGCAGCTCTTCAAGGTCACGACACGTCACAAGTAACGTGGCAAATATTCTGCCCCCGGGAAAAGGATGCTGGGTTATAAGCATTTAAGAATTGCTGTACAACAAGCAATGTAATGATGATATATATGATATGATAATACTATATAGACAGAGTCAGCTTGTAAACCAGAGAGAGAGCCAGACACACACACAGACAATTAGTCAGCAACGGCAGTCAGTCAGACAGTGCTGTCATCCATAGTCAATGCAAGCTACTATACAGAGGCCCGCGGCTAAAAAAGGGGCGTTTCTCTTGTCCTCGATTGGCTGGACTGAGTAAAAGCGTCGCACTAACCTATATATGACAGGGTACATTAGGGTCAGCTTGCGTGCCCAGGCGCGCACACGCACACACAATAAGGGAGCATGTTTGGCCACGCGTTAGGGATAGAGAGGCTGCAAGCCAGCCATGCTGTCCAAACATAGCAGGGGGTGGAGTGGGTTTGAGTGTGAGATTGTGTGTGCGTGCGTGCGTGCGTGCACGCACGCGTAAGTGCGCGCGTGTTTCCGAGATGAAAACGGCCGAATAGCAGAGAGGAATGTGGGGATTGTTGGGAGACCTGTAATTCACACAAAGATAGACCCGCAAATGGCTGAGAGCAAGACGACCACGTGTGGTATCCGTGTGTCCTCTCCAGTCACCAGAACTTTATCTGCAGATTTTAATCTGATGATTTTCCTGGGGGGTTTTTTTCTCCATAGATATATTTGGGATTTGCACGTCTTCCAAACGTGAGTCCGTAACTTACTGCACATGCATGACAAAGCAGTTTAGATAAGAGGTCCTATGGGGTCATACGCATATTCGCATAATCACATCCAAGTCGAGATCGAATTACATCATCGATTCTCAACATGGGGGTCCCCATGATAAACCACATCACCCTTTTCAGCTGACAACAACTTAACTTGAGCTTAATGTTTGACCTTGAGCTTAATGTTTGATTCTTTGACGTTAAAAGACTGGGGGTCCACAAGGCCGCGGCAGAGAGAGAGAGAGAGAGAGAGAGAGAGAGAGCAGCACAGCAGACAGTAGCTGCTGCTTCTCTCAAGCTGCGGAATCCCAAATAGGTCTGTTGTAAATACCTAGTCCCATGTAGAAAAGACAACAAAGACACCAGCATGCTGCTCAAAGAAAACAGTAGGAGATATAGGAGGAGTGGGGTGGGCTATGGAGGTAAGGAATGGACGGATAGAACAAGAGATTGGGAGGAATAAGATTAGAACGGTGGTTAAAACCCATTTTGACCCGAGTTCAGATTCTAAAAATGTCTTCTACATCCTGACAGTTTTCTGAAAAAGCGATTTTTCAAAAATAGCAGACCTACAAGCTCGTAGCTTGTAGACTGTGAGCTTGTAGATCTGCTATTTTCCAATAGCTAAAGCATAACATAATGCTAACACCAAAAGGAGGCAAGAATTGAACCAAATAAAATGGGACCATAAGGCTGCATTTGGTTCCATTTGTACACAAACAGAGTTAGGATTATAGTGCAGATTGGGGGGGTCCCACACATTAAAAAGGATTACATTTGGAGTCTGTGCATATCAATGCATATCAAACTGGGGGTCCCTTGGATTTAAAACATTTGAGAACCACTGAGATAGAGGACAAAACACAGCCGCGTGAAAGAGATGCACGGGTGAAGAGATGAAGAATGCCGACTGGGAACGAAGTGAAAGATGGAGAGAAAAGAGGACGGGAGAGGTGCAGGAGGTGACACGAGGAGCAGAAAGAGTCACACGACAAATAATACAAAAATATATATAAAACAGCTCATAATGCCAATTGCGTTGCTATATATCCGACTTGTGAACTGACTGGCTATTTTCACTATTTTGGAAATGAAACCAACTAGACCGGGGACGTCTGTCTGAACTCTGAACTCTCCCGGGGCAATGCAAGTATAGGGAACAATGCCGGTTGGGAATGCCGTTCATGCAAACCCTGTTGTGCTCGTTGTACATCTTGTCAGAGTACCCGTTGTACCCGTTCTCAGAGTACCCATGGCGATGACAACTAACATAATGACCTATCGTAGTATCGTATCTATCTAACTAAATATGGAAATACAGTCGTCGGCATAATATTGTCCCATATTTGTGGGATCTCGATTGCAGAGCTGATGATCAGATCCATCATGTGACATCAGTCATCTATGGCATATCAATAGAGCACCGAAGTACTGACGTAACTCGCTCATCCCGACGATTCCCCTGGTTCGCGGAAGTAATTTCTCTATGGAGAATAACATGGGGTGATCTTAATATCGTCTACTATAAGCGTTCCAAAAATAAACAAGCTGTCTCGGCGTTATTGTTAGGGAGGTGTCTCTGTATCGTTTGCAACAGTCAGTCACTCATATATGATACAGTCTGCTTCTAGCGAAAATCTAACTAATTCAGAAGCAGTAACATTAGCGTTTTCTCTCAGTCAGTTGATTCTTCATATCCATATGAGTGAAGCGGCCGGGGTGACATGTTTATTTTTCAAACACAGTTGTTATATGAGGCGATCTAAAATCGCTTCAATGGGGATTTCAATGCAACTAAACAAATACATGAACCTGGGGACTGACGCCCTCTACTGAAAGTGACGTCAGACTTCTGTGCTCTATGGCGTATCCTACAATCCTCTTAATTAATTAATATGATATGATGATTCATTCAACCTCTTCATTTGCGCCTGTTCCTATACCTCCGTGTCTATCAGAGCCATGGTGTCTATGACGTGGGTGGCCAAGTCATAGACCGTGACGTATGCGGAAGTTCCCTTCACGCCTAAAGCTGTGCCTGTGCTCTGACATCACTCACTTTACCTCCGGGTTTTCAACCCAGCTTTTGCCGTTGCCGTTTTTACAGCCTAGTCTGTCCGACCGTCTATTTCTCTTCTGAAGCGTTAATATTGTAGCGCAGGGCTCCAGCGTGCGACTTAATAGGTCGCATATGATACTTCATTTCTTTAACGTGCGAGTTAAAATTTAACGAGGTCGCACAGGTGCGACTTGCTGGAAGGATGAGTGGTGGGGGGAAAAAACCATCCCGCAGTGCTTGCCCGTTCCATTGATAAAAACATTGGACGTTCGCCTGACGCCCCGGTGTTCAAAGAACGATCGTTCACGAAAACCAGCCAAAAAGCGCTTCAGACTTGGATGCTCAGAGCGGCGCGATTTACATACAAAGTCAATGCAAAGACGAGAATTGCGCAAACGGGCGCAGCGCGACCTGCCGCGGTACAAACTGGACGAACCGAGGCGGATATATATATTCAGGTCTGAACGCAGCTTATCCGACACAAATGAACTAATCTTTCTCAGCTGTACAATTTCACTGGAGCGCAGCGCGCATATCTAACTGCATGATGATCAGTCATGATCTACACAGACAGCCGACTCCCGACCATAGACCGTAAGCTCCCGACCCAAACAATGAGTGAGGAGGTAAACTTGTTGTTTGATTAAAAATATAATGTGCCACGAAAAATAGCTTCCAAAGCTTGTTATGTTTGAATCGAGGAGGTAGCCTGTGTCCATACATGATGATCGGCCAACAAAAGACATTAATCTCCCTCCCAGTGAGTGAAGAGCACTGATGCCTGATTTATTCTTCGTCGTACAAAGTGTGTGCTGAAAATGGCTGATCTACAAGCTCACAACGCGTCGCGTCCGTGACATGTTCAGAAAGTATTTATTTAAAGACGTTTACGCTGTGGACAAAGCCAACTCTTGTCGTGACAAATCATGACAATAAACACAATGTTTTGGGCCAAACAAATAATTAGAAAGTAGGAAAAAACGGCAGGTTACAACACTTTTTTTGTTGTTTTTCTTCTTATAAATTATTTGATCGGCCCAAAACATTGTGTTCATTGTCATGATTTGTCACGATCCGAGTTGGCTTTGTCCGCGGCGTAACAGTCTTTAAATAAATACTTTAGGAAAAGCCTATGGAGAAAATAAATGGAGAATCATTTCCTGGGCCACTCGTTGTTCTGAAAGGGGGCGAGACTGCGACGCTCTATAGGAGCCACATTACAAAAACAGAACAAAACTGACCCGAGATCAGATTCTAAAAATGTCCGTTTGAAAATGACAGTTTTCTGAAAAAGCTATGTTTCTATGTCAGTCGTTCTTCGATTTTTTTTCAAAAATTAGCAGACCTACAAGCTCGTAGCGCGGCACTCGGTGCCGTGCTATGAGCTTGTAGATCTGCTATTTTTCAATAGCTAAAGCATAACACCAAAAGGGGTTCCCGCCCCAAAAGGGGTTAAGTACATGTATGACATGAGGGTCACCTCAATGGCACGGAGAGACCATCGTTATGGTCCTTTACATGCGAGTTCCAGATAGTTCCATCCAGGGCAGAGGTTTAGTCTCCCCCATGGTAGCACTAATAGACAGTAGATACAGAATGTCCGTTCCCTCTGCTATTGCTTTTTTAAAGAAACTATAACCACTGGAGGTCATCGTGTCTCCCATAATTCATTGTGACAGTGAGGGAGATAGGGATCTGGTATCGTGTATGATGTATTGTAGGGTATGTATTGTGTTTGTCTACCGTCTGTAAAGCCCCTCTTCTCTGGGACATTCAACTTTTTTTTACCTTACATCAGCAAAATGTAGCTTCTAAAACATAAAATGGGTGACAGAAATGTTGTCACCCGTTTATGTTTAAAACCCATTTAGGCCACAAAGAAAAAAAAAACTGTCTTCAGAAAGTATATATATTCAAAGATTTGTGCCGCATTTTCACAGGTTTTTCAAAAATAGCAGACCTATACGAGCTCGTAGCGCGCCACTCGGTGGCGTGCTATGAGCTTGTAGATCTGCTATTTTTCCAATAGCTAAAGTATAACATAATGCTTATAGTTAAAACACCAAAAGGGGTTCCCGTCCAGAATGGGTTAGAACTAAGCTACATTTTTACATTGCCATTTGTTTTCTGTGTAGTTGTCCATTCATCTGTATGTGAACAACATTTTCAACTTGACACTGAAATGCATCTTCCTGAAGCTGAACAAAAAAGGGAATGTGCTTTTACCAACAGCTTATGCTGAACAATACATGTGTTGGCTTAGTTGATTTGTTTTAAATAAATTGCTTCATCTATACAGTATATCATTAGTGTGAATCTGGAGTTTTCCTTCCGTGTATGCAAAAGGCTCAACCAAAGGGACAATTAACAAACAAAACAGGACAACAAAACGTTAAAACAGACCTTCGTAACAAGCCATGCTTTCCTCTACATAGGAATGTCTCTAGTTCTGAAGGAGCCCTGCATTATCAGAGGGCAGTTGCTCTTAAGTTCAAACCCAATCTCATAGAAAGTGTGTGCAGGGCTTTTCTCATAACCTCTTTTTGATAAACCACCACCCAGGATACATTTAATCCAGATCTGATGAATTGCTCTTTTTTTCTAAAATGCACAATGGCCGTTATGAGTCTAGAGTTACACCGGCGTTTCTGAGTGACCGTACACACAAAAAAAGGTCAGGGGATTTTGACAGAAGAGCGGAGAATTAGCCAGACACTTTTCACTCATACCAGAAACTTAATTGCATCCCCTCGTGCTGGAAACCAATTGTCTCGACAGTGTTGGGGGAGGCAACCTAATTGGCTAGGTTGGGTTTGTCATGGGGGGGGGGGGGGGTGGGGGTGGGTAGTAGTAGTGCCATCTGGGTCACAGCAAACCGTTAGATAATCCTGGAGTCTCCCCGTTCCCTGCTGTTTCTCGGACAACTGATGCCAATTCTGTCCGTCTCAGGTCTGTCAGTGGCTCCGATAGAGCCAGAGAGACATTCATGATGCACAACCCTATAGAACACATGGCCCACACACAACATCCCCTCCCCTGCTAGTCAATGAACGAAAGTAAGTGTGTGTGTGTGTGTGTGTGTGTGTGTGTGTGTGTGTGTGTGTGTGTGTATGACTGTGTATGTGCATGTCTCTCTGGGGGGGGAAATGCCTATGTCTTAGCCACAGACATTATTGTTAATGAATGGCATCAATAGAAAAACTTTTTTCAAGGAATTAAGTGCAGTTGGCACCTTCATCTTATTTTAAGGTCAAGACCACTTTGGTAGAGGTTTGGTTAACTTGTGTAGTTCAGAATTCAGACAATATGGAACATCACCAAACCCAGTTGCCTATGGGGTGTTTTATATATATAGTGTAGTATAATGTGTGTGTGTGTGTGTGTGTGTGTGTGTGTGTGTGTGTGTGTGTGTGTGTGTGTGTGTGTGTGTGTGTGTGTGTGTGAGATTTTGCCATTTTTATTAGGAAGAAACCCTGGAATGGATATGTGGAACCGGATCCAGATCTCAGGAAGTTAACATTTTTATTAAAAGAATATATATTATAAAACATGTTTTGGGTTTGGTGGTGTTCTATAATCTATATTGTCTGAATCAACATGGTTTACATGTTAAGAGTGACTTTGAGAGCCGTTTCAGCATAGGACCTACAATGTAAGTCAATGAGGAGCATATTTTGAATGATCAATTTCTAATCAATGGCACAATTATTGTTGTATTCCTTGTCCACACATTTGGAGTTACATTATGGCAAGGTAAATATACAACTCAAAGTGGTCTTGCCCTTTAAAGAAGACCATATCGATCTGAAGAAGCTTGGTGGCAACTATCACAACAGACACAATCTACGATAGTGTGGTTTGAAAACGAGTGTGTTGCATGGCGTGCACAATGCACGTCGTGCATGCGTTGGAATGAGTGCGATTTTACAGTTCAACTCCTCAAAGTGGAGATTTAAAAGCATGGCCTCAAGTTTCTAAGCTGTTTTTAATGACACAGAGCTGGAGAGTTATTTCAATGCTGCTGCGTTCACTTGTGTCTTGATGTTGTAGGTGTACAACCACAGCATGCTGCTTTCATTCTAACATGGATAGGGTGACCAAAAGCCCCTCAAACCGGGACCCTTAAGGTGCCGATTCATACTCCTATTTTACCAGCTGTTTCGGCGCTGTAGTGCCGAAATGATTTCGGCTCGTCAGAAAATTTCAGTAGCACCGAAGAGCCGACTTTAGGACGGTACCCGCCCCCCCCCCCCCCCGAACCTCAAATGACGTCACATTGTAGGCTCTACAAAGCCGAACCGACTTTTCTTCGGCTCTAAATTAAGAGTATGAATCATGCACAGCTGTTGCACACAGGCGATGGCAAACATCAGCCTCAGCATTGAATTCAGACACGCAATTCATTTTGTTCGTGTTTCCCGGTTACACGAAAAGAACATGTTAAATGTCATGCAATCACTGAAAACTACTATTATTCTGGCGAAGACTTGGACAATTTCGTAGTGAATGTTCTAAACCCTAAAGCCCCCTATCATGCATAATTGCATATCAACTGGTAACATGAATAAATGCATAATCATTTTAACCCAAGTGAACTAAATCAACACGCAGGCTGAATGTCAGCACTTGGCACATGGTAAATAAAATGTAATAGATTTACAACCGACAAAACACATTATTTTTGGTAGGCAGAACAGTGTATAATCCTAACCCATCACCAATTCAAGAATATACCTGGCTCATCAGTTCTACTAACGTGGTTTGTAGACTTAGTACACTAAATATTTGTATTTGTATATTTTAAAATGCTGTTTACATATGGTTCTGTAATGTAATGTTGCACTGATATAATTAAATAAATTGTATTTAAACGTCATACAATGCAGAGTTTATGATGCCGATTGAATTCCAATTCATACTGATAAAGCTATATTGTTAATAATAGAAATGTTAACCGAATTAACTATGAGGACGTAGTGAATATTGTTCTATTTTAGTTCAATAAGTCAGAGGTGGGTGATCATTATGTCACCTTGGTAAAACCAGGGAAAGGCAGACAGAGAACAGTCTAACCAACCAAAAAAAAACAGCTGACAATAAGCCTTCTGTTTAAGAGTCTGGCAGGGCAAGATGACTGCCAACAGCTGCCCGAAACATACACACATACACACACACCAAAACCCCCAAACCAGCATTCAGGCACGCAAGCACACAGCCGCATTGACACACAAACCTTGCATATACCAATGTCTCTCACGCACACACACACACACGCACGCACGCACGCACACGCACAGTGATTGGCAATCCCTAACATCCTGCCAGGCGACAAATAAAGTAGGCACAGTTCACTTGGGCTATACGCTGGCTGTTCTCTTAGCATCAGTCCACCCACAACAGCTTAAATTTGACCACAGAGGAAGGTTCTCACACAAACCCCATTTGTTTTAGTGTTTTTAAGATAAAGACAGAGCTCCTATTGAATGGGAGTTTAGACATGAACAGCTGTGTGTGTGTGTGTGTGGGGGGGGGGGGGGGGGGGAACCATGATATGTTTATGCTTCAAGTTGGGTTCAATTTAACTAGTTTTGTCCAACACGATGATTAGAACACACTTGACATGTAATCTCACGAGGCACACATCCGCCGATGAGTGGATCACAAAACATGCCTATACACATGCCTTCTTCCATTCCAACATTTTCTCTCTAAAAGCATAAGATGTAAATTGCTTTTCCAAACAGTGCAGTGCAATAATCAGAGCTACCGGTGCTAGGTGTTAATATGTTTTCACTTTCATCTCAGTAGGCCTAATCTGAAGACAGTTTCCTTGCTGCAAAAAGAAAACCCTAAGCCTCTCGAGTCTCGACAATATTATGGCTGCCCTTTGACTTGATGACCAGTGGATAGTAGAGCAATAATGAGTTCCACAGACGAAAAACAGTCTTAAGTCCAAATTTCATTCTGACCCCTCCACGAAAAGGCCTCGTTGTCCTGAACCCGTATCTATCATTTATACATTATGGATCAATAGTGTGGACTTGGACTGTTTTTCGTCTGTGGCATTCATCACATGGAACACATTTTGGTATTATGTCATACTCTGGTGTGGGAATCCTACACCCTGACCGGGTGTGACATGGGCAATACTTCTCAAACAGCATCAACTGGGTCCCCAATTTGACATTGATCGTCAAGTCAGACACTGTAGTAAACAACGCAATATCCTAAATTGATATTGTTTAACCCTGACCCAATTGGTTCACAAACATTTCTCAGGACAGTAGACTCCGAAAGGACAGAAATACAACGGTACCAAAGAGTGACCGGCTGCCAAAACTGCCATATATGTTTAGATTCAAAATGGAGATAAGGATCAACACAAGAACCTTGATTTTCACCACATATGCAATTGTTGTAGCCTTTTAACCCCATGGCCTATGAAAACACAATAATTTATGAGATTTGTTTAAATTCAAATGGGAGAGGAGTAGGACTTGATGATTGGGCTATCTTGCCACAACAGAGAGACTGCCAGCATAAACCTTAGCAGGAGTGCCGATATGGGAAAAATGTGAGCAGAGGTGTGCTTGTGACAAACGGCAGCCAGACAAAGGAATGGAAAACTGTCCACCATTCAACATATAAGTGTCAGTCACACACTGGAGAGCCAGAATGATATCATCTAAAACTAAAGCCATATAAAAACATGCATGTCAGCTTCTCTCCCTCTCACTTTGTAAATCAAAAAGACTGCAGCTGCATCTTCCAGTGGCAGGGAGTCAGTTTTCTGCAAATGACACTTGACATTGTGACATTCCAGCTGGCTGGGGAGAGGCGATGATGACAATGACACTGCTCCATGCAATCAACTGGAAGCTGTCAGAGCTGCCTGCTGAAAATGGCCGCAGTGCAAGGCTCCAAAAGCAAGATCAGGCTGTAAACTAACATGTATTAAGGGTTGTCACCAAGTGCACAATCTTGATGATTTTGGACGAATTCCCTTCCAGCTAATGCTATTAGCAGTAGCATATACAATGGCAGCCCATATGGGTAGAGAGGTTATTAAAGCAACAAGCTTTAGGCTACCAAAAAAATGTCTAATCCAACAATATTCCAAATAACCCTAACGGGATGGAGTTCTTCTGACATGACATAATTTCTATTATATTACATTTAGGTGGAAGTCTGCACTCTGCAGTCACTGGGCCCAGGCTGTCTTGTAGACTGTAGTCTTAGCTCCAGTGGTTTCAAACAATAAGTGTGTAAAAGTGTCTGAGAGTGTGACCTGACCACTGACCCCAATATGAGGTCCATTGTTTCTGTACAGGCAGTACACCTAATAGATGACAAAGAGACATAGAAAAATAGATTCATTCTTAAATACTTACATCTCAAGCATCATCTCGTTCAGGTAAATCCCATCCACTAATTCCATATATTCTGATAGATGGCTACCATCGTTTACCGTCACCTGGCCGACTGTCTTCGCCTGTAAATAAAAAGGACAGTGGAGATATGCATCAGCCCGATACTCTATGGAGGGTATTCAGGGGGCACGTGTCGTTAATTAGTGGGCTTAAAAACACATTGAAATGGTTATGGGGGCTCTCTTACCCATGAGACCAGCGGTGTGAGCATAAACTGCTCCAGCAGAGGGGTAAAAACCTCGTTCTCCATAATTCTCCAGTGCAGCCTCTTGTACAGAATTACAGATGGGGGGGAAAAATGCTCAGAGATCTTTTTTTTCTCCTCCGTAGCGTCCCCCTCCTCCCCGGGCACGGCGTTGGGTTAAAATCCGCTCATGTGTTTGATTCAATTAAACACACACTCATTTTGACAGAGCAGGAAAAGCTAATAATCACTGACGGACCTCCGCTTTGTTTCTTCCAAATGCAGCCACGTTGTAATCCACAATATTCTCGTTGATCCCAGTGCCAAAGGTACAATTATTATGAAGGGCACGGAGTCACATTTTTCTTGAAAGCACCATTGACTTCTACAAATCCAGCGTTGCGGCTGCACGAACGTGGTTGACCTACCTACAAGGTTCGACCACACAACAAGAGACCTCCTGCCGAAATGGTGTTTTATTTAAACTAAAAGCGGAGCCATTGCGGTACAGTAGGAAATCCACCAGGCAACATCCTGGAAGAAGAATCTATCTAGCAGACTATAGATTCAAGCAGGGCGGCAAAATAAAAAATATATCCTTTTAGAATTGAATCAGAAGATATCGCTCTAATTAAAGCTCCATGGTTTTAATCCCTGGCGATGACGACCAACGGCTGGATATTCCTCATGCGGTGTTCATTCTTGTGTCCGCGTTTCCTCCACTGTCTCCTTTCCAAGAGACCAACGCAACGGCTAGTCGGCTACTGCAGATTTGACTGAGTTCAGATGATGACTGGGGGCAGAACGATAGACGTGTAGAACCGCCTCTCTCTCTCTCTCTCTCTCTCTCTCTCTCTCTCTCTCTCTGTGTAACCTCGCCTCACCAGGCTTTCCACCGCACTCTCTGTGTAGCTCTATCTGATCTCTCTCTCACCGATTTACTGGCGATTATGGCGATACATTATTTAACATTTTCTTCTAGATCATTACAATGTGTGGCACTGACATTTAGATTTGGACAAGTATAGGTACACATTTCTTAAGATAGTTAAATTGATTTATAGATAGTCTATGACTGTTTGAATGCTGTCGACCTACACTTTGCGAAAATTAAATAAATGTGTGATAGTCATAGATAGCATATCTAGTAGTAGCCTAACAGCGTGCCTAGAAGAGAAACTGCAGCTTCAGCACGGCGACCAAAACGGCTAGCACTGACACCTGGTGGATAAATTATGAAGTTCTCCAGAGGTCTAACAGTTACATTCAGAGGTTGACAACCACACCATCAATGCCTAGTATTTTTCACACAAATTCTGATATATCATGTTCTAGCATGATTTGGTGACACTGGAGGAAGAAAAGAAAATTAAATATGCTACAATTCACAGCTTCATCTACAATCAACTACTAATTCCGCATGTAAGCATGTAAATGTTAATAATGTGACGTGTGATTGATTTGGACAGGACATAGGGCCTATTGGATTGAATTGAGACCACTTTTTACCATACAAAACTGTTTTTAGACAAAACAAATAGGTGAATAATAATACGTAGAAGGATAATACGTAGTTGCTCTTATGAGGAATTAATACGAGCAATAAATACAAATCTATGATTATCAGCAGAAATGCATTAACGTTAGGGAATGAGACAGAAGAGTAGGGCCTATACAAACCCAAAGTCATCGAGTCGAGTAAGGGAGTAAGGGAGATAAAGAGACAGACAATCAACCACTGATTAATGACTGTGTTTGTGAACAGGGGTTAGAGGTCAGAAAAACCAAATACCTAATTAAAATACAGTCACTGAAATGGGAATTGGGGACATGGGTCATCTCAAAGCGGCCCAGGGAAAATCAATGGATTATTATTATTATACGTGAAAAAAACATCCGCTAAGCATAATTCACTCTCAGCAGCACTTGGAGATAAGCAGAGTATGTGATAGCTCAGCTCATTTGCCATTGCATTTTATGCAAACGCTCGAATGTAATATGTGGTCACTAGCGCTATACAATATGTCTATGTCACCCAGTTTAGACAATATTATATTACGTCTAAGCTGGGTGGTGGAGAGCTACCTTCTGAAAGCCCTGTTTGTGACGTGACTGTCGTGACACCCCAAAATATTTTCAACTGGGCCGCCCAACCCTGATTGGAATGTAGGACTCGAGGCATTACATTGTATTTGACTCTGTTCCACAGATAAATATTGTGAGCTTGTAGATCACCGAATGTCACAATCTTTGCCCTCTTTCTTAAATTATGTGATAATTTAGCCAATGTTTGACCAGTTTTTATAGTATAGTTTGTTGATTACTTTTGAAAGTAAAACGGTCTTAAAAGTCCTTAAAGGGATATTTCACTTAAAAAAAATATATATATATATATATTATATATATATATATACTTATATATATATCATGTGGGGTCCCGACCGCAGGTTGAGAACCACTGCCCTATAGGTGTGTACTGGGGTGGTATTGGAAAAGCCAGTGGTTCCATGGCTGTTTCTGTTATAGGAACAATCCTCACCCACCCAGTTCGATTCTCGCCAGAGGCCTGTGTTTGTGTCATTTTCCCGTTCTATACTCAATTTCTCTCTGCACCCTTGTATCTAAATAAAGCAGTGCTTAAAATGTATCATTAAATGTGCCCATAAATGAGATGCATTATGTGAAAAGAGGTGTTGAATCCACCTGCAGATTGCCAATTGGAGGTGGCTGGATTGGAGGTCTTCAAAACCACATATGGAAAGATATGAGTTTTACACTTTGTTCATTTGCACATGATATCCTGTCGCTGCTTCTTCGCCTGGAAAGGAGCCAGCTTAGGTGGTTTGGGTATCTGGTTAGGATGCCTCTCGGGCGTCTCCCTAGGGAGGTCCTCGACGTCCCACTAGGAGGAGACCCCGGGGCAGACCAAGGCGCAGTTGGAGGAAACACATTGACTCACTGGCCTTGGAACGTCCTGGGATCCCCCAGGAGGAAGTCACTAATGTTGCTCTGGAGAGGGAAGTCTGGAACACTCTGGTGGAGCTGTTGCCCCCGCAACCCGACTACGGATAAGCAGTTGGAGATGGATGGATGGATATCCTACCTCTCATTAAACTCTTCAAGATGGGTTTTCTTTTTACAGATAATATATGATGTCATGTTAACACAACTTGTAAAAGGCCACCTGTATGCCACAATCAATCAGATATATTTTACAATGTAAATGAAAAGCTAAAATGGAGGCTTTACGGTTTACAGTTTACACAGCATTTATTTTACTCACTAAATTACCCATTTGGCTCATACACATGCATTTGAATTCTCTGCTGATATGAGGACGTTACAGTGATATTACTGACAAGACCACACACAGTGACATTCCATGCTCAACTGTCTAACTAAACACAGGCAGATAATGAATACCTTTCAGAACTCCAGGAGTGCTAGCTTGCTTATTCACATCAGCTGAAACATAATTGCTGGTGAGAAGAATCTACAATCTGTATAGCTACTCAACTACTGGGTGGGTTCAGATGCGTAGCATTTTGTGTGTGTTTGTGTATGCGTGTGTGAGCGAGAGAGAGAGAGAGAGAGGGAGAGATACAGGTAGGGTTAATGAGAGATGTGTGTGTGTGGGTGGGT
This sequence comes from Protomyctophum bolini, assembly GCF_963924005.1. Taxonomy (NCBI): domain Eukaryota; kingdom Metazoa; phylum Chordata; class Actinopteri; order Myctophiformes; family Myctophidae; genus Protomyctophum; species Protomyctophum bolini. The sequence continues at coordinate 42,058,076 of NC_137875.1, forward strand.
GTGTGTGTGTGTGTGTGTGTGTGTGTGTGCGTGCGTGCGTGCGTGCGTGCGTGCGTGCGTGCGTGCGTGCGTGCATGCATGTGCAGGGGGTTCATTGACCTTCTATTGAACGGAAAGTATACTCATGCCTCTCCTCGTCAATGTTCGTCAATTATCCAGGATGCATCCACACTGTTTAGTCACAAAGCATCACCAACCTCCACCCAGTGACTCAGAGATTATATAGGCTCGCAGCAGCCAGCCATCGAAGCAGCCAAACCAACCGTTGAATTCCAATAGAATTCTGAACAACCGCTTTTGGTTTAAGAGGGAGAACTCCACCATCCCTATACATAACCAGGGCCATTGTCTTTCACGGGGTACTTGCTCAATGAACAGTGATCAATCATTGTTGATCAATCTTTAATCAGATTATATAGATTCTACTGAAGCACAGGACAAGGGAGTAAACACAGTGATCATTATTTTATCACATGCTTAGACAATAGACTTGAGTATGTACATTTTTTGATACTTCTTACTACCGTTCTAGTCACTGTAGTTCTTACAGTAGGCTACTTTGCAGATTTGGATTACTATTACAAAACAAGCATTAACCTCTTAAACTGTATTTTATACAGTTTAGTACTGTATGAAATATATCTAAGAATCTCACAACTCTTCAAATCGTGATGCATTGTGACCTTGTAGATTAGCAATTTTCTAAACATGCTAGATAAACCCAGATGAATCCCTCTCTTTTTGTGTCTTGGGTATGACTGTTTCCTCTTAGTTATTGTGTTGGTATTTACAAGTCACCACAAGCATCTTGATTTGACTCAGTCATGAACGCATGCTGTTTTTTGAATAGTTGGTGGGCAGAATAATGTGGCACGCAGCACGCTATAAACTAGAACAGAAATGACAGAAACATGTTCAAGTCATATGGTGGTTGTGCTCTTTGACAGCATACTGAACACAAATGGACAAAGTGGAAGATGTATGATTCAAAACGGAAGGGAAATTATATTTGCCTTTGGCTAGGTCGGTCCCCTCGTCCTTTTGGACTAGCAGCTTTCACAGACTTTATTAAGCTAGCCCCTCCTATAGGCTACAGGTTTAATGTTTGTTTTAAAAGACGCCATTGACAACGAAGGGAAAATTTACGTCATCTTGTCCTCTTGTAATGTTTGTTTTGTCAGTTTGTTTTTCGTCACCATTTCATCACCTAATCAATGAACGTGACTTAGACTTTAATATATTAGCGCCCTCATCACTTCACACGGGTGTGATTCTTACAGAATGTACACCCCAGAATATGGATGCTAGGATTCGTAAAACAAACTTATTTGTGCTATATTTACTTGACCATTTACCCTTACGGTTCATGCCACTACTACAATTTTGCTCTGGATAATAAATGCCTAAATTCAATGTAAATTGTAATTGTTCAACACATTCCCCCAATCTTTAATGTGCTTAATATCTTGATAAACAAACAACAATAAGGCCAACTGTGTCAAATCTACATTCAAGTTGTGTATGTGATGTATGAATTAATGAATTGATTTTGTCAGCAGACTGCCTGACAGACTTTACCAACACCATGTGTCATTTTGGAACGGAACCTGGCAATACAACAAAAGGTAATTACGACATTGGTGACAAACAAAGGCAGTTATGCTTTCCAGTTCCAAGTCATGGTGAGCTGTTTAACCCATTCTGACCGGGCACCCATTTTGGTGTTGGCATCATGTTATGCTTTAGCTATTGAAAAATAGCAGATCTACAAGCTCATAGCGCGCCACCGAGTGGCGCGCTATGAGCTTGTAGGTCTGCTATTTTTGAAAAATCGAAGAACGACTGACATTTTTTAGAATCTGATCTCAGGTCAGAATGGGTTCATCAGACCAGTGTGTGTCCAGTGGAAACCTCGTATGAATCTGATCTCAGGTCAGAATGGGTTAAATGGTAACAAGACAACTCACCCCGTTTCTGTTTTCCTCCCAGAATTTCCCCCAGTGAGGGGTGGGAGAGGCTGGACAGCAGACGGCTGGACTTTGTATTTCTCTAACTATAAACTTTCATGACAGCAGACAGCCTAAGTACAAATATAATTTATGAAAAGCTACTACAGTGAAGTCTGTTCACAGAAGTTGTTGTAGGATATGTGGGGATTATCTGACGAGGTACCATTTGAGTGGGCAAAACCTTACATATACTAAATAATACTACATTGTTTATAGGGTCAATTCCACAGGAGTATCTTTTTATATTTCCGGGAGGAAAAACGGGCAAGCACCGGGGTGAGTTGTCCAGCATTCGTCTAAATAGCTTTATGGCCATCCACATCTGACACGGGAGAAATCCAATTATATGGACACCTCAGTGAGAGATCGGGTCATGGGAGCAATGTGAGGTGTCTGTCAACCATTGAAGAACATCTATTTTTGTATTTATTTTCTTTTATTGGCATTTTATGTTTTATTTGGATAAACATGACAAAAAAGACGGAAGACATGCAAGACAGACACAGAACTCAGGTCCTCGGGACTCACAAGGAGCGTACGGTCGGTACAAGAACTTGCTGAGCCATCATCAGGACGGGCACCCCAGCTCGAACCCCGCTATCTGTCAATCTAAAAACTAAACATGCGTCTGTTTGTCTGTCCCAGCCAGGCATTAGTCTATTTACAAAACATACAAAACAGAGCCTTCCTATATATAGTAATGGCATGATAGACTACACCGCCAACGTTGATTTACTTACAGTATTCAGGTACATTTGCCGTTTGGTAACATTTCAATGGCTAATAGCCTGTGCACGCTCCAAACATAAAGCCACAAACAGAACAAATGTACTGTACAATTATGTCTGTGAATAATATATATATGGCCGAAGCTGTGAACAGACAATGGCGTTGATGATGGCTGTATGGCCCTTTAACTCTGCATCGGCCCAGAAAGCCTAACCAATACTTGTGTCACAGAATCAATGTACTGTAAGTGATGAGGGTTTAAGAATGGACAGATCAACCCATTGATTGATAATTGATGTATCTGTACAGCACTCACAGGGTTTAATAAGATCCTCCCCAAAGGTGTATTTCCCTAGAAGACAAAGCAATGCAACATTGTACAACACTGGGTTATTATAATGAGCTCTCAATGTACCCTATAATAACGCAATTGCAACATAAAAGTAGAAATCCTAGAACAGTGGTGGAAGAGGTACTCACATTTTGTACTTAAGTAAAAGTAGCAATACCACAATAGTACAAAAGTATATTTACATAGCGGGGGGGCGGCCTGTTGCGTGCACATCTTGTTACCGGGGGCCGGGGCGGACCGGGATTTTTTTTCCAAATCACCCAAATCACTGAATGCTCCTTTAAGTACTGAAATTGTACACATTTTGCAGAATGTCCTATTTCACAAGTTGCCAAATGTATAAAAATATGCTTTGAAAAATAGTAGATCTAGAGATTCTAGAAGCTGCACAACGCATTGCAAAGCTGGAAAACTACAGTACATATACCGGTATAGCGTATGCAAAATGGGGATGAAGTGGTTAATGCATGCATTTTAATAATCAAAATCTACAAAGTAACCAGTAACTATAGGGTTTTCAAATAATTGTATAGTGTAAAAAGTATAATATTTGCCTCTGAGTAAATAGTAGTGGAGTAAATGGAGTAGAAGTAAAAGTATAGTGAAGCCTAACCAATACTTGTGTCACAGAAGTAGGCCTCATGCATGCTCGATGTAAGTGTCATGGCCGCCCCAATGCATTTCCAATGGAAGTCACATGGTTTGATACAACATTTTGGACTACAAGCCGTTGTATGGCTTTCGGCTGTGTTTTTCGACTGCCCCCCCCCCCCCCCCATCCCCCCCATACAACATAAATGTTGTGTCAAACCATGTGACTCCCATTGGAAATGCATTGGGGCAAGATGTATCACACCCTTTTGTATACAACAAGCATACATCAGTCTGTTGCGAAGGTGTGAGTGAGGCCTTAGAGTAATAGTACCTCAAAATTTGACTTAAGTAAATGTACTTACTTTCCACCACTGCCCTGGCTGGACGTAGACTGTGTGGTGTGAGTGAAGATCAAGCTGTGTGTGATACAGGTAGCATTTGAGATGCTGGTGACTCAGAGCTGTTGCCATAACAACTGTAGCAGCTTCACTGGCCTAAAACACACCTGCGTTCTCCCCAGCCGTACTTTTTATTTTCTCTTCTTTTTTAAACTCCATGCCTTCATGGAGAGATGGTTGGACACTTCTTTGTGCACGTTTGTGTTAAACTCACGTTTCTTTTTTTGTATGCTTTAATTTTATGCATTTGTGTTGTAGTAGTCTTGCTGTGCAGCACTTTGGACAGCCTTTGGTTGTTTTTAAAGGTAGATGCTATTATTTGTACAAAAACAACAAAAGGTTAAAGCACTACATCTTTAAATGTGCGTTAAAACAAAATGTATTTAACTTACTGTAGTCAGTAAGTGTATCTCCCAGCCCTGGCAGAGTATAGTTCTGGAGTAGTTCCAACGGATTGTGTGCCCCTGGTTTTTCCCTAGTGGGACTGATTGAGGGTAGCTACTGGGACATAAGTCGGGAAATGAAATACTACAACATGCAGAGGAGAAGTCATAACAGAACCATCTAAATACTACAACATGCAGAGGAGAAGTCATAACAGAACCATCTAAATACTACAGCATGCAGAGGAGAAGTCATAACAGAACCAGCTAAATACTACAACATGCAGAGGAGAAGTCATAACAGAACCATCTAAATACCGGTACTACAACATGCAGAGGAGAAGTCATAACAGAACCATCTAAATACTACAACATGCAGAGGAGAAGTCATAACAGAACCATCTAAACACTACAGCATGCAGTCATAACAGAACCATCTAAATACTACAACATGCAGAGCAGAAGTCATAACAGAACCATCTAAACACTACAGCATGCAGTCATAACAGAACCATCTAAACACTACAGCATGCAGAGGAGAAGTCATAACAGAACCATCTAAATACTACAGCATGCAGAGGAGAAGTCATAACAGAACCATCTAAACACTACAGCATGCAGAGGAGAAGTCATAACAGAACCATCTAAATACTACAGCATGCAGAGGAGAAGTCATAACAGAACCATTTAAACACTACAACATGCAGAGGAGAAGTCATAACAGAACCATCTAAATACTACAACATGCAGAGGAGAAGGCATAACAGAACCATCTAAACACTACAGCATGCAGAGGAGAAGTCAGATTATGAGGTAATTTGAAAGAATTTATTTTGTGTTATGTTAATGTGATGTGGTAACATGTTCCAAAATGATATTGATAACCCTAACCCTAGGGAGATATTTAGACTAGTCTATGGTGACTCCCTACCCTAGCTACCTCACACTCCACTGCCATTTCAATTCTTGACACTGATACTCTCAATTGAACGATTTTCTTCTAATGACGAACGTTAGCCTACAGCTGCATTTAGTTTACGGTACGTCCATAACGCTGCTCTGACTGGCCTGGTATGTTTTTGTGTTTTCACAAGTTACAATTACTGTAGTGTAGTAGAGTAGAATAGTCTTACCGTTCCCGAAGTTACGGGGCTATGCGTACTATGCGGCGTTCGGTCACACAAATGCACTTCTTTATGCAATCCTACGGAATAGCCTACATTGCACGTGACGGAGCCAGGGGGCACTTGGCAGACGTGTGACGTGTCCCCCCGTCCCCCACCCAATTGCGCCCGGCCTACACACACACACACACACACACACACACACACCGCGGCTCGCTGTTATTGTGTGACGGGGGCGGTTAAATAAAATACTTATAACAAGAAACATTAAAAAACATTAATTAAAGTGCACTATTTAAAGTGCGGTGTGCATATACTGTGAGACTTATTTAAAGTAAAAGGTAGCCAACTACGCCACTTGCTTTTTCGAGGTGCAAGCCCTCAAAGATACTCTTAAAAACAACAATAAACGGACACCCAGGTTCGAGTTAAAAAACAGTTAAAAAGAGCATATGAGTTAAAGGAAAAACTGTTAAAAGACTGAATTCGAGGCAGGATGTCGGGGAGGAATTACAACATACTTTTTATTGAATTAGACAAGGGGGGCACGCTAAAATGGCCAGTAGAAAAATACAATATTAAAAACGCCCTAAGTCTAAAATCCCTATAACAATGCTAACTAACTAAAAATAAACACTTAACCAAATAAACAAAACCAAACAACTTTAAAATATGGTTCCCCACAATGTGCAAAGCTACAATATACTGTGTTTGTGCAAAGCTACAATTGTGCAAACTGCAGGAGGAGGTGCGGGGCTGCGGGGACAGTCAGGATCCAAAAAGTTCATCGGTGCCTTTTACTCTTCTGGCCGCTGAAACACACAACAAGAGGACTGGACACAGTTCATCTGTTTCACAAAATCCTACGGCTCTAAAGATGGGAGTGACAGGTCGGTCTACACGTTGGCAATACTACTTGTATGGGTACTTACGGGCCAGCCCAGGTGTCACCCTGAGCCCTTCCGTTATCGGCGTGTAGTATTGCGACCTCGCTGTTCTCTCCGTCTCCGTCTCTGATGATCCAACTCCCGATCTCACTGTATCAAGACAGGTCACAGTCGAGCTCCTCTGCTGGTCTCGAACATCTGCTGTGGAACCCGATCCCCTACGTTTACAAGCGATTCACAAGTTCACAACCGTCTCCCGTCTAGCACACCTCGCTCTCTGTTCCTCTTCTCGACCGCTCCCACAGGCCGGGCCGGGCCGGGCACACAACAGCCGGGAGTCGTGGTCGTGGCACTTAGAGCGGGTTGAAGGCCTGGCTCTCTTGGCGGTTACAGCCCATCAAAAGTCAACCCGCTCACGGCTACCACTGGCCCCCAGCTGGAGTGTCCCGACCCCTGGCTGGCCCCAGCCCATGGGAGCTATATGGTCTGGTCTGCTCAGCTCGCACACACTCCAAACTCTGTCTGTCCTCCAAACATTCTCCTCAGTCTTATATGGCTGTTGATTGGTGGGCCACACTGACCCAACCCAGCTGTAGGTCCTTGATTAGCCAGGGTAGGTTGTGTCAGTCAGTGGAAAAATAATATATATAACTCATGCAATTCACACACAATAAGCAAAACTATAAAGCAAAATCACTGGACAATAATCTCACTCTAATTAAACTCATATAGCAAAAGAAAGAAAAACATTTCAAACAACATGCAAAAGTATAGCACAGCAAAAGCACAAAAAATATAATAAACCAAACACATTTCCACCGGCTCACAATTGCACCAGAGAAAGAGAGAGAAAGAGACGGGCGCTCTTCGTTATTTTCCACCACTAGGTGAAAGTGATTATTTTTTGCCAATATCTGCCATTGAGCCCCATTATACATTTCTCAAATTTGAAGCACTATCTTTCTAAAACTATGAAACATTTCAAAGATTCCTTTTCAGGCAAACATGTCCACCGTTAGATGAACCTAAATAGGTTTCAATGGGGTTTCTAGGTGTAAGTATAGGACTAGTAGCATGCCAAAGTTTGTGCTATAGCCATTGAGAATGCATTGGGCGTTTAATTAAGTTAAATAACTCAGAAACTTCAAAACAGTAAGTAAAAAGTTCCAGCATGTGTCTCCACAGTAAGCTGAATTATAAAAAGTTGGAATGGAGTTTCTAGGTGGAAGTGATTTGTTTTGACGTGCCAATATCTGCCATTGACTATTGACAAATAAGTAGTGCTGCTTTAATGCCACAGGGAAAACTCTGTTTGTCAGAAGAGCAGTTACGGCCTTGCCAGGACCAGGATTCAAACCCAGGACCTTTGGCTTGCCAGGCAGCCTTTCTACCCACAGCTGCCTCTTCTTATCAACACATTGATTCTCAAACATTGTCATTTGATCGTCATCCATGTCTGGATTCGAACCCACAACCTGAGGATCATATACACAGGGCTATATGTTGCGCCACCCTTATCCCTAAACAAATTTGCCATTTTTTACTTAAAAAACCTTTTAAAATATAGTTAAAATAAAAATAACTGATCTACAAGCTCCCAATGTCTCGATGTAGATCGGCTAGTTGAACTAATTAAAAAATAGTAAAAAATGGCAAATACGTTTAGGGATAAGGGTGGCGCAAGATGGAGCCAAGTGTCTTAATAGAGCAGGGGTGGGCAACTTTGTGCCACTATGTTTCTATACACTCGCTCCAGAGGGCCACATTGCATGTTACTGTCGTAGCAAAAATAGCCGACCTACAAGCTCAAAACGCGTCACACTGCATCGCGTTTTGAGATTGTAGATCTTCTATTTTTGCTATAAAATATATATATATATATATATATATATATAATATATGCTATATATCCTGAATTATTTTTTGCTATTTTTGAATTGGAATCCTGAAATATATATTTTTTATTTCAAATGCCTTTCAAATGTCCTTAATTATAGTTAACTTTATGAACCTTGGAATTGTAACAACTGAAATAAATAATATATCAGTATTCTGACCTGAGGGCCACATTAAGTGAAGGTGGGGGCCACTACATTTGAAGGGTTGACATTGTCAATATTTGTTTTTTGAATAAAGACCTAAAATGAATATGTTTTGCCATGCATTACTCATCCAGAGTGACTTCAAATTTATCAGAGGCTTTTAGAGATGTGGGGAGAAAACAACAGATCATAATAAATAAGGGGGTAGACTACTAGACAGACAGATGTGACATATTTTAAATGATTCCACTGATCATCATACAAGCTGTGTTTCACTCACCATATCTTTGATGGTCAGACAACAACTGTAACACAACAGGCTCTTCAGCTCCAGTGTTTGTGGGACCCTGGAATATAACAACAATTGGTCACCACTCACCAACAACTGCATTGGAATATGTAATATGATATGCATAATCATAGGCTACTACCTGATGAATCACTGATGAAAGCCTATAACCTAATTGTCTATTTTGACTATGTTTTTCCCCCTGTCTGTCCGTCCGTGAACAGCTAATGTTTTGCAATATTGGCCCGTTTGACGTGAAACTGTGCACACACTCCTTGCTAGAGCAGAACCTCTGCCCCAGACTATATTTTCATTTCAACAATGTTTTTTGAGGGGCACTAGCCGCTCCAACGTCTGGCTTTCGGAAATACGTCATATGGCTGCCAAGTCTATGGACACCACGGCTGTGTAGCCTTGGTCAGTGTTGTATGATATATATATTTTTTTAATATTTTTTTTTTATCCCATGATTTTGTAACCCATTTTTCACCCCTGTGTCAATCATCTAATGTGATCCTGGGCTCTACACACACCCTCCACCAACCTAGTCCCCATATATGGGAGACAAGGGGAGAGCAACGGACTTGAACTCATGCTTCCTTCATGCCTGAGTGTCCAAGTTGCTCCTTTACACCTGACAGGGGGGAGTTTCCTTGGTTGGACGTAGCCCGTGGAAGGAACACGTTATTCCAACCAGTTCTGTAGTGTTGTATGATATCATACCACTCTGACAAAGGCTACACACTGAAACGTGTACGTTGTGATCTCTGCTCTGCAGCATACCATGCCGATGATTAATTAATAAAATGCCTTTTTTAAAAGTTACTTTCCCGACCATGCACTCTCTGTAAAAAAAAAAAATGCTCAGAGAGATTGAGACAAATTGGAGTCCCTAATAACATAAAATAACATTATTATAAAAAAGGTTGATGTTTAATAATACAAAGATTTCATAGAATATGGCTCCTTCATTGTGGTATCTTGTTAAATCTGTTAATACTATTTATTGGAAAAATATGTATAAAACCAACAGAGACTTATCCACTTTCTTCTTCTTTTTGTTGTCAAATAAGCATTTATTAAGAACAGGTTATCAATGATTATATAATTGGTACAGTATACATTGTTTTCCTTTCATGAAAAACAAAAAGAGACTTATCCACATTCAACCAGGTGTTTCTGTGTTAGGCATGTCATTGTAGAAGACAAAAATAGCAGTTCTACAAGCTTAGCATTGTGAGCTTGTAGATCAGTTAATATCACTATTTTTGTGTGAAGACTGTAGTAGTGATATTACTGATAGTAGAAACACCATCTCTGCCCTACAGCGATGACGTCCTTCAATCATTGTACAGGCCCCAGAGCTTCTTACTCAAAGTCTTACCTGCAGAAGGCATCTCCTGCCCTGATGACCAGAGCCGCTGGGTTTTCTTTGCATTTGACGCATATCTTGACAACACTGCAAAAAGACAGAATGTAAGCCATCGGGGAACCAGGGAGACTCACTCATGTGCATTTTATTTTCAACTTTGTCTTTGGGTTTTTTAACATGCAAATCTGTTCTGTAACAAAATATAAAAATAAAAGATGCAATTGAAAAATGAAAGGACACCAACAAGCCCACCACCACATAGTCTGGGGGTTCTAATCCACTGTGGCGCATGTTCAGGAAAGGGAAGCCAGGCGGGGAGGGTGATCCTACGGGCCGAGCTGTGTCACCCCCATCAAGCAGGGAGTGTTGGCAGGAGGATTAGGAGTAGGACGGTCACAGAGGCACTACGAACGTCCCCCCGGTGGGGGCTCATCACTGGTAGGTGAGCTAGTAGGATACAACAGCAGTGACAACACACAAATATGTGGGGAGGAAGTGCAAACTTACCCCGGAACGTCTCGCACTTCCAGCTGACCACTGTATTCTTCATCACACATTCTGCAATCTGACTGAATTTAGTGGAAATCCAGTGACATAGAGATACAAAATATATTATAAGCAGGACTGTTGTGACAATTTCCTGTTAGTTTATTATGGACACCCGAACTCTTATAGAAGGTAAAGAAGCTACCAATAAGTCAAGCAATCAGTCCTTGGACTTTTTAATATAAGCCCAGTCCACAACTATGCAAGTTGCAGACCCGGGGTGCCTTTGGGGATAATTGTTACAACTAGTACAGTAGATGCACTGTGAATTGTGGTGGACTGGGCGTTAAGGGGAATGGAATATTTCACACATAATATACACAAAGTGTGTAATGGATTCGTAGGGACCTATATAGAAGAAGGACATAAGACTACTGAAACAGCTAGTGTGTGTCTCATGTGACAGTGACCAACCATTATCCATGGCAAACTTATTTGCAGTTTTGGCTGCTTCTTTAATGTGTATTTTGTGTATTCCTGAAGCAAGGTGGAGCAATAAGCTGGAACAAGTGAACACGTCAGGGTATTAAGAGAGCAAATGACAACAAAAAAATGACAACGATCTTCATCATCATAACATTGCCGTGGCTGTTAAACGAGGCCAAGGCCACCTGACGAAGACCCATAAGGGGTCGAAACGTTGTCATCCTTATACCTAATACAATTCCTGTGGGAGCTACAAACAGTGTGCGGACTACTTCTCCTTCTCCTGTAGCCTACATATCCTTATGGAACCATGAGGGAGAGGGGGAAAAACACCACGAGAGTGACGAGTGATCAGTCAAACATGTGTTCTCTCCGCAGTAAATAAAACATCTGTCTGTATGCGATGATCTGACCATTATTATTTTGATTACACTGTCATGCTCGTTTGAGGACAGGTAGAGAGCAGAGCATAGTAAGGTTCGATGTAACACACCAGTGAATCACTGATATCTGATATGTTTGATGTATGTAATTTCCAGCAGAGCCCCGCCCACGCTTCAACATCACCACGTGTTAAAATACCTTCTACCACTGGTGAATAGTGAAGAAAAGTGGGGGGGAAAAGCAGAGCATGGTCTAAAGTGCAGCAGGTAGATATATTTAATTATGAGTGAATAAATAGATGTGCAGCAGAAGCTGTCCCTCAGTCTAGTCTGTTTAGCATGCATGTGATACTCAGAGTAATCTAGTAAGAGTGGCGACACGCTTTGATCTCGCCGTAAAGCTCGGGTGCCTATGCTATATAGTTCCAAACATTGCTCCTATGGCTGGAACTATCCCATTGAGATAGGATGAGCACTTCCGCATTCCATTGTTACACTTACAATGGGAGTCAACAGAGTGTCATTACTCTCCTACTAGATTACTCTGGTGATACCAGATTGCGCCTGCCTCATGTTCATATTCTTCCTATTACTTATGTAAGGATGAGGATGTCTCTTGTTGCTTTGTCTGTTCACAGTTCATTATGCATTATATACTGCATGTCATGCTGTTTACAAGTTTGTCCACCAGGGGATGGTCATGTAACACACTTCTAGGTTTTGCTCATGATCAGTTTAGCTGTCATGTTAGCACTAGCAGTAGTCTCTCAACAGACTGGCAAAGAGGGCGCTGTTTTTCCTTTATTGTTTGACGATGGGTTCTCAGATTGTGTTAGCAGAGACAGTGGTGACCCTGCTGATGTTTAACTTCTACATAAAATAGAACCAGAACCTACTGTACATGCCAACACATGCATAGGCTACTAACATTATAACATAGACACAAATAGCCCTGTCTATAGTCCAGAAGACTATATCTCATTTGGCCAGGGGGACTGAGAACAAAATGCATTTATTATCAGATAGAATGAACACATGTTTTGCATATATTTTCCAGTGGCCCCGGCCTCAGTGCCAGGAACCCCCTTAAAGATGATGGAGAGGTATTATGATTATTTATGATTCTTCGTTGTTATTTGCTCTGGTGTAACGTGTGCGCTATTGTGATGTCTTCACTCTGCATTCATTGTTTCCGTGTTGCTTTGAATGAAAATGTGTTTGACGAGGCTCTTTCATGGCCAAATCCCTCTTGAAAAGGGTTCGTTTTTTTGCCAATAAAGTAAAATGTTGTTAAAATGTCAGTTTAGTTACCATAGCAGCTTGTCTTCTGCTGCTGCTGTTGGATGCGTTTGTGTTCATGGTAACCGATGGGAGCTTCCTCTACTACACACAACACATTGTGGAGAGAACATTCTTCATTTTCAGGACTTTTGTCTTTATTTCAAAAGGCACAAAGTAAAAAACATTACATTATCTCATCAATTCAACTGTTTAAAACTGTATGAATAGTTATAGTTAAGTGACAGCCGTCGACTTTACAGTAATGAAGGTGCATTCAGTTCCAATGCGCTTTGAATGGGTTTCATGCCTTCATAATGGACTATATGTACAGTATACCAACTTCAATGAGGTGTTCATCCAACAATAGAGATAAGTAACACAAAGAAAAGGATACAATACAAAGTAAAGTTGCTTAACTGTGATTTAAAAAAAATCTTTAAATCTTTAAATCTTAAAAAAAAGAACAAAAACATGGTAATATATCACATACATAATTTTTTTTGGAACAATAACCTCCTATTTACACTATGGCTTACTGCTCATAACAAACACTGTTCTGTAAAAAATATATATAAACAAAACACAAAGCAAAAAATGGAGGGATTACACATTAGCTTGAATGACAAAGCAAGATTATTCATATTAATACCCTAATCGCATAAAATATGTAAAAGTAACAATTGTATAGCAACCACTGACTATAGCCCTTCATCAAGTTGACTATTTTAATTATCCTACACGACTATTTACGTGTTCCTGTTGCCTGCTTGGGATATTAATTCTCGGGGCATGGTTCCATAGAGGAACCACAGAGAGCATCCTGACTGGATAGGCGGCGGTTGGGCCTGACGTTTGGGACGGCTAATATTTGTAGTATTATACAGCGCCAGCATGGATGACTGACCGTGACACTAAATACATTGATTTAACCATGCCCCCATAACAAGCTAAATAAAAACGCAACAAGGCTTCCGTTTCAAAATCACATCTTCTGTCTGTCCTCGTTTAGCTATGGTCTGTGTGGACTGGGAGGAATTATTTCTATTTACAACCACAAACACCAGGTAAAGTACAGTACTTGTTCTTCTGTCTGTCTGTTCCTGTCAATCATTTATTTATTTATTTTTTTGCCCCTTTTTATCCCAAATTTCTATTTACAACCACAAACATCAGGTAAAGTACAGTACTTCTGTCTGTCTGTTCCTGTCAATCTTGTTTTCTTTTCTTTTTTTGCCCTTTTTTTGCCCCCCACACACACATATCTGTACATTGTCACCTCACCTGGAGAATGGAGATCATACCGGGAGGATGTAGAGCCTTCATCTTACTACTACTTAGGATTATGTGCAGTGACTATATACAGTATATATCACCCTCCCCGCCCGGCTTCTCTACCCCGAACATGGGCCAAATGTGTTCGTGTAGATGCTCGACAAAGCCAGATGAGGTGGATTCGAACCCCCCTAGACTCCGCAATGGCGGGCACAGCTACTTTACTGTGCCACCCGAGCGTCTCAAGTGTCTATGGGGCCTGGACTCCTGTCTCAGCACTGGGTCCAGCTTCAACAACTCCTTGTTGATCTATCTCTTCATACTGGTGGTATTCTGTCTCCTCACTGGGTCCAGCAGCTTCAACAACTACTTGTTGATCTATCTCTTCATAGTCTGAGTCGTCTGCCTCTTCAATGGAGCCAGATTCAACAACTACTTGTTCATCTATCACTTCATACTCGATGCCAGCTTCAGAATCAGAACCAACAACATTATAATACTCGATATCAATGTTCTCATTTCCGACATTATAATGAACCGTCGCAGTGTCCCACACTCCTGCATTATGTCTTCTGCTGGCCTGGAGAAACACAGAAACACCCAACGTTAAGTCACTGAATCACATCTGGCTGAAAACCCTCCTATCTCTCTCCTAACTCTGGTTTAACTGTGATTTATACACATTCCAGTCTTGTGTTGTGTAAAGATGTATTACCTGCCAGAGACAATAGAGGGCATGGATGGGTACCAGCAGCACCAACAGCAGCACCAACAGCAGCACCACCACAGTGACTGTAACTCTGCTGCTGTCCTCAGGTGTCAGAGGGACTGTAGGAGGGACTGTAGGAGGGACTGTAGGAGGGACTGTGAAAAATAAAACATCATCAAATCATGTAAGAACATTTGATAAACCTTCATGTTTGATTGAATCATGCCTGACGGAGATTCATATTGTGAGTTTAACACATTTAGACCTGAGGCCGATTCTAAATCAGTTTTCTGAAAAACCTGTGTTTCTATGTCAGTGGTGCTCAGCCTTTTTCATGTCAAGGACCCCCCTCCCCCTGCCACCAGAAGCAAAGATTTGAGTTAAAAACATTCACTCTGAAAGAATATATATTCAAAGAATTGAGCCACATTTTCAAGATTCATCAAAAATAGCAGACCTGCAATCTCGTAGCGTGGCACTCAGTGACGCGCTACAAGCTTGTAGGTCTGCTATTTTTCAACACCCAAAAGGGGTTCCCGCCCAGAATGGTTTAAAGGTAATTTCATTCAGGTTACCTGTGACGGTGAGAGAGAGGATGTCGCTCTCAGAGGAGACATTGTAAGAAAACACGTTGGTGTGATTTATAACAACGTCGACGTGATAAGCACAGCTGTAATTCCCTTGGTGGCCGGGGCCTGCTTCGAAGAACAGGAAGTTGGCAGAGTGATTGACAGCTGGCTGGGTGTGGCTGTGTGTGCTGTTGGCTCCAGTGAAGGTGAGGTGGAAGGAGCCGTCTGGGTACTGTGGCAGGATGGAGCAGCTGATGCTGAAGTTGGAACCTTCCAACACCTGCTGCCCCTGCTGCTGGCCCTCAGAAACCCCGTTTAGAGACACCTGATGCCCCTGCAGCTGGCCCTCAGAAACCCCGTTTAGAGTGGGGAAGACGCTGATGTTTGGCTTAAACAGAAGATCTGTAACAAGACACGAGTGATTGAATTATAGTACAGCAGATATTTACAGTATAGAGTAGCCAATGAGATGGAACCAAGATTAGAGATCCAACATATTGTATGGCTTTTGCTGAAATTAGACGATGCAAAAAAGTTATTTTAAATTCATTCAGAAAAAGAAACATCCTGTTTCTATGCTGTAGATAGGTATAGGTTAAGTGAGTAGGCAAGTAGACGGACGTCACTGTTTGTGTTACCTGAACAGATCACCTCCAATGTGACAGTGGAATTCTCAGACAGTGTCATTCCACACTCCCTCAGTGAAGCCTCGGTTCCATCACAGTCAGCTGTGATCCACCACACAGGTTGAACCGTTGAAGCAGGACTCCTTTGTGTTGAAACGTCAGAGCCACAGTCCATCTGCCTACACACGACAGAGGATGACTTCAGGTTCCAGTCGGACTGACCATCCACGGCTCTCCAGTCTCCCTGGTGTTGCATCTCCAGTACACCACTACAGTTACTGCTTCCTCCCACCAGCCTGACGTCATCAGGCTCTGTACAGAGACAAGACCGTTACAAACCATTTAGAGCAGACATGCCTTGTGAGCCGAAAGTGTTCAGTTCTCCCACTCCATGTTAATGGATGGTGGTGTTCTGTTGGGACGCATACTTTGTTTAGACATAGCATTGGTTAAGGTTGGTGAGGGGTGCGTTAAGACGACCGGATTAAAGTTGGTGAGGGGGGCGTTGAGGGTTGGGAGAGGGTTAAGGTTAGGTTTAAGTGTGCTGCACCAGCTCAGTGGCCTTGTGGTTAGAGTGTCCGCCCTGAAACTGGGAGGTCGGGGTTCAATCCCCGGCCGGGTCATACCAAAGACTGTAAAAATGGGACCCAATGCCTCCCTGCTTGACACTCAGCATCAAGGGTTGGATTAGAGGGTAAGTCCCTGCGACATACTAGCGTCATGTCCAGGGGGTGTACATCAAGCTGCCTCACGCTACAGAAACAGGAGTTAAGCTCCTGCCCTATGGGCCTCATGGCTCGGCAAGGCTACTTACTATAGGTGTGCTGCCCCGTGGGAGGTTAGGGTGAGGGTGAGGGTTTGAGATATCAGACCAATGGTATGTCTAACCAAAAGCATGCACCCGTTCTGTTAACAGATGGTGGGGATCTATTCAGATTTCAGATTTCAGATTTTTATTGAAGGGACAGCCTCTTCAGATGCAGCATCTCATTTTCAAGAGGGACCCATAAAACCAAATACAGAAAAGCATACTTTCCTAACACTGTCTAACACTAACACATGGTGAGCTGTCACTCCCAAGACGGCAAACGGGTGACTTCTTGTAACGGAAATGACCAAACGTCAAACTCAAAATTCAAAGTTTGAGCACGGAATATCACACCCATTATGCCATGCTCAGCCAATCACAGCACATAATGGGAATAACGGCACAGCTTCCAGCCAATCACAACGGCCAACCACATCGCCAATGTCGGCGCCATACATGGTTCATTTTGCTGCAATTCCGTCCTCAAATTTTGGCGGCATAGATGGTCATTTTCCCTCCTCATATTTTGAGGACATTACTAAAATTATTAGATCATACCTGAGCAGGTGAGTCCAACAGTCTTGTCAGGTGAGCAGGTGGTGTTTCTAGTTGAGTCTGAGGTTCTACAGTCCAGGAGAGCAGACTCGTTGCCTTCACACTGGAACTCTTTGGTCCACATCGAAGCGTTCAGGCCTCCATAGAGCGCCCCCTGGAGGACTGAAGGAGCCCCGCAGCCAAGATCCCTACAGACCACCTCTGCATCCTGCTGGTCAAAGTCATCTTCACACACTGAGACCCACGACTGGTTAGATTTCACCACCACTCTGCCTGAACACACACCGGTCCCGTTCACCAACCTCACAGAATCTGGAGAGAGAGAGAGAGAGAGAGAGAGAGAGAGAGAGAGAGAGAGAGAGAGAGAGAAAGAGAGGGGGGGGGGGGAGGGGGGAGAGAAGGGGGGTGTCAATGTACATGTATCTTATTAAACACGCATGTGCATGCACGCACACACGAAGAGTTGTGGAGGTGAAGTGGAGGTCACTGTTTATGTGTTTTACCCGAACAGAACACCTCCAGTCTCTCAGTGGAATTATGAGACTCCTTTGCTCCACACTCCCTCAGTGAAGATTGAGATCCAACACATGGAATCTTCCACACAGGTTCAACGGTTGCATCAGACCTCCTTTGTGTTGAAACAGCAGAGCCGCAGTTCAGCTGTCTACACACTACAGATGATGACTTCAGGTTCCAGTCATAAATAGAACCCGCTGGTCTCCACTCTTCCTGGTTTTTCACCTTCAGGATACCAGAACAGTTACTGGTTGTTCCTCCCTCCAACATGACGTCACCAGGCTCTGTACAGTGGCAAAAAAGAAAATAAACTACTATTACTTTCATTGTTAAATAGGAATGCGAATTACAAGTATAGTTGGTATTTTACTGTTTTATCTCAGGCTAGCAATGTCATTTTCATGTTCTAAACTAGAAATATGTGCTCCTCTGAGCACAGGGCAATATAGTAGAGGTCAATCTTATCCAATCATGATGACATGTGAAATATTGGACAAGTCTCCCTTGATGACATTACTATAGAGGTAATCAGGGCCGCTGCTGGCCATTTGGGTGCCCTAAGCATAACATATTTGTGGTGCCTTGTGCTTTGTGGTGCGGTGCTGGATTACTTCTTCAATTCGACCAATTCCACAATTCAATTGGACTACGGTGGCAGCAGGAAGTACAAGGTAATAGCCTAAATAGCTCCAGTTTTTCCACCTTGGTGATTCACAACCATGTGCTTATATTGGATGTGATTTCTCATCCCATCAGAATCAAAGTAATCACAGACATGACAGTGTCTGCAGCTAGAGTACATTCCACTCACTGCACAGGAAAGTGAATGATGCCAGGCTGCAGGTGACCACAAACCAGTCACATTATGTGAAATGTTCTTTTCTAGTTTAATGATTATTATTACCTGAGCAGGTGAGTCCAACAGTCTTGTCAGGTGAGCAGGTGGTGTTTCTAGTTGAGTCTGAGGTTCTACAGTCCAGGAGAGCAGATTCGTTGCCTTCACACTGGAACTCTTTGGTCCACATCGAAGCGTTCACCTCTCCATAGAGCGCCCCCTGGCGGACTGAAGGAGCCCCGCAGCCAAGATCCCTACAGACCACCTCTGCATCCTGCTGGTCAAAGTCATCTTCACACACTGAGACCCACGACTGGTTAGATTTCACCTCCACTCTGCCTGAACACACACTGGTCCCATTCACCAACCTCACAGACTCTGGAGAGAGAGAGAGAGAGAGAGAGAGAGAGAGAGAGAGAGAGAGAGAGAGATCATTTTAATCATAGAACATTACACTTTTCCAGGACTGCTCCGCTCATCTCTGAAATGCCATTTTTTTAAGAGTGGGGATCTTAGTTGAGATCATTCAAGAATACATTTTCCAACATCACTGCGCACAAATAAGGAGTTGTCGAAATGTAATAACTAACTTTTGTGTATTCATAATTCCTAACATGTCTCTGTAATGGACAGTCAGGACTCGGTAACCTATTAATATGTGAGCATTTTGTTGGTGGTACTTTATTTTGTACTTTAGGTTAATACAACTAAAGAACGTGTAGCCCTCAGTGGCAAGGGAGGTGTGTGTTCTGTGTGACAGACAGACAGACAGACAGACAGACAGACAGACAGACAGACAGACAGACACCTGAACAGGTGTTACCTGAACAGATCACCTCCAGTCTGTGGGCTGAAGTATAAGACGCATTTGTTCCACAGTCCTTCAGTGAAGACTCAGAGCCAACACAGGGAGATGTTATCCACCATACAGGTTGATTTGTAGAACCAACCAGTCTTAGTGATGAAACAGCAGAACCACAGGCTATCTGTCTACACACTACAGATGATGACTGCAGGGTCCAGTCAGAATCATCCACTGGTCTCCACTCATCATGGAGTTTCATCTCAAGTTTTCCAGCACAGTTACTGGTTCCTTCCACCAACCTGACATCTGTACAGAGACGAAAGTAAGCAGTAAAACAAAAGCTAAATTAGAAAATGCATTACTTTCATTTTAAGTAATCGACACAAAAGATGCTACACATATACTCGTAGTCGGATCATATAGGATAAGTTTGTGAAAACTGTGGCCGAGTCTTACACACAGTCTGTCCTGCAGGGGACACAGAAAGCACCACCGGTACGTTCCAAAAATATCTGTCAACCTAAATCAGAGTAAGTAAAGGGGCAGTGGATCAGGGGTAGAGTGGCCGGTAGAGTAGCCGGTTCGATGCCGGGTTCCCCCAGAGTTAGTGTAGGTTCTAAGTAGGTTAGACACTAAAGGTGGTTGCACAACGGCCGCGTTTTTCGGAAAATCGATAGAAACGCAGCTAAAAATCCGAAAAACACGCTCGGTGTGTGGGGACCTTAACTCTGCCATCGGTGTGTGAATGTGTGTGTGAATGGGTGAATGTAATGCACAATCTATGTAAAGCACTCTGGATAAAAGCACCATTTACCATTTAAAGCAAATCACACGCATGTTGAAAAGAATGCTAATTAAAGTGATTGAAATGATACGCTGCTGTCATAGGAGGAGGAGGCAGAGGAGATGGGTCAGGTGGGTGTGTCCACATTTTAACACATACTGTACACCAGCGTTACTCAACCCGCAGACCGCGGGCCGCATGCGGCCCCTGCTTCATGTCTCTGCGGCCCATCGTGGTCATGCCAATGAAATGATAGTTTTTGTACTTTCAGTGTGGGGAAAGCATTTGCAATCGTGATGAGATTCAGCTGATATAGGAAAGTGACCTGGTATCTGTTCTATTCTATTTTATGTTGTTCGTTTCATTAATGTATTTAAGTATTATTTTTGTTTGAGTATATATTGGCTTTACTGCATCATTGCACTGGTTACAATTTGTTCTAGATCCTAGTGTTCATTTAAAATGAGATATTCCTCTAAATCTGGGTAGTAAAAAAGAAAAGAATCAGGCCACAGCCCTGGCTCTCCTGGTCCCTCTGCACGTCCCTGATTACCTGAGCAGGTGAGTCCAACAGTCTTGTCGGGTGAGCAGGTGGTGTTTCTAGTTGAGTCTGAGGTTCTACAGTCCAGGAGAACAGACTCGTTGCCTTCACACTGGAACTCTTTGGTCCACATCGAAGCGTTCACTTCTCCATAGAGCGCCCCCTGGAGGACTGAAGGAGGCCCGCAGTCAAACTCCCTACAGACCACCTCTGCATCCTGCTGGTCAAAGTCATCTTCACACACTGAGACCCACGACTGGTTAGATTTCACCTCCACTCGGCCTGAACACACACTGGTCCCATTCACCAACCTCACAGACTCTGGAGAGAGAGAGAGAGAGAGAGAGAGAGAGAAAAAGTGTGTTCAACATTTTCATTCATTAAAGGTAGGCTACAACAGATGAAAACATGAGGACACAGTCACACAACACACACACACACACACACACACACACACACACACACACACACACACACACACACACACACAATTTATAATGTAGCAGACGCTCTTAAACCATTCAGGACGGGAACCCTTTTGGTGTTTTAAGCATTGTGTTATACTTTAGTTATTGAAAAGCGCAGCACTAGCTTGTAGATCTGCTTTTTTTATCGTGAAAACGTGTGCAAATCTTTGGATTTAAATGATTTCAGAGCAAACGTTTTTATTTCATATGTTCGCTTCTGGGGGGGTCCCTGGAACAACATAATTTCAGATATACCAGCCACATACATATAATTCTGGGGGTCCTTGACATGAAATAGTTTGAGAACCACTGACATAGAAACGTAGGTTTTTCATTTGTAAAATAGTCCTCAGGTCTAATTGGGTTAAATTAATCCAGAGCGATTTACAGTAAGCAAGAACAACACGGTGATACAGCAAATACATAACACACACACACACACACACGCACGCACGCACGCACGCACGCACGCACGCACGCACGGACGCACGCACGCACGCACGGACGCACACAGATAGACATGAATCAACGGATGGACAGACGTATGGGGACAGACAGACAGACAAGCCAGATCAATTTAATAGCAGACTGTACAGATTACTGTTATTGTTGAAGTATTGTTTGTGTTACCTGAACAGATCACCTCCAGACTGTCAGAGGACACGTCATCGTCAGAGCCCATTGCTCCACACTCCCTCAGTGAAGACTCAGTACCATCACAGGAAGATATAATCGACCATACATCAGTATGATCATCAGCAGATCTACTTTGTGTCGACAGAGCAGAGCCACAGTCTATCTGCCGACACACTACAGATGCTGCCTTCAGGTTCCAGACAGTCGACTGATCAACCCCTCGTCTCCATTCTCTCTGGTGTTTGATCTCCAGTCCACCAGTACATTTACTGCTTCCTCCCACCAACCTAACATCATCAGGCCCTGTACAGAGACAAGTGAGAATACCGTAAGTACAGTTACACAAAGTACTATTACTTTTCCTTACAAAAAGATCCTAACAAAGAGTGTAGAACTGTAGATGTCAGGCTATCGAAACCATATCCTTGTGTTTGTTTTCTGTTTTAACTGATTCTAGCCCCTCCCTGTGTCTGTGTCCATAGTCGTGTCATAGTGTCTGAGCAAATAGACAATGTGTCAAATTTTACGTCATGCTGATGTGCCCCTCACTTCACATGGGTGTGATTTTTCAAATAAGATTTTGGTTTGTAAAGCTGTCCTATTTTTGTCCAGCTATGTCCAGCTTTCAGTGTTTACACAAACATTGGATACAAAAGTGTGTAAACCAAAACATTGAGGACAAAAGTGTGTAAACACAAACATTGAGGACAAATGTGAGGACGCAAATTGTAATTGGCCGGAATGTGATGATGTATGATGATGAGAGCGCCCCTCACTTACACACGGGTGTGATTTTTTATTATTACCTGAGCAGGTGAGTCCAACAGTCTTGTCAGGTGAACAGGTGGTGTTTCTAGTTGAGTCTGAGGTTCTACAGTCCAGGAGAACAGACTCGTTGCCTTGACACAGGAACTCTGTGGTCCACATTGAAGCGTTCACTTCTCCATAGAGCGCCCCCTGGAGGACTGAAGGAGGCCCACAGTCAAGCTCCCTACAGACCACCTCTGCATCCTGCTGGTCAAAGTCATCTTCACACACTGAGACCCACGACTGGTTAGACTGCACCTCCACTCTGCCTGAACACACACTGGTCCCATTCACCAACCTCACAGACTCTGGAGAGAGAGAGAGAGAGAGAGAGAGAGAGAGAGAGAGAGAGAGAGAGAGAGAGAGAGGGAGAGAGAGAGAGATCATTTTAATCAAGAACATTAATGAGAATCATTTGAATAGAATGAAGGCGTGAACGAAGTATGCCATTGTTACAGGAGGCTATTGATCTGTTATCAGCTAGGCAAAGCAGTAGCCATGCAGTGGGAAATCAGCTTTTGATGGGCACAGTCTAAGATGAAAGAAATATCACCTTTGTGGGGCAGGTTGTCGCAGACCCCCAGTGAATGGGCTCCAATTTTGACAACCCGTGCCCTGCACGGTCCATAGACCGTCTAGTCACCAGCGATTATATCAGAATACAAACCAGACCCGCCCCACCCGTCAAATTATGGACCCATTGTAAGCCCTGTTACCCGTGATTACATAAATAGCCTACAGCCAGTCACTCAATTTAAAACTGTGTTAAAATGCTTTTGACACAAGACAGCAGCCGTCAACCATAGCGGTACATTCAGTGGTCAAGTTCGTTCATAAATCTACACGTCAAGTGAAGAACGGAGGAGTGAGCTTTCCATATAGCCACGCGCCAGAACGTGCATACATGCAGTACGAACGTGTCGTTGTTTGCATTGCCAGATGATTTTTATTTGAAGGTTAAACAGGATGATAAATGTGTTTTTGTGAGTTAAGTCAACTGACCGGCGTGCTGTGTTAAGTTACGTGCTAGTGCTATGAGGATGATATCCCAAAGCGCCCTCCTGCTCATAAAACATATGTTGGACCCGGGCCGTAAATTAAAGCCCTTTATAAGTTTGCAGCATGTGTGTGTGTGTGTGTGTGTGTGTGCGTGTGTGTGTGTGTGTGTGTGTGTGTGTGTGTGTGTGTGTGTGTTTGTTGTGGTGTTCACTGTGTGCCAGTGTCTGGCCAGCAGCTACGATCCGAATCTCTGGTGTTTACACAGAAACGCTAATAAACAACTTAAATGTTAAAAACAGGCGTTGTGGTTGTGTGTATATGCTAATGGTCAATGCCCGTGTGCAGAGCAATTGCTCAAGCCACTGAGGAGAACCATCCAGAACAGACAGGAGTGACTGACTCACTGACCGGTTTCCTTATTATAGTAGGATAGGATAGTGAAGGTAGCAGATCTACAAGCTCACAATGTGTCACATCGGAACATGTTGTGAACTTGTAGATCTGCTATTTTCACTGTATTTGAAAGTGCATTTAAGTGGTTAAACTTTTCCCTTCCTAGAGATGTCTTTGAAATGTAGTGGAGTAAAAGTATACAAAAATAGAAGTACTTAAGTAATAGTACTCAATACAAGTAAACATACTTTGCTACTGTCCACCACTGTGCATAACAGACACGGACATGAGTTTCAACAAAGACACAGACAGACGGACGGACGGACGGACAGACAGACAGACAGACAGACAGACAGACAGACAGACAGACAGACAGACAGACAGACCAATTAAATGAACTGTACAGATTACAGTCATTGCTGAAGTGATTGTTAGTGTTACCTGAACAGAATACCTCCAGGACCATTTGGGAAGTATCAGACGTCTTTGTTCCACACTCCCTCAGTGAAGATTCAGATCCATCACAGGACACTGTCATCTTCCATACCGGTTGAAGTGTTGAAGCATCACTCCATCGTGTTGAAACAGCAGAGCCACACTCCATCTGCCTACACACTACAGAGGACGACTGCAGGTTCCAGTCAGACCGACCATCCACAGGTTTCCAGTCTCCCTGGTGTTGCGTCTCAAGTCTACCAGTACACTTACTGCTTCCTCCCACCAGCCTGACAGGCTCTGTACAGAGACAAGGGAGTAAGTAGTACAACAACGTTTTATTTCATCAAAAACTAAAGGTGTCGTTATCTCAGAGAGTTCAGTGTCTTTTTGAATATCTTCAATATATTTAAGTTGATACTTTTTGAGTGGTGCAACCACTCCTACAACCAGCAATGACATTAATGAGCACGAGAATGAGTACCAGTAGGGGCGCTGTTGTGCCAGAAACAGAGAGAGAGTGCTGCAGTTGCCTGCTAATGAGAGAAAGAGGGGGGGGGGGGGGGGGGGGGGGGAGTTGCACCACTCAGTTCACACGGGTGTGATTTATTTCTCATGTATCTCGTTTGTGTTATATTATAGTAAAATATGTATCTTGTTTTGTCAAGCCCAATGTGTCATGACATGAAATAAATTGATTTAACCATAATAACAGTCACAAAAAGGCCAATATAACTGCATGAGGAACGCTTTAAACGATTTATTTATGAACGTGGAATACTCTCCCTCTCTCTCATCTGTGCATAAACCCTCTTTTCTCATCTGTCTGTGCGTAGGCTGTGGGCCTGTGGGCTGTGTGTTATTTGCAGAGCCCTCCATACCTAGCGTAATGAACTGTGATGACAGTTGCAACCATTTTCTTTTTAACAGCAAATTATGAAGTGGTCATTGTGGCAATTTATGAACTTAACTAAGGTTTATTTCATGCATGGTCCTTTTTCCATTATAGATTACGAGAAGGGATGAGGGGAGAATATTAAAGCTGAATATATATACTGTATATATATATAAATTTACCTGAGCAGGTGAGTCCAACAGTCTTGTCAGGTGAGCAGGTGGTGTTTCTAGTCGAGTCTGAGGTTCTACAGTCCAGGAGAACAGACTCACTGCCTTTACACTGGAACTCTTTGGTCCACATTGAAGCGTTAACTTCTCCATAGAGCGCCCCCTGGAGGACTGAAGGAGCCCCGCAGTCAATCTCCCTACACAGCACCTTTGCGTCCTTCTGGTCAAAGTCATCTTCACACACTGAGACCCACGAGTGGTTAGACTGCACCTCCACTCTGCCTGAACACACACTGGTCCCGTTCACCAACCTCACAGACTCTGGAGAGAGAGAGAGAGAGAGAGAGAGAGAGAGAGAGTGAGAGAGAGAGATTTAATTAAAAGAAGCTCTTGGTCTATCTATAATCTATGATGATTTGTAATCTTTGTTTACCTGTTGTTGTTGTTACTGTGTTGTGTGTTTGTTCAGCCTGGAGAGCTGAAGGGAAACAAATAACACAATCAATTAGCTTCACAACAGATAACGTGGATTGTCTCTATTACTACATTGTCTCCACCAGGTCGGGCGTTACATTTCGACCCGTAACTCTTGAATCAAAGGTTGTACAATCACTGACATTCCCTGGATTCCTTGGATCATGACAACTACCCACACAGTCAATGCCCACCTCAGAATGAGTATCAGAATCAGATGGAAACACCCAGTTCTCTTTTCTCATTGGACAATATTTTCCCCCAGCGATGGGCTCCACGCAAGACGTTAACGTCACCAAAGGCCAGCTAGCTGGCCCTGGCACTTGAAAGAACACGCCCAGCAGGGAAAACTTGAAATCTGATTGGCGAAGGAAATCTGCATCAGGAAAGTGCAAGGCCAGCAGAGAAGGCCTTGCTGGCCCTGACGGCCCACCACTAAAATACATGTGTTTCAATGCAGCGACGTTGTCCCACTCCCCAAACTATGTGTATATTTGTATTGGTGGATATCTGCTTTGTGCCTGTTCCTGGAATATAGCTATGGACGGACGACACATTTTGTTTCACGAAGTTCCTGCCACACGGTATAGTATTACTTCATAGCATGTATAGCCTATAGTTCAAAACCTCAAACGGCCACCATCAAACAGTATAGGCTACAGTGAGTAAGAAACATCTCTGCTGTGTGTCGTTAAAGGACATTTATTATCACCTGGCTTTCAGACAGAAGTATCCTACATAAACTGATGTCTTACCAGATAAACCGTGATGGCATGAGGCCAGCTGCTGTGCTAGGTCACCACTGTTGTTGGACCAATCATCAATAAACTCAGTCGAAGCATGTCGGTTTAATAAAATTAAGTGTTCCCGGATCTCTGCTTTTTTTCTACAAATGCACTGACTATAATGAATTGTTTAGTCCAAACATTACAAGTCACAGGACATTTCATAACACTGTGTGTAAAGTTCTTTTGTAATTGCCCAACAGTAATTGCCCATCAGTTCTAAATGTGTGTGTGCACTGTGCATGGACTTGACCGAAATGTGGCCTTAAACCTAGGCTTACCATACGTCCTCTTTTGGGGGGCTGTCCGGGCAGTCCGGGGGGGTTTTATAAATTCCTTCAAATGTCCGGGGTTTTACACCACGTATCGCCTGTATATGTATCGCTACGCTCACAGACCATTCAGACCAATGTGTATTAAAATGCACGTTCAATGGTTCGTAGTGTAAAAACACTGTGAGAGGTGGACTTTCAGCCCGAACCCCGGAATGTGTATTATTCATAACTCTGCATGCGCTGCGCGCTGAGTCTGACAGCACTGGTCCCGACCGCAGAGCAGAGCAGAGAAAGGCTCGCTGGCTGCAGATAGACTGTTGTGCTCTCCGTGAGGAAAGCTTGACATGCCAAAGAACTATCTCATCATCATTGACATGCAGAAAAAGTAGGCTACTGTTTTCTTAGCTTTGTGACTGACCAATGAGAAGCAGATTGTATTGTCTGCAAAGGAACTATGTGTCTGTCACAAATAAAAGTTCTGTCCTGCAAGCCCATGTCATGTCAACAACACAGACAAGGCAGCTGTGCGCGAGGTGAGTCCTGCAAATTAAATTGACCCAATATTATTTTGTACAACCTACAGTAGCAAAGCATAAGATAATGGTTTGGAGAATAGGCTGGTCTCTCTTTTTACAAGAGATAAGCCATTGCATACAGGTTCTTAAACTTTTTAATTTCAAGGACCCCCATAACTCTGAGAGTAAAACCAGATGGACCCATAAGAGTCCCATTTGATTCCATTTGTACAGTATCAGAGTTAAAAGTTATAAAAGGGTCCATTTGGTTCCTTTTCTAGGCCTACTAGTACACTCTCAGAGTTACAGACCTGTAAGGGTCCATGATTTGGTTCCATTCGTACACTCTCAGAGTTACAGACCTGTAAGGGTCCATTTGGGTCCATATGTTACACTCTCAGAGTTACAGACCTATAATGGGTCCATTTGGAACCCCCTCAAGGTACCATGAGGGTCCCTGGATCACACCTTTGAGAGCCACTGCTTTAAATAAATACATAACTAACTAACTCATCTTGACAGCTTGTTTACAAATGTTTGTAAACAAATTACAAATAGTTTATAAACAAATTACAAATAGTTTATAAACAAATACCAAAATATTTGTAAACAAATCCCAAATGTTTATAAACAAATCCCAAATGTTTATAAACAAATACCAATTAAATGCCTATGGTATGCCTATTAAATAGGCCTATTAATTCAGGACGAGGGAACCCCTTTTGGTATTTCAAGCATTATGTTGTACTTTAGCTATTGAAAAATAGCATATCTACAAGCTCATAGCGCGGCACCGAATGCTGGGCTACGAGCTTGTAAATCTGCTAATTTTGAAAAATCGTGAAAATGTGGCGCAAATCTTTGAATATATATTCTTTCAGACCGTTTTTAACTCAAATCTTTGCTTCTGGGGGGTCCCTGGAAAGACATATTTTCAGATGGGGGTACATGGCGAAATACAGATAATTCTGGGGGTCCTTGACCTGAAAAATGTTGAGCACCATGACTGACATAGAAACACAGGTTTTACAGAAAACTTTTAGGATTTAGAAGCCATTTGTTTTTAATTGTTTACATTAGTAGGCTATTTTATTAATTCGTTTTTTGTTTTTTTTACATTGTTTGTATGGTCTGTTGGATGTTGGTTGTTTTAAAATGGACCTCCATTTCATTTTTACCAATATATTGTACTCAAAAAGGACTCATAGCACGACACAGAGTGCCGCGCGCTATGAGCTTGTAGATCTGCTATTTTTGAAAAATCGTGAAAATGTGGTGCAAATCTTTAACTATAATTATATTCTTTCAAAGTGAACATTTTTAATTCAAATATTTGGAACAACATATTTTCAGATGGGGGTCCACGGCCAAATGCATATTATTCTGGGGTCCTTGACATGAAAAGGTTTGAGCACTACTGACATACAGAAACAGGATTTTAAGAAACTGTCATGAAATAGAAGACATTTGTAGTTATATATTTAATGCAGGTGTCAGAAACAGTTAAAGGACATTGGAGTACAAAGTAATAAGTGTAATCAGTGTAAACACATGTATAAGATGTGTTTTAGTCTCTGAGTCTCTACTCACAGCAGTCTGCAGGTTCGTCTGAGCCGTCCCCACAGTCATCTGCCGTGTCACACTTCCACCACAACGGAATGCACTTGTAGTTCTTACAAGCAAACTGACGGGAGAGACGACACACATCTTTAGAATGACTATCGACAGCAGACACGAGACCTATAAAGACATAAACGCGTATAACACAAGTGAACTGGAGGTGAATCACCTGGCTGGCAGTGCAGCTGGACATGCACTGCTTGTTGTCCGCTGCCAAGTAGAAGTAGGTTGGACAGGAACACTTGTAGCCTCCTCCAGGTGAGAGCAGACACAGGTTACTGCATCCTCCATTGTTGGTCTGACACGGATGAGCAGACACTGCAGGAAAACATGTACACGTGTAATGAATATGAGAGCCCTGAATACTACTACTGTACTACTATGATACAATACTACTACTACTACTACTATTATGTTACAATACTGTTTAGGGGTGCACAGTTATGAAATTATAATGACCGATATCCGATCTCCCATTATTTGCAGGGTCATTTATGTATCTGCCAATACCAAATCTGACCAATTCCGATATTATACAGAGGGCCACAATGGAAACAAGCCTATAGGTCCTCTAGGGGCTTGGCCCCAGTGTTGTTTTTGGCAGCATATTTCTATTTTAGTCTAGTCATAGTCTTTGGACTGAAACTTCATTTAGTTTTAGTCACATTTTAGTCACCTGGAATGTCTTAGTGTTAGTCGACTAAATGTCATAAGATTTTAGTCGACTAAATCTATAGTTGATTTAGTCGACTAAATCTATAGTTGATTTAGTCGACTAAAATTTATTTTGGCGGGTCTTGATGCCGTCTTAATGAGTGTTTTTACACTTGCTGAAAATAGCCGATCTACAAGCTCACAACGCGTCGCAACGCACAACCACAAGTGTAAAATGACTTATACTGGATCTCTTGTCCACTAGTCCCTTCCTAACATTTTAGTCTAGTTTTTATTTGTCAACGAAATTGTCAGTATATTTAGTCTTAGTTTTAGTCATCATAGCTTAGTTTTCATTTAGTTTCCATTTGTTTTTGTCAGTGAAAATAGGTAGTCGACGAACATTTTTCGTCTTAGTTTTAGTCGACGAAAACAACACTGCTTGGCCCAAAGCCAATCAATACATAGCCTATACTCTTTTTCCAAGTGTGAATGAATTCAATGTAGAATTTTTAATTTCTTTTGCTGGTGTAAACCGATGAAATAATCTGGATTATTTTGAGACCGATCCGATACCAATATGGCATTTTTATGGCCGATGTGGCCAATTCCGATTATACTATACTAATACTATTACTACTACTATGTCACAATATGACTATTATTGTTGTTGCTGTTGTTGTTGTTGTTATTATTATAGGGTGTATTTATACTGTATACGTAATGCTTTTCAAAACAGATCAGATAATAATACAATGATAGACAGTTAATAGAAGTCATAAAACATTATGCAGAGTCATAATGAGAGTGTTGTGTACAGTAGGTGGTACAGACCCTCAGGTTGTTGATATGGGTGGTAGATCTGCATGTCCCTTGGACTCTTCAGGTTTCTGATGAGTGTGGTGGGGTTGGTTCCCTGAGTCTTGTGAGCTCTGGAGATGGAGCCGTCGTCGTAGGAGCCCCAGTAGATGTACTCCTCAAACAGGGTAATACCTAAGATAATGCTGTCGTGACGCAGAACTACAGACACACAAAACCAAAAGCGTCAGAATATTATGAAATAGTAATAAGACTATTTATAATAAGATATACAATATTTTGGTAAAGTGTACTCTGAAGTAAATCATGTTCTTACTGCTTTAATTACTTTTTCTTCCACTATACTCATGGACAACATTTACAAAAGCTGTTCTTGAACACAGTCAAATCTGGAGCATTCCTTTAACACAGAGTGTAAAATGGACCTGGAATCGTGTAATTACAGTGTCGTATCAAAATGTTGCCCACAATAAATATGTACAGTATGAGTGTGTGTGTGTGTGTGTGTGTGTGTGTGTGTGTGTGTGTGTGTGTGTGTGTGTGCGTGCATGTGAGCGTACGTGCGTGCTTGCGTGTGTGGCTGCGTGCCTACATACGTGGCTGCGGGCATGCGTGCGTGCGTGAGTGTGTGGCTGCGTATGTGTGTGTGTGTGCGTGTGTGTGCGTTTGTGTGCGTGTGTGTGTACGTGTGTGTATGTGTGTGTACGTGTGTGTGTGTGTGTGTGTGTGTGTGTGTGTGTACGTGTGTGTGTGTGTGTGTGTGTGTGTGTGTGTGTGTGTGTGCGCGCATGCATGCGTGAATTATGCCTTACATACTTAACTGCACACCGGTGTCACTCACCAAGAATAGCAGATCTACAAGCTCACAACGCGTCGCATTGTGAGCCTGTATAGATCAGCTATATATTTGGCTCTCTATATGATTTGTGTTGACCAAAATATTTGTAAAAATGGCATCCATGAATCCCCATACTAAAATCTGTCTGTGTGTGTGTGCGTGCGTGCGTGCGTGCGTGCGTGCGTGCGTGCGTGCGTGCGTGCATGCGTGCGTGCGTGTAACCTGTGTGTCTGTTGGTTCCATCCAGGTTGGCAAACTCAATGCTCCGCCCCGTGGTGCTCCACCCCCTCATGGTGCTCCAGTATATGTGATCATTGATGTAGTCTAACGTCAGGGCCTGGGGCCTGGTGATCCCATCCTTCACTATGATGCTCCTGTTGGTGCCGTCCATCCCTATCCTCCCTATGTGGGGGTTGTTGCTGCCCCAGTCTGTCCAGTACAAGTAGCTGTCAGAGGAGACACTGTGTCAGGTCACTATTCACAACAAATCACACATTCAGTACTGTCTGTACAGCAGTGGTTCTCAAACATTTTTGTCTCAGTGCACCTCGATCGGCAAAATAACGTTTTCGTCAACCACACCCCTGAATTGCATTGTTACTTTATAGAACCTTTATGTCATTTCACGGTACGTAAACTAGTCATTTCCATGCAAATAACTTCATACTTGACGTTTACTGTAAACACTTCAGCATCCCTATTCTGGGGGGAACATACACCAAAAATAGCTGATCTACAAGCTCACACAACACGTCTCTGTGAGACGCGTTGTGTGAGCTTGTAGATCGGATATATATATACTCATACTCATGTGATACATCCTAGTCTTATACAAAAAAAGAACTAATGTGATTTTTATTTAACTAGATCTGCAAGACTGTTAATTATGTTGTGTAGTAAACTAAAATAGGACTCAGATGACTGAAATAGGACTAAAACAAAATGCTGTGTTGTTCAAAAGACTAAGACTAAATCTTTAAAAATGTACACTGCATTAAGAGTAAGACTAATAATAAAAGACCACAATATTTTGATATTTAGTCGACTAAGACTAAACAATTTCAGAAGACTAAAATAGGACTAAAACTAAATGGTGTTATTCAAAAGACTAAGACTAAATCAGCTGTCAATTGCTGTCAATTGCTGTCAAAATTAACAGTGCTGCAAGAGGTACAACAAATAAATATGATGCAATGTCATCCGTTTAGCTCTTAGATGTAAATTCAGTCTTCTTGTATCTGTGGTGTTTCACAGGACGGTTGATAAAGTCAGTGTAAGGTTCATGATCACCACACCACAGTACACTTACCCGTAGCGTACATCCACAGCCATGGAGCGTGGCCAATCCAGGCCGGTGTTGACCAGGACTGTTCGGTACGCCCCGTTTAGTTTGGACACCTCTATGGTCTGCTGCTCACGGTCAATCCAGTAGAGGTTTCCTCCCACCCAATCAACAGCCAGACCGTATGGTTCACTGAGTGACGTGTGGAGGACCTGTCAATGAGACATACATTCACTCTGGATATACTCCACTGCGCAAAAAAACCCATAAACTCCCGTATTGTACCATCACACCTGTATATTACCGTACATTACATGTATATGCCCGCTAAACTTGAGGTCTACGGGCAAAATACAGTTCCCGTAATTGCCCGTTAACTCCTCTTTTCACGCAGTGCTCACCACGTTTTATTGTTCTATTTGTAAGTCATTTGTTCAACATATTAATATCACAGGGTATTGTAAAAAAGTGTTCTAACTGCCACTACTCAACCTTTCTGCTTGTTTGCACAAACTCTCAGCACTTAAGCCTTATTTCATAATTTGGCTTTTTGAAAATAGCAGGTCTACACATGCTATAAAGCTCACAATGCATGGTGACATGATGCGTTGTGAGCTTGTAGATCTGCTATTTTCTAACTATGTTGAATATTTTCAATAATGAATGTTATTATTTATAACATCATAACAATCTAAATCTACAAAGTAACTAGTAAGCAGTGGTGGACAAAGTACTCAAGCCCAGTATACTTGAGTCAAAGTATAGATACTCAACTACGTATACTATATAGATACGTAGTTGAGTATATATTACTCAACTAAGTATAGCAAGTATACATTTCTCTATAAATGTGTACTTGAGCTAAAGTACTGGCGTACTTGTAGCCTATACTGTATAATTTGTACATAAATAATTTGTATCAATGTATTGCTGTATTTAGACCCCCCCCCCCCCCCCCCCCCCACACACACACACACACACACACACTCCCCCATCCGGCCCAATCCACAACCACCTTCAAAACAATATCAATGGTAGTGAAAATAGCTGATCTACAACTATCACAACGTGTCCTGATGCGACGCGGTGTGAGCTTATAGATCGTTAATTCAGAATGTACCTTTTACCTTCCTAGAAATGTAGTGGAGTCAAAAGTACAATATTACGTCTTTGGAATGCAGTGGATTGAAATACTAAAGTAAACCACACATACTCATAAATGTACTTAAGAACACTACTAAAACAAAGTACCTCATTCATTACTGTCCACCACTGCAAGTAACTAAAGTAAAACGTACAAATATGCCTCTGAGATATAGTGGAGTACCAGGCCAGTATGTATTAGGAAATATAAATACTTGGGAAATTACACGTACCTTACAGTGTTTAATATGTACAGTACTTGAGTAAAAATACTTAGTTACCACCACACTGTCTAACAACAGTGATATTACAAAGCATTTTGAATACAAGTATAACCATTTTCTGACATTATTTCACTTCCCATCTGTGTATTTGTCACACTGACCTGGACGTCACTGCCATTGATGTGCATACGACTTATCGTCTTGGTGGGGAGATCTGATGAGTCCCCTTCTATCCAATAGACCATCTGCTGCTTGTAGTCAAAGTCCAGAAACCTCACTCCTTTCAAGTCCTGTCACAGCACAGCAGTTAGTTAGTTAGCAGTTAGTCTCTGACAGGTCGAATACATTCCGACATGTCAAAAGCAGTGTGTGAATTGTATCAAATCAAATCATCCTTTATTTATAGCACATTTAACACAACCGAAATTGACCAAAGTGCTTCACAGGAAAGAAAAAACATTTAGAGCAAATAACATTTAAAGCAATTTACATCAAGTAGAACCAGATACATGGCAAATGAGGCATACATGGACAATATAGGAATATATGAGCACATTAAAATCAGATTACATTAAAATCCAGGTACGTTTTAAGTAAGGATTTAATAATCTCGATGGATTGGGCGGCTCTAATAAAGTGGGGGAGGTTGTTCCACAGCTCTGGGGCCGCCACCGCTAAACCTCTTGTTCTGAGGGTTCAGGTGGTTGGCACGGTCAGCAGTGATTGGTCAGCAGACCTCAGAGCTCAGGGAGGGTTGTAGCGCTGTATACGTTCAGCCAGATAGGGCAAGAGATTGAACCCATTTAGACCTTATAGACCTCTCAGTGTCTCTCAGTGGTGCTCAACCTTTTTCATGGCAAGGACCCCCATCTGAAAATATGTAGTTCCAGGGTCCTCCCAGAAGCAAAGGTATGAGTTAAAAACATTCACTGTGAAAGAATATATTGTGGGATGTCACATGACAGCGGGCCGTCAGAGCGCCACCCCAACGAGAGTCAGTGGAGCGTCAGAGGCGGAGCCCAGCTCAGAAGACAGCGACCCGCCCTGGGTCACGTGATTGACCACACGTATCTACCCGTCTTCCTCCTCAATCAGAGCAATTACGCAACAGCCGCGCTGCGCGCGTAATGTTTGAAATTCTCCACTGACTCACGGAGGGAGAACTGACATGGCAATTTGGCGGTAGGTCTCCACAAACACACATCCCCTCACTGTTGCCACTTGTTCAGACTCTGTGCTAATAGTGTTTCTCATTACACAGGCAACCTCGGGATGGAGGAATCCTGAAGAGGAACCCAGATGGAAATAACACTCCTGAAGGAATAGGAGTGAGAGGAATTATAGACTGTTTTGCCCTGGAAATAGGAAGAACCTAAGTTAACCAAGTGTGTGTGCTGGATCTGATTTGAACTTTAACATAATCCTCTCAATAAATGCCCGAGTAGGCAAACCTTGCTGTGTCTCCTGCCTATCGTTGTTCAGTGGTGCCCACAATATATTCAAGATTTGTGCCACATTTTCACAATAAAATAAAAAAAAGCAGATCTACAAGCTTGTAGCGCCTCGCCGCGCTATGAGCTTGTAGATCTGCTATTCAATAGCTAGTATAACATGATAATCCTTAGAAACACCAAAAGGGGTTCCTGTCCTGAATGGGTTAAAAGTAAAAAAGTAGGATCTAAAAGATAAATTATTTGTTTTATCGGGAGCCAATGGCGTGATATCAGGACTGGTGTGATGTGGTCAAACTTTTTAGGTCCGGTGAGAAGGCGGACAGCAGCATTTTGGACTAATTGGAGTCTTCGGAGTGAGGATTGGTTGATGCCATAGTATTAGTACAATAGTCCAGCCTTGAGGAGATGAAGGAGTGAATGACCATTTCAAATTGTTTGTGGGGGAGGCAGGGTTTAACCTCTGTGAGGAGGCGTAGGTGATAAAAGCTTGTTTTGACAACAGAGCTTGTCTGTGTTGATATTGGAAGTGAGGGGGCCGAGGTTGTTGACAGGAGGGGTGGAGCCACTGGAGCGTTGTCCAAAGATGATGATTTCCCTTTTATTGTCATTGAGATATAAGAGGTTTTCATCCATCCAGGTTTTAATATCGTCAATGCAGTTCATTAGGGGCTCAAATGTGTTATTGTTGGTGGATGTAAGCGTGTATAGGATGTGTTGTTACAGTATGTTCAATGGTTTTCACCTGTTTGAGCACAGTGTGGTTGGAGCCGTTCAAGTTCATCTTATTCAGTCCGTTGTAGGTGGTGAAGATGAGGAAGGGCTCCACATCTAGAGAAAATTTGACATCACATTTATTTAGCGTAAAATGCAATGCTTAATTTGTTTGTTTGGGAGAGACAGAACATATTCATGAACACAGCATCATTTATAAAACTACATACAGTAGAGATGAGAAAGCAATGTAAATATTAGAGTTACCAAGAATGATAATTTACAACCGTAGATTGTATTAGACCAATAACACACAATATTAGTACAGAAAGAAACAGATACCTGTTCCTGCCATGT
>NC_137875.1:42099863-42132363 GCF_963924005.1 Protomyctophum bolini
GGATCGTCTCTACTAATACATTCTGCTTGGGTCTAGTTGTGGTTTATCTGTTGCACCAAATGCACTGGAGAAAAGTAGTTCATTTGGCAGCCATGCATTATGCCTACTTGCCTACATTATGACCTACTTTTGAACCTATATTTCAGGTAAGATTTCACAATTTGAATATTATATTAAGTATTGCAATTGATTTTTGTATACTGTATACTGTAAGGTTTGCCCTTACAGATCAAAATGTCCTCATTTAAGTCTGTTTTCTGTGTTTCCTAAAATTTAGAACTTTAGACTTGTTCTTTAGAACACTGTTTCCCAAATAGAGGGTCGGGACCCATTTGTGGGTCATGGACACATTGTTATGGGTCCCTTTATGTTTTGTTTCCTACATTTTGTTTTTAATTATTACTAGTTCAGGACATAAAAAAAAGAAAATCCCCAAAAAGCAAAAAGTTTCATGAATTAAAAACATTTTTTTTTAAAAGTAATGTCATGAAGAAATCAAAGAAAGAAAATCAAAGAAATTCCATAAATTAGAAAACAAGTGTTTAGGTAGTAGTGAAAATAGCCAATCTACAAGCTCACAATGCGGCGCGAAGCCACATGTTGTGAGCTTGTAGATCGGCTATTTTAACTAGGCTATAGTTTGGGTGTCGGGGAGGGGAGACATCATATTTTTATTTTTGGGTCACAGGCTAAAAAGGTTTGGGAAACACTGGTTTAGAAGAAAACCTCTTTATTGCATACGGACGGTAACTATTAATTAATTTCAGTAAGTGGACCCTGGCCATTTTAACCCATTTAGATTCTACAAAATATCTTCTAAATCATGACAGTTTTCTGAAAATCTATGTTTCTATGTCAGTGGTGCAACCTTTTTCATGTCAAGGACCCCCAGAATTATCTGTATTTGGCTGCGGAGCGGACACCTATCTGAAAATATGTTGTTCCAGCGAAAGCAAAGATTTGAGTTAAAGAACATTCGCTCTGAAAGAATATATTCAGCGAGCTTGTAGATCTGCTATTTTTCAACAGCTAAATAATAACATAATGCTTAACGCATTTAGACCTGAGGACGATTCTACAAATGCCTTCTAAATCCTGACATTTTTCTGTCAGTCGTTCTCAAACATTTTCATGTCAAGAATTTGCGCCACATTTTCACGATTAAAAGAAAATAGCAGATCTACAAGCTCGTGGGTGGTGGGGGGGATCTATAGTCTGGGGATAAAGTTTGCGCGCTTCTGTTACTTCTCTGCCACAACAGCCACATTGCAGTAACTGCAGTTTAACATCAGCCATTCAGCCAGTCAATATGGACTTTAAGCAACCACTGTTTTCAGGACGAACACAGCATAAGAGAGGTGATGGAGCAATCGGCGTAAATGTATGACAGCTATAATTTCAATAAACATGGTTATGACATGGCGTTGTAGTGTAGGTTCTCCCGTAGTAAAAAGGGCTGCGACGGAGAGCAGGTTTATGTATCGAGCACTGATCCATTTCCGGTCGTATCCGTCGTTGCTTAAAGTCGCTAATAGTGGGACACCGCTGAGAGCCACACACAGATGCAGTTAGGTTCTTAATTAAGGGCGCGTTCTGAGTGCGCTCCGGTATGCTATGCAAAGGGAATTAGGAATGACTTCTGTCCGTCACAATAACCAATCCTACAGTTTGAATTATGTAGGCTACACACGCACACAGAGCAAAAAATATGATATGGGGAAATGGGGATATTATTTTTCATTCTAATTCTAATTTGAATCGACTTGTGTTAATGAAATCGATGCAACAATGCATCGATTTTTAAATGAATGAGACGTTTTATTTGTATTTTACAAATGCGTGCGCTCGTGCATGCGTGCACAATTCAATTCAATTCAATTCAATTCAATTCAATTCAATTCAATTCAATTCAATTCAATTCAATTCAATGCATTGGCATGAGAGAAAAGTGAACACTGCAGGATGTTTAAAGGGATATTTCACTTTCAAACATAGGTCTACCCCAGACAGTATTTAACCTGTTAATGATTCATTCAATATTTTGATATTTGATGTGTATTTTATCCTTATTACTTCAAACAAGATAAAAACAACGATTAATTGTCCCTCTAATTCTAGTTCATGAGGGGCTGTGTTTTTTCAATTATACCTTTTTATTTATTTATAGAAAGAAAATGCATAGCCCCTGACGTATTACAGTATTCAGTCACCTCAACCAAGGACGGATGTTTTAGATGAATCCATCATGGTATTCAATTAGTGTTTGTAATCTGATAAAATCAAATTATGAATCGAGCATCTCACAGTTTGAAATGCCCCTTTAATGAGTCATGCTAATGACTGTTAATGATTTGTGGCCATATTATTGTAAAGTGTCACCAAATAATGTATCTATCGTCAATGTCGGGAATACAATATATAAAGTCACAATATCTTTTTGATCTATTTTGATGAGGCAGTGTGCATTATTTAAAATTGTTTTTTTAATGAACCTTTTGGAGTTGGTTTCTCCCCCACAGCAGAGATATCATAATAAATGTCCTATAGATCTAATATCTAGACGTCATGAACATGCGTCCTGCATACCCCAGGGACATGCAGAGAGTGTTAGAGGGGCAGGGGCTGCAATCCCGTAAGAGGGCACTTTTGGACAAAAATAGCGAAAATAGCAGATCTACAAGCTCACAACGCGTCGCACCGCGACACGTTGAGAGCTTGTAGATCAGATCTTTTTGGGGGGCGCAACCCAGCACTCTTTAGCTAGTGGATTTCAAAACAAATATGTTCAAGTTCAGGAGACTTCGTAAAAGAAAAGCAATTCTCCTGAATGCGCTGCCTTCCAATTCCAGCATGTTGGAAAGGAAAGTAGTTGCATTCGCATTTCTTTCACCACAGAAAGGGCAGTTATTTTACAGACGGGCAAAAGGGCAGGGGCTGAAGCCCCCTTTGATGTCTATGTGTGCACGTTCCATGCCAGACCCACCTGTGGTGTCCACCTGGCTGCTGAGTCCTGCCTCTTCAGTGGCTAAGGCTGGGTTAGTGGTCACAGCATCCTCCTTGGCCCTTCCACCTTAGGATATTGTCAATAGTATTGTCACTTTTCACACATCTAACATGATCTCGCACCGGCATTTTTCTCTTCTTGACTCTTATCTTTTCTGATGTGTTTCCCACATGTGTTCTTTGTAGATTAAACTACGGTCAAAATGAACATAAGAGGACGTCGGCTGGTACTAGAATGCTTGCATTTTATATAGGCATAAAATGGTACAGAATAATGCAATGAATTAGTTTGGTTAGTCAATTTGGCACATACGGCCATACTAGGCTGAGCCTTTCTTTTTCTCAATGTAAAAAACAACAACAAAGCCCGCCTTGGTTCCCCGGATATCCGGTGCTAAACACAAATGCATCATGGGATATGCAGTTCAACTTATAATTCGTTTCTTAGTAAGCAATATCAATCAAATAAATCATACTGTGAATTAAATCGACTTCTTTTGATTATAATCAATTCTCCTTTTAAATGTAATAATAATAACAATATGCAATGAGCACATTTGACTGTTATGCAATATAAATATTACACAAATGAACTGTAACCTAAATTAAGTTACAACATTCTTTGTTTCCCTCAAATGATTAAAAGTAGAGGTCATTCTGACAGGCAGGAAAACTTGACAGAAAAAGACTACCGGTGTATATATAGCACTGATGAAGGTCTTAGGACCGAAATATTTGCTACTTTTAATGTACTTTTATGTTATAATAAAAGAAAAAAAAAATCTTAAGTCTCGGTCTGTTAGAGTTTTCTTTCATTTTTTATATATTAGTGAGCGAGTCTTTTTCTGTCAAGTTTTCCTCTATGTTTTTGAGACCACTGCTCCTGTAGTCAAGTTGGGGAAAAAAGGACGAAGACAAAAGGCGTAACAGTGCTTTCTCAGTGCTTCAGCATTCTGACAGACAGACAGGCAGCAGTTTATGCTTTGTCGTACAACGGTCAACGGCGTGACGCAGCGGACATGGCAGATCTGGAGGAACTGATAATGCATTTTGAGCTTGTAGATCAGCTATGTTTGCTATATTTTAATTGAAATCCTGATTTATTCATTTATTTTTGCTATTTCTGAATTGGAATCCTGAAAAGTAACCTTTTAATTTAAAAAAGAAAATAGCATTTGAATTGTAGTAATTAGCTGAAATCAATAATATAGGAGTATTCTGCTATTAACCTGCGGGCCGCATTAAGTGAAGGTGGGGGCCGCCATTTACCATGTATGGTGTCACGGGGCAACCCATGCCCTATAGACACTAGAAGACTCCACAATGTGAAACTGAACATTACAAACACACACTGCACAGCTGCTTCCATTAATTGACTGTCTTCAAGCTTCTTGGAGGTGTGGCTGTGTGTAGCATCATATACTACTTATCTGTGTTGCCTAATGCTATCATAATTGTTTTGTGTTTGATGTGATGCCTTGGAAAACATTCAGACTCTATGAAGGAAATGTGTAATTATATAGTGGGTCTAACTCATGGGTCATGGTTTACCTTGTTTGAGTAGATTGGTCCAATTACTAATCATTGTGGGTGGGGTCTCACCTGGTATATAAGGGAGGCTTGTGGAAATGTTTGGGAGGGAATCCTGAGTTTTGTTTGAGACTAAACAAAGGAGACAACTCCAGGGGAGAGCTGTCAGTCGTTCTCAAACATTTTCATGTCAAGGACCCCCAAAAATGTAACTGGCCGCTGACCCCCATCTGAAAATATGTTGCTCCAGGGACCCCCCCCCCCCCCCCCCAGTAGCAAAGATTTGAGTTAAAAAAACGTTCGTTCTGAAAGAATATATATATTCAAAGATTTGCGCCACATTTTCACTATTAAAAGAAAAT
The DNA here is from genome assembly GCF_963924005.1 of Protomyctophum bolini. NCBI lineage: Eukaryota > Metazoa > Chordata > Actinopteri > Myctophiformes > Myctophidae > Protomyctophum > Protomyctophum bolini. The sequence continues at coordinate 42,104,759 of NC_137875.1, forward strand.
AGCAGATCTACAAGCTCGGTGCTGTGCTATATGAGCTTGTAGATCTGCTATTTTTCAACAGCTAAAGAATAACATAATGCTTAATTCACCAAAAGGGGTTCCGGTCCAGAATGGGTTGCATGACACATACAGTATATGTACCCAGGCAGCGCGGCGCAGCGCAGCCGAGAACACAATACAAAATATAACATTAACACTAGTGGCAGTACAGCAGCCTGACCTTCAGAACACAATAGAAGACATAGGTCTATATTAACATTTATAGCAGCCAGCAGCACAACACCAGAATACAATCTGCTGACCTTCCACATTCACGACGTGAACATGTATTCCTTCTCCTCCTCCTCCTATACAACTCGATAACGTTCTCATGTTACTTATTTTCTGACTGAGCCATGAAAATAAACAACAACCCACTCTGACCGGAGAGGGAGAGGTTCATGCGTCCCGTGCGTAAAGCTAAACCAGAAACAGGACAGTCACTGCATCAGCAAGGAGGTGTGTGTGTGTGTGGGGGGGGGGGGGGTCTATAGTCTGGGGATAAAGTTTGCACGCTTCTATCTGTTACTTCTCTGCCACAGTGCAGTTCAACATCAGCCATTCAGCCAGTCAATATAGGGACTTTAAGCAACGACTGTTTTCAGGACGGACACAGCATAAGAGAGGTGATGGAGCAATCGGCGTAAATGTATGACAGCTATCATTTCAATAAACATGGTTATGACATGGCGTTGTATTGTAGGTTCTCCCGTAGTAAAAAGGGCTGCGACGGAGAGAAGGTTTATGCACAATTCATGACAATTCAATTCAATTCAATTGGCTTCATTGGCATGAGAAAAGTGAACACTGCAGGATGTTTAAAGGGATATTTCACTTTCAAACATAGGTCTACCCCAGACAGTATTTAACCTATATTTTGATATTTGATGTGCATTTTATCCTTATTACTTCAATAAGATAAAAACAACAATTAATTGTCCCTCTAATTCTAGTTCATGAGGGGCTGTGTTTTTTCAATTATACCTTTTTTATTTATTTATAGAAAGAAAATGCATGGCCCCTGACGTGTTACAGTATTCAGTCACCTGAACCAAGGACGGATGTTTTAGATGAATCCATCATGGTATTCAAATTTGAGTTTGAAATTACAATTAGTGTTTGTAATTATTGAGGGGGCGTGTCTGATAAAATCTAATTATGAATCGAGCATCTCACATGTTTGAAATGCCCCTTTAATGAGTCACTGCTAATGATTTGTGGCCATATTATTGTAAAGTGTCACCAAATAATGTATCTATCGTCACTGTCGGGAATAGTCACAATATCAATTTTGATGAGGCAGTGTGCATTATTTAAAATTGTTTTTTTAATGAACATTTTGGAGTTGGTTTCTCCCCGACAGCAGAGATATCATAATAAATGTCCTATAGATCTAATATCTAGACGTCATGAACATGCGTCCTGCATACCCCAGGGACATGCAGAGAGTGTTATATGTTCAAGTTCAGGAGACTTCGTAAAAGAAAAGCAATTCTCATGCATTCCAGCATGTTGGAAAGGAAAGGAGTTGCACTTCTTTCACCACAGAAATTGCAGTTCTTTTACAGATGCACTGTTTCACACACTTTTCACACATCTAACATTATCTCGCACCGGCATTTTTCTCTTCTTGACTCTTATCTTTTCTGATGTGTTTCTCACATGTGTTCTTTGTTTCCCTCAAATGATTAAAAGTAGAGGTCATTCTGACAGGCAGGAAAACTTGACAGAAAAAGACTACCGGTATATATAGCACTGAGGTCTTAGGACGGAAATATTTGCTACTTTTAATGTACTTTTATGTTATAATAAAAGAAAAAAATGTTTTCTTAAGTCTCGGTCTGTTTTTTTATATATTAGTGAGCGAGTCTTTTTCTGTCAAGTTTTCCTCTGTTTTTGAGACCACTGCTCCTGTAGTCAAGTTGGGAAAAAAAGGACGAAGACAAAAGGCGTAACAGTGCTTTCTCAGTGCTTCAGCATTCTGACAGACAGACAGGCAGCAGTTTATGCTTTGTCGTACAACGGTCAACGGCGTGACGCGGCGGACATGGCAGATCTGGAGGAACTGATAATGCATTTTGAGCTTGTAGATCAGCTATGTTTGCTATATTTTAATTGAAATCCTGATTTATTCATTTATTTTTGCTATTTCTGAATTGGAATCCTGAAAAGTAACCTTTTAATTTAAAAAAGAAAATAGCATTTGAATTGTAGTAATTAGCTGAAATCAATAATATAGGAGTATTCTGCTATTAACCTGCGGGCCGCATTAAGTGAAGGTGGGGGCCGCATGTGGCCCCCGGGCCGCCATTTACCATGTATGGTGTCACGGGGCAACCCATGCCCTATAGACACTAGAAGACTCCACAATGTGAAACTGAACATTACAAACACACACTGCACAGCTGCTTCCATTAATTGACTGTCTTCAAGCTTCTTGGAGGTGTGGCTGTGTGTAGCATCATATACTACTTATCTGTGTTGCCTAATGCTATCATAATTGTTTTGTGTTTGATGTGATGCCATGGAAAACATTCAGACTCTATGAAGGAAATGTGTAATTGTATAGTGGGTCTAACTCATGGGTCATGGTTTACCTTGTTTGAGTAGATTGGTCCAATTACTAATCATTGTGGGTGGGGTCTCACCTGGTATATAAGGGAGGCTTGTGGAAATGTTTGGGAGGGAATCCTGAGTTTTGTTTGAGACTAACAAAGGAGACAACTCCAGGGGAGAGCTGTCAGTCGTTCTCAAACATTTTCATGTCAAGGACCCCCAAAAATATATGTAACTGGCCGCTGACCCCCATCTGAAAATATGTTGCTCCAGGGACCCCCCCCCCCCCCCCAGTAGCAAAGATTTGAGTTAAAAAAACGTTCGTTCTGAAAGAATATATATATTCAAAGATTTGCGCCACATTTTCACTATTAAAAGAAAATAGCAGATCTACAAGCTCGGTGCTGTGCTATATGAGCTTGTAGATCTGCTATTTTTCAACAGCTAAAGAATAACATAATGCTTAATTCACCAAAAGGGGTTCCGGTCCAGAATGGGTTGCATGACACATACAGTATATGTACCCAGGCAGCGCGGCGCAGCGCAGCCGAGAACACAATACAAAATATAACATTAACACTAGTGGCAGTACAGCAGCCTGACCTTCAGAACACAATAGAAGACATAGGTCTATATTAACATTTATAGCAGCCAGCAGCACAACACCAGAATATACAATCTGCTGACCTTCCACGTTCACGACGTGAACATGTATTCCTTCTCCTCCTCCTATACAACTCGATAACGTTCTCATGTTACTTATTTTCTGAGCCATGCAAATAAACAACAACCCACTCTGACCGGAGAGGGAGAGATTCATGCGTCCCGTGCGTAAAGCTAGACCAGAAGCAGGACAGTCACTGCATCAGCAAGGAGGTGGGGGGGGGGGGGGGGGTCTATAGTCTGGGGATAAAGTTTGCGCGCTTCTATCTGTTACTTCTCTGCCACAGTGCAGTTCAACATCAGCCATTCAGCCAGTCAATATAGGGACTTTAAGCAACGACTGTTTTCAGGACGGACACAGCATAAGAGAGGTGATGGAGCAATCGGCATAAATGTATGACAGCTATAATTTCATTAAACATGGTTATGACATGGCGTTGTAGTGTAGGTTCTCCCGTAGTAAAAAGGGCTGCGACGGAGAACAGGTTTATGTATCGAGCACTGATCCATTTCCGGTTGCCGTAGCCGACTGCCGTATCCGTCGTTGCTTAAAGTCGCTAATAGTGGGACACCGCTGAGAGCCACACACAGATGCAGTTAGGTTCTTAATTAAGGGCGCGTTCTGAGTGCGCTCCGGTACGCTATGCAAAGGGAATTAGGAATGACTTCTGTCCGTCACAATAACCAATCCTATACAGTTTGAATTATGTAGGCTACACACGCACACAGAGCAAAAAATATGATATGGGGAAAACAATTGAAAATATATATATTTTTTCATTCTAATTCTAATTTGAATCGACTTGTGTTAATGAAATCGATGCAACAATTCATCTGTAAATAAGTCCGTTGGATGAGGGCTAGGTGCACAGAAAAATGACATACCAAGAATGCTCCATTATTGCCAAAGATTTATTTTGTAAATAAATTCCAAAAATAATGTTCAAAAAAATGCCTCAGAAAAAATACTTCTTGTACAAAAAAAACTCCAAAAATGAAAATAACAAACTTACATGATAATATGCTTAAAGTCAAGCACCCAGTCTGGACGTTACCAGTCCTAACACTGTTTTAGGGCAGAGCTTCTGCATCATGCCCACTCTCCCTCCATCTTCCCCCATGGACTGACTACCTGCAGTATAACTCAGGCCTCTCCCTAGTGGCCCGTACCACCTGTCTAGAGACAGCTTTACACAAAACATTCACTTACATTTACTAGTGAACATATAACACAGAAACATTTCCAAACATGCACAGTATAATTGTCAATCCAAAATGATTAACAAAACCAGGTTTTAAATAACCCTTCCCGTTGCAATCATATTAAAGAATGTATTGCCAGAACCCGACACCCCTGCAACATGGTACAATCCCATTCAACCCTCCACCTATAAAAGGAGCAGTGGATGCAGTAGTGCCTCTTTTGTGACCAGGAAATGAGGATGGTGTGAGTAGTGAGTGTTTGACAACATAGTAGGCCTAATGGTAACTTAAACTGTTTGACTGTGAAAGAAATAAATGTATGTTGACCAACCCATTGTCTGTCCAAATGATTATGAAATGAAATGAAATATGTGTATAAAACTGTAAATAAGCCAAGATCCACTGATTGCTAACTTTAGCCGGCATAGTTAGCAAACAGTGTGTGATAATGACCATTGACTGACAGGTGGGAATATTGAGTGTGAAATGAGGGTTTGATAAACAGAAAATGAAATACAATTATGCATGTGTGGCTCAAGAGAACATGTCTTTATCACATCATCGATTTTTAAATGAATGAGACGTTTTATTTGCATTTTACAAATGCGTGCGCTCGTGCATGCATGCACACGTGCGCACACACACACACACACACACACACACACACACACACACACACACACACACACACACACACACACGCACACATGCACACTCAATTAAATTCAATTCAATTCAATTCATTGGCATGAGAGAAAAGTGAACACTGCAGGATGTTTAAAGGGATATTTCACTTTCAAACATAGGTCTACCCCAGACAGTATTTAACCTGTTAATGATTCATTCAATATTTTGATATTTGATGTGCATTTTATCCTTATTACTTCAAACAAGATAAAAACAACAATTAATTGTCCCTCTAATTCTAGTTCATGAGGGGCTGTGTTTTTTCAATTATACCTTTTTATTTATTTATAGAAAGAAAATGCATGGCCCCTGACGTGTTACAGTATTCAGTCACCTGAACCAAGGACGGATGTTTTAGATGAATCCATCATGGTATTCAAATTTGAGTTTGAAATTACAATTAGTGTTTGTAATTGAGGGGGCGTGTCTGATAAAAATCTAATTATGAATCGAGCATCTCACATGTTTGAAATGCCCCTTTAATGAGTCATGCTAATGACTGCTAATGATTTGTGGCCATATTATTGTAAAGCGTTACCAAATGTATCTATCGTCACTGTCGGGAATACAATATATAAAGTCACAATATCAATTTTGATGAGGCAGTGTGCATTATTTAAAATTGTTTTTTTAATGAACATTGTGGAGTTGGTTTCTCCCTGACAGCAGAGATATCATAATAAATGTCCTATAGATCTAATATCTAGACGTCATGAACATGCGTCCTGCATACCCCAGGGACATGCAGAGAGTGTTAGAGGGGCAGGGGCTGCAATCCCGTAAGAGGGCACTTTTGGACAAAAATAGCGAAAATAGCAGATCTACAAGCTCACAACGCGTCGCACCGCGACACGTTGAGAGCTTGTAGATCAGCTTTTTTTGGGGCGCAACCCAGCACTCTTTAGCTAGTGGATTTCACACATCTAACATGATCTCGCACCGGCATTTTTCTCTTATCTTTTCTGATGTGTTTCTCACATGTGTTCTTTGTTTCCCTCAAATGATTAAAAGTAGAGGTCATTCTGACAGGCAGGAAAACTTGACAGAAAAAGACTACCGGTATATATAGCACTGATAAAGGTCTTAGGACCGAAATGTTTGCTATACTTTTAATGTACTTTTATATGTTAAAATAAAATAAAAAAATGTTTTCTTAAGTCTCGGTCTGTTAGAGTTTTCCTTTATTTTTTATATAGTGAGCGAGTCTTTTTCTGTCTAGTTTTCCTCTATGTTTTTGAGACCACTGCTCCTGTAGTCAAGTTGGGAAAAAAAGGACGAAGACAAAAGGCGTAACAGTGCTTTCTCAGTGCTTCAGCATTCTGACAGACAGACAGGCAGCAGTTTATGCTTTTTCGTACAACGGTCAACGGCGTGACGCGGCGGACATGGCAGATCTGGAGGAACTGATAATGCATTTTGAGCTTGTAGATCAGCTATGTTTGCTATATTTTAATTGAAATCCTGATTTATTCATTTATTTTTGCTATTTCTGAATTGGAATCCTGAAAAGTAATCTTTTAATTTAAAAAAGACAATAGCATTTGAATTGTAGTAATTAGCTGAAATCAATAATATATGAGTATTCTGCTATTAACCTGCGGGCCGCATTAAGTGAAGGTGGGGGACGCATGTGGCCCCCGGGCCGCCATTTACCATGTATGGTGTCACGGGGCAACCCGTGCCCTATAGACACTATAGACTCCACAATGTGAAACTGAACATTACAAACACACACTGCACAGCTGCTTCCATTAATTGACTGTCTTTAAGCTCCTTGGATGTGTGGCTGTGTGTAGCATCATATACTACTTATCTGTGTTGCCTAATGCTATCATAATTGTTTTGTGTTTGATGTGATGCCTTGGAAAACATTCAGACTCTATGAAGGAAATCGCAAGTTATCTACATAACTATGGTTCTATGAATACCGGATGACCGCCAAAGGCGGTGTTTTCAACACCTGGATATACATCGCGCGCACGCGCAGAGTTCGAATATTAATACCAAAAATGTCACTCGTGACCCCCTGTGGGCGTACCGATATAGGTGCCCAGTTCACAGGGTTCATCCTCATGAAATCTTTTCGTCGGGATTCCGAGTGACAATGAACTCTGGCGGTCATCCGGTATTCATAGAACCATAGTTATATAGATAACTTGCGTTCTATTACATACCTACTGACCGCCAGAGGCGGTGTTTTCAACACCTGGATGACTCATACCAACAAGGTCACGAGGAATCTGCGCTTACCGAGGTCGGTTTGCAGATCTAATAGACAGCCAAACATCCATCACCACAGGGTGAGGGAGAGTCCGGTTGGCTGGCTCTAGGCAAAAGCCCAAAACAGATGGAGACCATTTGGCTGCACTGCAGCACAGATGTCCACCCCCTGGTCCGGCATGTCAAAATGCCTCTGGGGAGGCCTTGTGGCCTACTGAAGAAGTCTACCTCAACGCAACAACCAAAGTACCTCTAAGTGTTGCGTTAGTCTCTGTCGAATCAAGGCACAGCCCTTCCTGTGCCCTTCATCACAGACAGACGGCTATGCCGTGCCACAGAGCCCGGACAGGGCACAATAGGTAGGTACTAGAATGCTCCATGCCCGGCTGTGGAGCAAACTGAAAATGATAGGCTAGCCAACTTGAAAGGCGGAATGTCCTTGAAGACATAAGAGGGATTGGCGAATGGTAAATCCAGACCCATCGGCATCCCAGTCTCAGGCACCGGGCAGGGCATGAAGACAACCTACTCACTTCCGTAGAGTCGCAGTGAGGGCAAATGGTACTAGCAGATAGCCATTTGAGAACGGCCCTATCCAAGGGCTGGGGACAAAGTCCATCCCAACCTGGTAGAGTGGTACCTCGTACCAGATGGTAGGGGGGCGATTACTCGCCCCGTCAGCGTGGCTGATGGCATACCCACAATAAAGTGAGACCGGCGCTGTCCAGGGAGAGCGCAACCTTTATTATATGCAGGATGCACAAGAAAGAAGTAGGGTTCGGACAATAGGCATGATTGTCAGTGGTCAATTTACGCCGCTGAAGGTGACCCGGGTGAGAAAGCACCCTCTCCCTAAACTGTGACAGGGGATTCTGTCTCTGTGGGGAGGCCAAAGCACGGCTGCAGTGGTAACCAAAAACAAACCTCTAGTCGCTATAGCCCGCCCAATATGAAAGACAAATTGAGGCGGAAACATGGAACCTCATACTTCCTGACCGGTATGGTAGCACCATACTACTGTGCGACTGCCTCTGCCTATCCTGTGAAGGATACAAGACACCAAAAGTGGCAGTGCAGAGAAGACTTACAAAGTCGCCTGGCCAGGGGTGGGCCAGAGTGTCCTGCCCTAACGGCCAGCGCCGGAAGGGAGAACTACAGTTGGCCACGCACCAAGCGCTCAAGGCCAAAGACCCTGCTCTGCCGTACATATGCCGAGTGATCCGAAACATCGGATCCAAGAGGCTTAAATGGGAAGCATGTCCGCCACCTGGACTGTATACCCAACAAGAGCATTGCTATGAAACCGGCAAGATGAGGCAAGACCTCCTGCAGAGACTGACTGGATCGAGCGACCCCTTAATGGGTCGGAAGATCGACTGTTGACATGTGTTACGAACAAAGTCTAAACATCCCAAGGGCCAAGTCCACTGCACACTGGCTGTGTACATCACAGACACTGGCTGGAGGTGGTAGGCAGTAGAGCGAAGCACGCTCTTACTTAAATGCCTGTACATAACTGAAAACAGTAACCCAACCGTATCCACGGTGGTAGGCAGAATTCTGGGGTTTGAGGCCCAGAAATTATAGACAGGACATGTAAAAGGGTGCAATGAAAGCAGCCCTAGAGAAGCAACTGTCTATGTCGCTTCGGTGTGCCCGACAACCAGAGGGAGTGGCTGGCAGCACTGTACTCATCCAGAATGAGACAGGTCAGTGGAAGCTGTCTGGCAGCCCCCCACTAACTCTAAGAGTTTAAGCAAGGCCATGCTTGCAGCCCATTCTCAATATGACACTACCAGAGAGGCAATGGTCTCACCAATTGGAGGCATGCGGTCCAAACCCAATGCGGCCGCACCCTCCATGGTTGACAAGGCCCTGCAGTCCCGTGGGACGTGGGGCCTGGACTTCGGGTCCCCCCCAAGACGACTGGAGTTCCCTTATGAAGTCTGCAGAGGGAGGCACACTGAAGGGCGCCGGCTGTTCAGTGCCCTTAAAAAAGGCATTTTGAATTGGGGCTGTATTCCCAGAGGCGTCAAGCCCCAGCCGTGACAACGCCACCAGGATGGTCTGCCTGGTTAAAGAGACTTCGTCCCCAGGCATCCGAGCAGCATCCCCCTCCGACGCCAGATAACTCGTCTCTGAGCAGTGGGGCGAATGTGCCCCCCCCTCGTCCTCTTCCTGGTCCTCAAGACTAGTGAAGAGGGAGTCAGAGGCTGTGATGGAAATGGCATCTTCATCTCGCCCTCTGACCTCCCTGGCATGACCATAGAGGTCATCTCCGCCCCGGCGCCGAGGCACTGAAGCCATTGCATCGGCGGTAGGGACACCAGGCTGCAGATTGAGCAGGAGGGCCTTAATCTGCGCAAATTCAGAGGCCAACGTGTCCACCTTGTGGGCCAAGGGGTCATCGCTGGTGACAGTGGCTTCTTTAACCACAGTGGCTACTTTGGGCTTCTTTGAGCCCTTGGCCATTGCCCTCACACCCTTGCGCTTACGGGGATCACCCACCGGGCTCAAGGTGGGCATTACTGAGCAAGCTGTGTTGCTAAAGAAATTCTCCACTGCAGCCAGCCTCGCAACTATTGCCGCATAGGGCATGCTGGCACAGTTGGTACAGGCCTCCTCTGTCAGTGCCTGTCTTAGATGGGCAATGCCGAGGCAGCCCGGGCACATATCATGGCCATCTTCCAGACTCAGTAAGGCTGAGCATTCAGTACAGATGCTGTCCATGATGGCAAGCGGTGGAGCGAGACACACTCTCAGTGCTTGTGTTAGGTGACGCGATGGAGCGAGACACACTCTCAGCGTTTGTGTTAGGTGATGCGGTGGAGCGAGACACACTCTCAGTGCTTATGTTAGATAACGCAGTGGAGCGAGACACACTCTCAGCGTTTGTGTTAGGTGAAGCGGTGGAGCGAGACACACTCTCAGTGCTTATGTTAGGTGACGGTACGCCGTGACAGTTGCCAAGGCAGCGGAGCGAGGAACACTCTCTTAATGCCTATATGGGCACTACACCGAAACGGCACTGAATGAGTTATATTAATTAATTAAATCAATCAAATCAGCCCTCGGCGTTGAATGGGTTAACTCATTCAACGCCAAGTGCTGAGTTAAATTAAATTCTTATTAATTGCCCTGTACTAATTGGCATTAATATAGGCTTTTGAGAGTGCTTTACGCTCTGCGGCCTGCCACTGTGTCTCAGCATGAAGGCTGCCATAGTGCCCACATAGGCATTAAGAGAGTGTCCCTCGCTCCGCTGCCTGCTGTCGTGGTTCAGCGTGGGAACTACTGTCACGGTGTGCCATTGACTAGTATAAGCACTGAGTGTGTCTCGCTCCACCGCTTCATCTAGTATAAACACTGTGCCCATATAGGCATTAAGAGTGTCCCTCGCTCTGCTGCCTTGGCAACTGTCACGACGTACCGTCACCTAACACAAGCACTGAGAGTGTGTCTCGCTCCACCGCGTCATCTAACAAACGCTGAGAGTGTGTCTCGCTCCACCGCTATTGTCATAGCTGGATAGTATATTGATTACTTCCTACTGTTGTTTCACAACGTGTGTTTGTGCTAACGTAGCAACGAGAGTGTCCCTCGCTCCTCCGCTATCGTTGTAGCTGGATAGTATTTTGATTACGTCCTACTATTGTTTGTCAACGTGTTTAAAGCCGGCGCCGCACGTTTGCGTGCTGTGTTTGTGCTGCTGACGTGAGCAACGAGAGTGTACCTCTGCCGCCTGCCACTGTATTTCAGCAAGGCCTGCTACAGTGTGGTTATATTTTGGTTGTATTGGTTAACCGGATACCACAAAGTATTCACACCAGCAGCCTTCACGCTGTAATACGGTGGGAGGCAGCAGAATGAAACACACTCTCAATGCCCGTGATAACACAGCCAAGCATCTGTACACAGTATGTCATTAGTACTATACCGACATGGCGAAGAGCGGGGATCACTCAAGCCTGTGTCAAGTGCACAATATGATAGTGGCGGGGCGGAATATGCCCTCGGTGCTAGTGAAAGATGACCATCAGTACACATGAGTAAGTCAACAATACTACGTATGGCGAAGAGCGAAGGCCACTCAAGCCAGTTCCGAGCACACAGTCTGACAGCAGTGGAGCGAAACACAACCCCAGTGTCAGTGATAATGCAGCAAAAAGCATGGATCACTCAAGCTACAGTATCAAGTACATGACATATGTACTAGTCAATGTATTCTGCTGTCTTGCCCCCGAGGAGGATCAGGGCAGTCGCTGCAAAGCCAGCTAATGAGGACTAGTCCAAATAGGGATAAGCACAGCATTATTCCTATTGGTTATCAGTACATGTTATGTACATAACGCTGAGGAAGGCCTTGCAAAAGGACATACAATGAGTCAGTTACCAATACTATGCAGGCGTAGTTTGATAACCACGCAATGGTAAAGCGATAGAAGCTTGAACCATTATATTAGTAATTATACTGCCAAGCACAAACGGGTATTGCCCGAAAAGCAGCTGAGCGGATCACACTCAAGCTATGAGATACAAACACTATGCGTATCTCAGATAGCAGTATACACTCAAGTTAAGCAGTGACGTTAAGCACGCTACACACAGTGACAACATTGTCATATTCCTGCTTGATATAACGAGCAAAACAAACTAGCAAGTCAGCACTGAGCTGAGTTTACAACTTGACCTGCATTTTGAAAAAGTTTGTTCCTTAACCAGAAATCGTCTGGGGAGGAACGCTCATTAACGTCACGACCACACAAACCTCTTATTGGTAGGCATCGTTGCAAACGCAACCGAGCGCCACATATATGTGGTAGATTGCACATCTGCGACAGAGCGAACACACTCTTCTTGCAGAAAACATTGCTGTTGCTCATTTAGCATCGTGCGGCCATTCAACATGAGTATTGATTAATAATCAAATAAGCGCCGCCGCGGTCGCTGTCGAGACGAACCTGCGCGACCACAACAACAGCACCACGAAGCATTAAGTTAGCTCTTGGTTAATAGTGAACACACACAACCGCTAACCCTTAATGCATTAGTCGGGAGGATGGACGGCCCCTGCCGCCACCGACAACTGTAACAAATCATACAAGTTGGATTTCAGCGAGCAAACACTGACACCAACCCAATGTAACGCCAGACAGCAAAGCGAAGCTAACGCTGTAGCAGGCGCGCCCGCCGGGCAAGTAAAGTAACACAACTTACCTGTAGAAAACAAAGTCCAACTTAATAGTTGGACCAGGGAGCCCGGCGGGGAATTATCGCCGCCATGCAGCCTCTGGAGGACGCAAGGTGGCTCCTACCGAACGCACGGGGGGGATCCCCAGTCATGAAAAACAACAAACCACACGTCTCTGGAGGGCACCAGGCAGCTCCAACCGTGTCGGTTTCGAGACACAAAAGCGTAGCTGTTTCAGTTTCAACGACCTGCGTAGAGGCTCCGTAGGCATGGCCAGCGTCGAGAGCCCCTGTATGCAGCCTCGAAGGGCTAGCAGGAGCTCAAAATAAATCGACTTGCGAAGGCGAAAAGATGAAAGAGGATGAACCCTGTGAACTGGGCACCTATATCGGTACGCCCACAGGGGGTCACGAGTGACATTTTTGGTATTAATATTCGACCTCTGCGCGTGCGCGCAATGTATATCCAGGTGTTGAAAACACCGCCTCTGGCGGTCAGTAGGTATGTAATAGAAGTGTAATTGTATAGTGGGTCTAACTCATGGGTCATGGTTTACCTTGTTTGAGTAGATTGGTCCAATTACTAATCATTGTGGGTGGGGTCTCATGCACCTGGTATATAAGGGAGGCTTGTGGAAATGTTTGGGAGGGAATCCTGAGTTTTGTTTGAGACTAACAAAGGAGACAATTAACTCCAGGGGAGAGCTGTCAGTCGTTCTCAAACATTTTCATGTCAAGGACCCCCAAAAATATATGTAACTGGCCGCTGACCCCCATCTGAAAATATGTTGTTCCAGGGACCCCCCCCCCCCTCCCAGTAGCAAAGATTTGAGTTAAAAAAACGTTCGTTCTGAAAGAATATATATATTCAAAGATTTGCGCCACATTTTCACTATTAAAAGAAAATAGCAGATCTACAAGCTCGTAGCGCGGCACTCGGTGCTGTGCTATATGAGCTTGTAGATCTGCTATTTTTCAACAGCTAAAGAATAACATAATGCTTAATTCACCAAAAGGGGTTCCCGTCCAGAATGGGTTGCATGACACACACAGTATATATACCCAGGCAGCGCGGCGCAGCGCAGCCGAGAACACAATACAAAATATAACATTAACACTAGTGGCAGTACAGCAGCCTGACCTTCAGAACACAATAGAAGACATAGGTCTATATTAACATTTATAACAGCCAGCAGCACAACACCAGAATACAATCTGCTGACCTTCCACGTTCACGACGTGAACATGTATTCCTTCTCCTCCTCCTATACAACTCGATAACGTTCTCATGTTACTTCTTTTCTGACTGAGCCATGCAAATAAACAACAACCCACTCTGACCGGAGAGGGAGAGATTCATGCGTCCCGTGCGTAAAGCTAAACCAGAAACAGGACAGTCACTGCATCAGCAAGGAGGTGGGGGGGGGGGGGTCTATAGTCTGGGGATAAAGTTTGCACGCTTCTATCTGTTACTTCTCTGCCACAGTGGAGTTCAACATCAGCCATTCAGCCAGTCAATATAGGGACTTTAAGCAACGACTGTTTTCAGGACGGACACAGCATAAGAGAGGTGATGGAGCAATCGGCGTAAATGTATGACAGCTATAATTTCATTAAACATGGTTATGACATGGCGTTGTAGTGTAGGTTCTCCCGTAGTAAAAAGGGCTGCGACCATAGAGTATATACTCTAAGGCTGCGACGGAGAATAGGTTTATGTATCGAGCACTGATCCATTTCCGGTTGCCGTAGCCGACTGCCGTATCCGTCGTTGCTTAAAGTCGCTAATAGTGGGACACCGCTGAGAGCCACACACAGATGCAGTTAGGTTCTTAATTAAGGGCGCGTTCTGAGTGCGCTCCGGTACGCTATGCAAAGGGAATTAGGAATGACTTCTGTCCGTCACAATAACCAATCCTACAGTTTGAATTATGTAGGCTACACACGCACACAGAGCAAAAAATATGATATGGGGAAAACAATTGAAAATATATATATTTTTTCATTCTAATTCTAATTTGAATCGACTTGTGTTAATGAAATCGATGCAACAATTCATCGATTTTTAAATGAATGAGACGTTTTATTTGCATTTTACAAATGCGTGCGCTCGTGCATGCGTGCACACGTGCACACACACACACACACACACACACACACACACACACACACACACACGCACACACACACACACACACACACACATGCGTACAGGCACACACACATGCATGATGCACATGAACACATGCACACACAATTCAATTCAATTCAATTCAATTCAATTCAATTCAATTCAATTCAATTCAATTCAATTCAATTCAATTCAATTCAATTCAATTCAATTCAATTCAATTCAATTCAATTCATTGGCATGAGAGAAAAGTGAACACTGCAGGATGTTTAAAGGGATATTTCACTTTCAAACATAGGTCTACCCCAGACAGTATTTAACCTGTTAATGATTCATTCAATATTTTGATATTTGATGTGCATTTTATCCTTATTACTTCAAACAAGATAAAAACAACAATTAATTGTCCCTCTAATTCTAGTTCATGAGGGGCTGTGTTTTTTCAATTATACCTTTTTATTTATTTATAGAAAGAAAATGCATGGCCCCTGACGTGTTACAGTATTCAGTCACCTGAACCAAGGACAGATGTTTTAGATGAATCCATCATGGTATTCAAATTTGAGTTTGAAATTACAATTAGTGTTTGTAATTGAGGGGGCGTGTCTGATAAAAATCTAATTATGAATCGAGCATCTCACATGTTTGAAATGCCCCTTTAATGAGTCACACTAATGACTGCTAATGATTTGTGGCCATATTATTGTAAAGCGTTACCAATTAATGTATCTATCGTCACTGTCGGGAATACAATATATAAAGTCACAATATCAATTATGATGAGGCAGTGTGCATTATTTAAAATTGTTTTTTTAATGAACATTGTGGAGTTGGTTTCTCCCTGACAGCAGAGATATCATAATAAATGTCCTATAGATCTAATATCTAGACGTCATGAACATGCATCCTGCATACCCCAGGGACATGCAGAGAGTGTTAGAGGGGCAGGGGCTGCAATCCCGTAAGAGGGCACTTTTGGACAAAAATAGCGAAAATAGCAGATCTACAAGCTCACAACGCGTCGCACCGGGACACGTTGAGAGCTTGTAGATCAGCTTTTTTGGGGGCGCAACCCAGCACTCTTTAGCTAGTGGATTTCACACATCTAACATGATCTCGCACCGGCATTTTTCTCTTATCTTTTCTGATGTGTTTCTCACATGTGTTCTTTGTTTCCCTCAAATGATTAAAAGTAGAGGTCATTCTGACAGGCAGGAAAACTTGACAGAAAAAGACTACCGGTATATATAGCACTGATAAAGGTCTTAGGACCGAAATGTTTGCTATTCTTTTAATGTACTTTTATGTTAAAATAAAATAAAAAAATGTTTTCTTAAGTCTCGGTCTGTTAGAGTTTTCCTTTATTTTTTATATAGTGAGCGAGTCTTTTTCTGTCTAGTTTTCCTCTATGTTTTTGAGACCACTGCTCCTGTAGTCAAGTTGGGAAAAAAAGGACGAAGACAAAAGGCGTAACAGTGCTTTCTCAGTGCTTCAGCATTCTGACAGACAGACAGGCAGCAGTTTATGCTTTGTCGTACAACGGTCAACGGCGTGACGCGGCGGACATGGCAGATCTGGAGGAACTGATAATGCATTTTGAGCTTGTAGATCAGCTATGTTTGCTATATTTTAATTGAAATCCTGATTTATTCATTTATTTTTTCTATTTCTGAATTGGAATCCTGAAAAGTAATCTTTTAATTTAAAAAAAGACAATAGCATTTGAATTGTAGTAATTAGCTGAAATCAATAATATATGAGTATTCTGCTATTAACCTGCGGGCCGCATTAAGTGAAGGTGTGGGGGACGCATGTGGCCCCCGGGCCGCCATTTACCATGTATGGTGTCACGGGGCAACCCGTGCCCTATAGACACTATAGACTCCACAATGTGAAACTGAAGATTACAAACACACACTGCACAGCTGCTTCCATTAATTGACTGTCTTCAAGCTCCTTGGATGTGTGGCTGTGTGTAGCATCATATACTACTTATCTGTGTTGCCTAATGCTATCATAATTGTTTTGTGTTTGATGTGATGCCTTGGAAAACATTCAGACTCTATGAAGGAAATGTGTGTAGCCTATAGTGGGTCTAACTCATGGGTCATCATGGTTTACCTTGTGACGAAGCACATTTCAATGTTTTTCTGCTTTATTTTACCTATGCATGTTATTATTTATGTAAAGAAATGTAACATGTGATGCTGAGTGTTTAAATATTATTATCTTCTATTCATGTGTGAAAGGTAACGGGTCTGGTACAGGGGTGAGTGACAGCTGTCAGTGACTGGTTGATTGTCACCACCCAAGGTTACTAGTAGAGGAAGTGACACACGGGGAGGGGAGATCTCACAACAAACAGAGTGCAGGCCTGCATAGAGGAGGAGAGGAGCTCCAGATAGCGTTTACATTGAGACAGCTATTTAATGTTTAACCGAGTGTATCTGCAGCCACCGTAACTATAAGGAACAGTCGGGCCCAGCGGATTGGGCATCTCGTATGTCGCTGCCGTCGGGGATCGGCGTTGGAACTGAGGATTACCTGCCGGTGTTCGGAGGCTAACAGGGCTACTGCTACCGGTGAGACCGTTCCAAAGTTGTTCATTGAGGATTATAAATATAGGTGTACCCCGAGCGTTTTTATGTTTCCATTGGACCGTTTTTGAGCAGAGGAACTTTTCGTTGCGTTGGAAGTTTGGGACAGTTGCACACTTGCGTGCGCGCGCCTCTTTTGAGGGGAACGACGGACGCGGACATTATTCTCTGCTGACTTTGGGGGGGTTTGGGTAGTAATTATTGTTTGTGGGTTTAAGTTTGTATGCCTGTATATTGTATTTAATAGGGAAAGAGACAGGGAGAGGCGTCACTAGTGAAGTGTATTGTCTACTGTTGATTCGGTCAGTGGCTATGGCTGGCTATAAAGAATTCTGAATATAACCCTACGATCCCGCTTAATTTTTCCTTAAGTAATAGTTGCCTTGAATGAGTAAAGGGCGATTGTTACAACCTTGTTTGAGTAGATTGGTCCAATTACTAATCATTGTGGGTGGGGTCTCACCTGGTATATAAGGGAGGCTTGTGGAAATGTTTGGGAGGGAATCCTGAGTTTTGTTTGAGACTAACAAAGGAGACAACTCCAGGGGAGAGCTGTCAGTCGTTCTCAAACATTTTCATGTCGAGGACCCCCAAAAATATATGTAACTGGCCGCTGACCCCCATCTGAAAATATGTTGTTCCAGGGACCCCCCCCCCCCCCCCCCAGTAGCAAAGATTTTATATAAAAAACGTTCGTTCTGAAAGAATTTATATATTCAAAGATTTGCGCCACATTTTCACTATTAAAAGAAAATAGCAGATCTACAAGCTCGTAGCGCGGCACTCGGTGCTGTGCTATGAGCTTGTAGATCTGCTATTTTTCAACAGCTAAAGAATAACATAATGCTTAATTTACCAAAAGGGGTTCCCGTCCAGAATGGGTTGCATGACACATACAGTATATGTACCCAGGCAGCGCGGCGCAGCGCAGCCGAGAACACAATATACAAAATATAACATTAACACTGGTGGCAGTACAGCAGCCTGACCTTCAGAACACAATAGAAGACATAGGTCTATATTAACATTTATAACAGCCAGCAGCACAACACCAGAATACAATCTGCTGACCTTCCACGTTCACGACGTGAACATGTATTCCTTCTCCTCCTCCTATACAACTCGATAACGTTCTCATGTTACTTCTTTTCTGACTGAGCCATGAAAATAAACAACAACCCACTCTGACCGGAGAGGGAGAGATTCATACGTCCTGTGCGTAAAGCTAAACCAGAAACAGGACAGTCACTGCATCAGCAAGGAGGTGGGGGGGGGGGTCTATAGTCTGTGGATAAAGTTTGCGCGCTTCTATCTGTTACTTCTCTGCCACAGTGCAGTTCAACATCAGCCATTCAGCCAGTCAATATAGGGACTTTAAGCAACGACTGTTTTCAGGACGGACACAGCATAAGAGAGGTGATGGAGCAATCGGCGTACATGTATGACAGCTATAATTTCAATAAACATGGTTATGACATGGCGTTGTAGTGTAGGTTCTCCCGTAGTAAAAAGGGCTGCGACGGAGAGAAGGTTTATGCACAATTCATCATGACAATTCAATTCAATTCAATTGGCTTCATTGGCATGAGAAAAGTGAACACTGCAGGATGTTTAAAGGGATATTTCACTTTCAAACATAGGTCTACCCCAGACAGTATTTAACCTATATTTTGATATTTGATGTGCATTTTATCCTTATTACTTCAATAAGACAAAAACAACAATTAATTGTCGCTCTAATTCTAGTTCATGAGGGGCTATGTTTTTTCAATTATACCTTTTTATTTATTTATAGAAAGAAAATGCATGGCCCCTGACGTGTTACAGTATCAGTTTCAGGTCACCTGAACCAAGGACGGATGTTTTAGATGAATCCATCATGGTATTCAAATTTGAGTTTGAAATTACAATTAGTGTTTGTAATTGAGGGGGCGTGTCTGATAAAAATCAAATTATGAATCGAGCATCTCACATGTTTGAAATGCCCCTTCAATGAGTCATGCTAATGACTGCTAATTTGTGGCCATATTATTGTAAAGTGTCACCAAATAATGTATCTATCGTCACTGTCGGGAATACAATATATAAAGTCACAATATCAATTTTGATGATGATTTGATTGTTTTTTTAATGAACATTGTGGAGTTGGTTTCTCCCCGACAGCAGAGATATCATAATAAATGTCCTATAGATCTAATATCTAGACGTCATGAACATGCGTCCTGCATACCCCAGGGACATGCAGAGAGTGTTAGAGGGGCAGGGGCTGCAATCGCGTAAGAGGGCACCTTTGGTGAAAAAAGGACGAAGACAAAAGGCGTAACAGTGCTTTCTCAGTGCTTCAGCATTCTGACAGACAGACAGGCAGCAGTTTATGCTTTGTCGTACAACGGTCAACAGCGTGACGCAGCGGACATGGCAGATCTGGAGGAACTGATAATGCATTTTGAGCTTGTAGATCAGCTATGTTTGCTATATATTTTAATTGAAGTCCTGATTTATTCATTTATTTTTGCTATTTCTGAATTGGAATCCTGAAAAGTAACCTTTTAATTCAAAAAAGACAATAGCATTTTGTAGTCATTACTAATTAGCTGAAATCAATAATATAGGAGTATTCTGCTATTAACCTGCGGGCCACATTAAGTGAAGGTGGGGGCCGCATGTGGCCCCCGGGCCGCCATTTACCATGTATGGTTTAGTTAGTAGGACTCCTAATATGACATATTGTCGACTACAACCTATCTCAAACCCTCACCCTAACCCTAACCTCCCACAGGGCAGCACACCTAAACCTAACCTTAACCCATGTCTAACCAATAACTAGTCGCACCCCGACTGACTTTCAGTAATTGGGTCTTATGATAAAAATAAGAACATTATGTGTGTAAAAAGAAAAAAAAACTTTTGCCACTTCTGCTTTAATATAATATTGTAGCACAATTTGCGGAACAAAAGCATTCCACTGCTCCTACAAGTACAAGTTACTGGCAAATAAAAACTTGATTATTGATTCACAACAAATTCACAACAAAATTCAAACTAATTCACAACAAAACACAACAAATCCATGACATGTGGGCTTGTAGATCTGCTACGTTCGTCACGTGACACTGTCTTACGACTAAGTATAAACATGACTTGTGCTGCTGCCTGCAGGCCGCGTAAACTGGCCGCTCTGCTTGTTACATCACAATCAAAACATGGGACTCACCAAACCTGGTGAGATCTTTTAACATGAACGCATCTAGACTACGACCCTGACAGGAATAAACCTATATATTTCCCAGTACATATACAGGAATGTGTTCAAACTAGTCCTCGATGACAGGACACTTAAGGATTCACAATGTAAAAGCAAGTCAGAGGTATATGCATTTTAGCCAAAAACCATTGAGTGAGTTTAGTAATCAATCAACGCATTAAAACAATCAACAAGTTAAAACAGAGTCCTACCTGAGGTCCAGAAAAAGGTGAACAGCACCAACATTTGGTAAAAATTCATATCTGTTTCTAGCTGTCAAAACAGATACATGGACGTTCAATCAGACTTTAGTCTTTAAATGGGCATTCAGTCAACAAGAAGCAGTGTGGTCTGGTCTCTTTGGGGTCGGCACTTCGTGTTTTATCATGTTTTCTTCATCAGTCATGTGGTTTCTCTGTGACGTCACGCTGCTCTTACTGACACTCTGACAGGAAATGCTTATCAACGCGGCAGTTGGAAAACTGCATGCATGTCATTTATTATATTATTGTCAAAAATAGCTCATGTTACAATGTGATCCATCAGCAATTTTCACTTTTTTTGAGCACTGCTAATGTGTGGCTTTGTGTGTATGTCTGTACTATACTCTCTCCCTCCCTGTTTCCTGTCTGCATGTCTCCACTATACATACAATCGAAAAAAGGCATGAAAGCCCAAAACATTTCTTTAAAAATTGTTTTTGAAATGAGGCCTCTGGTATAGCCACACAGGACTATAATAGTGAAATGAGGCCTCTGGTAGCCACACCGGACTATTATAGTCTATTTTACGTCATGAATGATGATGCACGATGATGAGAGCGCCCCTCACTTCACACAGGTGTGATTTCTATACTTTTGTACAGCCATTTAAAAGTAACCAGTCATTAAGCTCTATACAAGCACAAGCTGTGAAACAAGAACAAACGAATTAAATTTCAATTCTGCAATGCATTGATATAGAAAAAAAATGTTATACTGATGAATATGGATCAGATTAAGTACACAGGCTGACCCACAGGACATGGTGACTGTGGTGACTTCATACCAAGAGTAAACTGCGTAGAGTTATTTACAATCGGGCCTGTCTCTGTGAGAAGCTGTCAAGACCCCAGGGGTCGCGGGACAGTTCTAATCTCAACAGGCAATCCAACAGCTGTGTGTGTGTGTGTTCAGGGCGCTTCCTGCTCTCTGTTCTCTAGCCTACAATGTATTTGTGATTGAATCAGTTAGACCTGTTACTAATACATTACATTCTACCTTTGTGACATTATGTGTTAAATAAGGTTCTGCAATACTTCATATAGTATAGATATTTAGTTAGTCCTATTGATATAAACCGTATAGTTAAGTATAGTCACTGTGTGCCACATGAAACTACATGCAAATGTGTCCCTCCTACTCACAGGAACATCCTGTGAGTATAACGTTTTGATTGGCTCTCATAATAGCGGAGGTAGCCTGTTTGTATCCGGAGGAGGGACTTTGAATGGAATAAACTGCAATGTTGGAACCACTGTTGTGTGTTCACATAGATTGGCTACGAATGTGACATCCTGGGCACGGGGCCTTTAGCCCGTGCCTGCTGCCTTGTTATACTGAGTGAATCCTATCAATAAAGCTGAAGGATTCGTAAGACTGGAACTTGTTGCCTGCCTCCGTTTCTTCCCACTCATTCAACCATCGCCGCTACCAGACAAGGGTCATTTGACACAAAATATATACATCAATACCAATTATGAATTATTTGGTGATTTTTTACTTTTCACCTGACTTGGCCTCACACTGCTGCAGCTGGAACAGAGCTCACTTATTAATTTAGATATATTAATGAATGCCTTTAAGACAACTGGATGGTGAATATTAGGTCATTCAGGTTGAAGGCTGGCCTGGTGGTGGTAGTGTGCTTCTGTGACGGAGGCTCACAGCGCGCCACAGAGAGACACTAAATCCTGATTGGACAGATCACATTTCTGAAAAAAGGTTAAACTATTCTCAATTTTTAAAAGAACTCTGCTCAGCCTGCAGGAAAAGTTCTCTGAGCAGTGTCTAACTGGTCAACTTTTGTTCATTTCTCAAAGGATTTAATGTTTAAATGACCATAATGTGGATGCTAAGTTTCACCAATTGGCCTTTATCTATAGGATCTTTATTTTATTTTTAAGCCAATACACTCATTCCAGATCAGAAGATAACATCTTCACTTTCAGGAAAACCCAAATGCTACACAGCAGATCTATGAGAAATGACGTCTCTAACCACATCCTGCGGTTGACAAGTTTCCATTTAAAATGCTTTTCTCCAAAACTACTTTTTTCTTATTTACTAATACTAACATTACTGTCAATCTCCAATGAATATAGCCTTGGGTTTGTCAAGACATTTGTTATTCAATCTTTATTTCAGACTCTGGGTCCATATATCACAAACACAATGGCAATGATACAGTCCAGTCTACCCTCTCTCTTCTGTAAAACACCTCTATCAGTGTCTATCCCTCTGTCCTCTTCCCTCAGTGTCAGACAGTCTGGCTGGCGTGCGTGCGTGCGTGCGTGCGTGCGTGCGTGCGTGCGTGCGTGCATGCGTGTGCTGCGTGCCTGCGCGTGAATATGTGTGAATGTTTTTTTTTATTAATCAGATTTTAAGTCGACAAATAAAATATGTCAATCCACACCCATCATCTAGCGGCGGGGGATTTCAATCAAGCTGACTTAAAGACACTCTTTCCATCGTAATGTGAAATGTGCTACCTGAGGGCAGGCAGGCAGGCAGGCAGGCAGGCACACGCGTGCACACACACACACACACACACACACACACACACACACACACACACCACTATCATGCACTATTGATCATGTCTCATCAAAAACTTGTCTTCAAAAAGTGTTTACCTGAAAGGTTTAAACCACAGGATGTGCTTACAGTCTTTAAAAAAAGATCCCATGCAGTCAAACCCCACTGTGCGCGCGTGCGTGCGCGCCAGTGGTCCTTGAAGGGGCTTCCAGGGGGTCCACACATTTATTAACACAACCAGTATAACCACTTTGACCTCATGTTTTACTTGTTGTACATTTATACTTTTGTACAGCCATTTAAAAGTAAGCAATCATCAATACTTAAGCACAAGCTGTGAAATTAGAACAAAACTAATCTCAATTTCAATACAGCAATACATTGATATATAGGAAAAAGGTAGGCTATACCATTTTACTTTTCACCTGACTGGATTGTGAATTCGAGGAAATTCACGTTGATAGTGTTTTTGTGAGCCCAGTGGAGGTGGAGGGAGGCTGGCCTGGTGGTGGTACAGTGTGAGAGTGGCTGCTTCCGCTGACAGCACGGCACAGAGAGACACACCTGATTGGACAGATGATAAAAAAGCATATACACGCATAGGCGGCGGCCCTGTCCAGAGCCTGGGCAGAGCTAGCCTTTAGTGGCGGTTCTGGAAACCTGTGGGTCAGACCGACTCAAGGCCGGGCACTGCACTCCCCGTGGTGGAGTGGAGGGGTCATCAGACCTTCATCAGGGCGGAGTAAAGAGCAACATTTTTGCCAAGTTTCCGACAGTGTGCTTTTCTGCTTTTCAAAGATTCCCTAAATGCACTTTTGTCCTACGCAGTACACACCTGCAGTCAACAACCTTATGAGGTGTGCATTGGCCTTTATCTGTAGGATCATATTTTTATTTTTAGGCCAACACACTCATTCTAAATCAGAAGATAACATCTTCACTTACAGGAAAACACAGCAGATCTATGAGAAATGACGTCTCTAACCACATCCTGCAGTTGACAAGTTTCCATTTTTCCAAAACTACTTTTTAGTTATTTACTAATACTAACATTACTGTCAATCTCCAATGAACATAGCGTCGGGTTTGTCATTATAGGCAAGACATTTGTTATTCTATCTTTAGTGCAGACTCGGGGTCCATATATCACAAACACAATGGCGATACAGTCTAGTAGTCTACCCTCTCTCTTCTGTATAATTGATTGATTGATTGAAATCTTTATTAACAGTTTGCAGAATTACAGTACATTTCAAGCACAAACTCAATACAAAGACTGTTAACTGTGAGTGGACGACCCAATTAAGCCTTACACTTGTTTACAACAGGGTCCACATTGTTCAATTCATCAAAACATTTAGAGACAAACAAATAGACACTTCTATGTAGTTAAAGAACAGAACAGGAATTCATCATATAGGAAGCGAAAAGGGGAAAAAAAAGTATATATACAGTGAGGGGAACAGGGGGATAAAATAAAAGAAAACGAAAGACAGAGTGTAGGGCGCCTGCACACAACACCATGCGTTGATGCCATGTGTGCATATGTGCAGGCACCCAACACCACGTCCATACAAAAACATAGTACAATCCATAGTACAAAGACAGAGTGTAGGGCGCCTGCACACAACACCATGCGTTGATGCCATGTGTGCATATGTGCAGGCACCCAACACCACGTCCATACAAAAACATAGTACAATCCAGATACAAATTCAGCTTTTACAGAGGCCAGTTTCGAATTGCAGCCATCCGTAGGTGCCCTTTGAGAGCAGTTTTGAAGGAGCCAAGGGATTCACATGTCTTAATGACTGTTGGTAGGGCGTTCCACATTTTGGTCGCATAGGAGCGAAAAGAATTTAGTCCCTTGTTTGTGCCGAATCTGGGTTGTACATGGTTTGTTGCACTCCCTCTGGTGTTGTGGGTGTGGACTTCGTTTACATTAAGGAAGTATTTAGACAGGTACATGGGTATCTTGGTGGTGTATCTAATCTTGTGGACCAGACCCATTGCAAGATGCTGTACTCTGTCGTCGACCCTAAGCCATCCCAGCCTGTCAAAGTGGGCAGGGGTGAGGTGGGTTCGGGGGGTGAGGCCAAGTAGGAGCCTGACCAGTTTGTTTTGGGAGGTCTGGAGCCTTGTTTTAAGGGCCTTTGAGGTGCTGTGGTACCAGGAGGTGGATGCATAGTCAAAGAAACCTTGTACAAGGGCTCCTGTTAAGGTCTTCAAGGTGTTTTTGTCGACCAGTGAGGAGATCCTGTAGAGGAATCTTGTTCTTTGATTGACTTTTTTGATTACGTTGGTGGCCATCTTATCACCGGAAAGATTGGCCTCCAGGATGGAACCTAGGTAGGTAATTTGATCCTTCCGTGTGATAATATCATCACCAACTCTAACCAAGAAGCCATCTGCCTTTTTGAGATTACTATTTGATCCGAAGAGAATGGATTCAGTTTTTCCCAGGTGTAAGGATAGTTTGTTATCAGCGAGCCAGGTGCAGATTCTACCGAGTTCAGAGCTGAGGGTCTTTTCAACCTGCAGTTTGTTCCTGTCCGAGACCAGCAGTGCTGAGTCGTCTGCGAACAGGAACAAGTTGCAGTCACAAGCTGAAGTCATGTCGTTTACATATATTAGGAACAGTAAAGGCCCTAGTATGCTTCCTTGAGGGACGCCACAGCTCACTGGGAGGGGGGGGGACAGTGTTCCGTTCACTTCCACCATCTGTTCTCTCCCCTCCAGGTAGGATTGTACAACAATTTATTAGTGGCAAGATACTTTTCAACCTGTTCATAGACTATTTTTTCCATCACTTTCGAGATGGAGCTTAGAATAGAAATAGGGCGGTAGTTGCCGGGTTCTAATTTGCTCCCTTTTTTGTACAGGGGGGTTACTTTGGCCAGTTTAAAATCTCTGGGGACCTGTCCTTGTTTGATGGAGAGGTTAACTATGTGGGTGATGACTGGAGCTATGGAAATGGCTCTGAGAAATTTGGAGGGAATATTGTCATGGCCAGTGGCCTTGTGGGGTTGGAGGGCACTCAGTTTCTTAAGTACCTCCTCAGTTGTTACCATTGTCATTTTAAAATCATCTTTACAAACACCTAGGTTTTTGTAGAAGCCTTTGATGTGCTCTACACCAAAACGCCCAGAGTGGGAGGGCAGTTTGTTAACCAGCATTGTTGCAATGTTTGTAAAGAAGATGTTCAAGTGATTGGCTACATCAACCTTGTCAGTGATGAGGGTGTTATTTGATTTGATGTTTATGTTAGTAAACCTGGTTTTAAGTTTCTGACCACAGCCTAGTTGGTTGTTTAGTAGCTTCCAGAGCTCCCGAGGATTGTTTTTGATTTCCTCGGCTTTATCATTGATAAAGTTACTTTTGGCTGATTTGGTCATGGCAATTACACCGTTTCTTAGCTTGTTACATTGGGTTTTAAGGATGCACAGTTTGGTTTGGAGATCACTGTCGAAGCGCTTAGCTAGCTTGGACTTGCATTTAAGAAGTTCAGAGCATTTGTTGTCTCTGGCTTTCATTGCAGTCAGTATGTCCGAATTCATCCATGGCTCCGAGCGGGTTTTGACCCTGATGGTTCTCAGAGGAGCCATGTTGTTTAGTACTGTTGTAAATTTGGTTTTAAAGCCAAGCCATGCTTCTAGCCCTCTACTCAGTGTCTATCCCCCTCTCCTCTTCCCTCAGAGACAGCCTGGCCCCTCCCACTAATGTTACGAGTCAATTAAATGGTCACATCACCCCTGAGATTATGTGTAAGTATTTTGGTGGGGATTGAGCCAAACGGTGACATTTTTGGCATTTTTTTTAGCGCCCCCATGGGTGAAAATGGAATTGCTTTTGGCTACATTGATTGAACCACTCTCGATATGTGATTGAAATTCTGTGTGAATTGAACGTTCCGTTCATTATTTGTGGCATTCTTTGTAAAATAGGCCCCTCCTACTAACTTCGGAAACCGATTACGGTCGAACGGTATGGACTATCAAACTTCTGCCAGTGTTCAAGTAATCGGATAGCGCCAGAGATGTTGTCTACCAATTTGTGTGAGATTTGGACAAAATCTGTTGGAGGTGGAGCAAAAAGTGTGTTTTGAAGAAAATGCAAATTTGGTGCAATTTCATTCTAGACAGAAATGGGCGTGGTCTATGTGGGGAGATCCGTCATGATCCAAGGAATCCATGGAAAAGGAAATTTAGATTTTATGACTTAAGGTTCTAGAGTTATAGGGAAAAACGTGAAGTGGGCTGTTATAGTGCCACCATGATTCT